>NC_066882.1:4670979-5270979 GCF_022985175.1 Labeo rohita | reverse complement strand
GCATTCTGCTCTTTGATATTCCAGTTAATCCTTCAAGTAAAAAGATTTAACTCGAGATTATGCTGTTTCTATGAACGCTGGCTCTTGCTCGCTCTCGCGCGTCTGAGCGAATGCTCCCGAGGCCATGTCATAATTCGAATCCTACAGAGAGAAAGCGGAAAAGGAAGCACCGGGTTTCCCATTGGTTCCCATCGTTCGCGTATACATCATCCGCCGAGCCTAAATCTGTATACGAGTCTTAATGAAGGCGTCAGATACATTTTAAATCTGCATTTAATGAATTGCTTGATGGCGCAGAAGCATTGTGAAGTCATTTCGACATGTCACTCTCATTATTTTTTTCCACTTTCTTTAGAGAACGCTAAAGTGCTTGGCTCATGATAAGTGTTGGGACTGATAACCACTTACAACACTTACCAGCTTAATGTTAGATTAGACACTTCAACTCCCAGCTGCATTTTAACTCTCTAAAGCACGTAGTGCCGCTGTTCACAAACTAAACCACTCATCAGCCATTCCATTACTCTATAAAGCACAACAACACCCTCAAATATAATGCGTGACATTGTTTCCTACACTCTTAAAAATAAAGGTGCTTCACGACGCCATAGAAGAACCTTTTTGTCTAAATGGTTCCATAAAGAACCTTTAACATCTGAAGAACCTTTCTGTTTCACAAAAGGTCCTTTGTGGCAAAAGAAGGTTCTTCGGATTCTAAAAATGTAAGAAAGTGACGGTTCTTTAAAGAACCTTTGACTGAATGGTTCTTTGTGGAACCAAAAATGGTTCTTCTGTGGCACTGCTGTGAAGAACCTTTTAAAGCACCTTTATTTTTAAGAGTGTATACACTTCGGGTTTGCAGAAGAAGTAGCCTTTCAACCTTTAAAACTCTATAGTATTATAAAAGTATCAAACGGCAATCGTTTCACCATTTGTATCACTCCGTTTGTGGTATTTCTCACAGTGAGTGTCATGGCGGACACCCAAATCTGCTATAATTTTATAAATAATACTGTTTTTTGTCTGGCATATTTAAAGTCTTGTTTAGACTTTAAATATGCGGTTTGTTAATAACGTCTGTTTTGTTTTTGGAGAGTTTCTGGAATTTGTCGTTGGGTCAGATGTCTCTAGTGGTTAAACGAGATACAATTTGGTAAATCTAACGGGCGATCTTTGGTCTCATTGATCTTTTATTTGTTCCAGAGCAAATAGTTTTGGCTGAGGGCAAAATCATGGCAGAAGGAAGTAGTTCGACACAAAAGAGTGTTTTTAAAGATGCTCCGTTATTGTTTCTTATGTATTTACTAGGGCTGGCCTCAACAAAGTTTTTTCTGGTCGACTAGTAGTCGTTCGTTTTAAGCATTAGTCGACTATTAGTCGCACGTTTATTAATAAACCATATAAATAATAAAAATGAGCCATTAATTGCCTACATAGTCTAATAAGCTCTCAAGTGCACGCAAAAAAATCTTGCCACAGCACACTAGCAGATATCATAATTATGAATGTGTCAGGGAAAACAGCAAGGAGACTGCATTAACGTTTTAATAATTTACTGATAAACTAGTGTTTTCTTCGTTTTCAATTTAAGAGATGAAGTCAGCGACACTGAATCGTCATCTCTACAGTAGTGATTTGAACTGATTCTATTTGAATTAATTCATTTGAAAGTAGAGATTTCATTCTATATAGATATATTTTTCATGTCTGTAAGGCAAGTATACACAGAGTTTCTAAATTTCGCGCTCCTGTTCACAGAAACCGAGACAGCAGAAAGCTAATGCTGTTTGCTTAAATTATTTTACAAAAGCGCAACATTTTGTTGTTGTTGTGAGTGCACACAAATAAACAAAGTCTTTACAGATTCGAAAGATGTATTACTCTTATCTGTGTGACCAAAAATGATGGAGTATTTTAAGAGCAAGTGACCGCACTGGCACCTCCATCCATCATGCATTAACCACGCTATGTTCAGCTTCCTCAGTCCCCACAGACACTTCAATAGCTACATTTTACTAGGTTAACATTGAGTCGAAAAGTAAAGTTACTACTACTTACATACTTAGTACTACTTACATATAGACCAGCAGTCACGTTATCTCTACGACCAAAAATGAAGGAGTATTTTAGCAGTAAGTGACCGCACTGGTGCCTCCATCCATCATGGATTAACTGTGCTACGTTCAGCTTCCACACTCTGCATAGACACTTCAACAGTAAACATTTTACTAGGTTAGCATTGAACGGGAATGTGAAGTTTCTACTACGTACATATTTTAGACATGTTTGGATGTCCTACCGGATGTATTATATTACCACATAGATCAGACATCATGTTATCTGTATGACCAAAAATGACAGAGTATTTTAAGAGCAAGTGACCGCATCGTCATGCATTAATCACACTATGTTCAGCTTCCACACTCCACACAGACACTTCAATAGCGCACATTTTACTAAGTTAACATTGAGATGGAATGTAAAGTTGCTACTATTTACATATTTTAGATGATAAGCTGTTTTTGAGGTCGATGAATGATAGGTGATCATTTGGATGTCCTGCCAGATGTACTATATTACCACATAGACCATCCGTCATGTTATCTGTATGACCAAAAATGACAGAGTATTTTAGGAGCAAGTGCATAAACTCTATCCGTCGTGCATAAACCATGCTATGTTAAGCTTCGAAACTGTAAATTTCCACACTGTACACTGTTCCACACTTTTATCCAAAGCGACTTACAAGTGGGGAATACGTCAAGCGATTTGTCCTAAGGAGGCAAAACGACTTAAGAAGTGCTCATAATACCATAAAACAGGCATTGTTCAGATAAGTACAAGCTAGAAAGGGAAAAAGAGTAGAATAAAGATTTTTTTTTTTTTTTTTTTTTAAGTCAAATAGTTTCGAAAGAGTTTTCAGCAGTCGCTTGAAAGTTGTTAGGGAGTTGGCATTCCGGAGGTGGGAAGATCATTCCACCAGCCAGGAACGGTGTAAGAGAATGTTCTGGAAAGTGATTTTGTGCCTCTTTGTGATGGTACAACGAGGCGTCGTGGATCTCAGATTTCTGGAGGGAGTGTAGATTGGTAGCAGTGAGTGGAGGTAGGCGGGCGCCGAGCCTGTGGCTGTTCTATAAGCAAGCATCAGTGACTTGAATTTGATGCGAGCCGCAACTGGGAGCCAGTGCAGGGTGATAAAGAGAGGTGTGACATGGGCCCTTTTGTTCTCGTTGAAGACCAGTCGTGCTGCTGCATTCTGAATCATTTGTAGAGGTTTGATTGTGCATGAAGGAAGACCGGCTAAAAGAGCATTGCAGTAGTCCAGCCTAGAGATGACCAGGGCCTGGACAAGAAGTTGTGTGGCCTGCTCTGTTAGAAAGGGCCTGATCTTTCCGATGTTGTGTAACGCAAACCTGCAAGATTGAGCAGTTTTAGCTATATGGTCTTTGAAAGTCAGCTGGTCATCAAAGATTACACCAAGATTTCTGGCAGAACTTGATGGGGTAATTGTTGATGAACCTAAATGGATGGTGAAGTCATGCTGTAGAGTCGGAGTGGCAGGGAATACAAGGAGTTCAGTCTTTGCCAGGTTGAGCTGTAGGTGATGTTCTTTCATCCACACCGAGATGTCGGCCAGGCAGCCTGAGATCCGTGCAGCTACCGTTGGATCGTCTGGTTGAAATGAAAGATGTGTGTCATCAGCATAGCAGTGGTAGGAGAAGCCATGTGCCTGTATGATGGGCCCCAGTGATGTAGTGTAAATGGAGAAGAGGAGGGGTCCAAGAACTGATCCCTGAGGAACCCCAGTGACCAGATGATGTGCTTTGGATACCTCCCCTCCCCAGGCCACCCTGAAAGACCTACCTGTGAGATAGGATTTAAACCAGTGAGGTGGAATTCCTGTGATGCCCAGCGATGAGAGCGATCAGGTTAACATTAGATTGAACAGCAATGTAAAGTTGCTACTACTTGCATATTTTAGATGATATAGGACCCATAATTGAGGTCGATGAATAATAGCCGAGTGTTTAAATGTCCTGCCCGATTTCCGTATATTACCGCATTGACCAGACATCACGTCCTGTGGATTTTTTTTTTCTGGGACTAAGTGACTAATAAAATTTTGGTCATCCAAGCCTCTTCTAGTTGACTAACGATAAGTAACGGTAACACACTTGTGCCATTGTATAAATGCAAAATGACACTCGTAGCTGTGTGATATGACTGTATATTGGCGCCATATTTGAGGTTGATGAATGATAGGTGAGCGTTTGAATGTCCTGCCCAATGTATTATATTACCACATAGACCAACCGTCACATCCTGTGGATTTTTTTTTTTTCTGCGACTAAGCGACTAATACAATTTTGGCTAACCAATGTAAATAATATTTGGTCAACTAATGGTTAGTTGACTATTAGGGGGCAGCCCTAGTGTTTACACACTTGTGCCATTGTATAAATGCAATATCACACTCGTAGCCGTGCGATATGGCTGTATATTGGCACACTGTGATTACCACGGTCGAATCACGGCTGTGCTGCCAAAATACACCCATATCGCATTGCTACTTGTGTGATATTGCGTTTATACAATGCCATGAGTGTGTAAATACTAGGGCTGCCCCCTAATAGTCAACTCATATAAGTTATTTGTTCACAAATTGGACTGCGCTAGTCAAGTTGCATGTTATTTTTGCATGCATCGCTTAAGGACAGCTCCATAGTAAGGTATTTTTCACTGTTATTTTGTGGTACACTTTGTTTTTATAACATCACATTCAATACAGACTGTAAACTCACATTCTATCAAGTAAAACATGATTTATTTTGCCATGGCGCTGAAGATTAAAGCATAGCGGTGCAGGAAATGCTGAGACATGAGTATAACCAGAGACAATTCAGGAGACGGGACACTCTGACAAATTAATGGTAGAAATTGTGACGCTCAGTATGTAGAAAGGTGAAAGAGTCAATTACCTTTTTTTTTTTTTTTTTTAATTTTTGATTTTGAAGTACTGTATAATCTTTATAAACAGTTCTGGCAATTTTGAAAAGCATCCCTGCTCAAGTACCCAGGCACTGTTCTTGTATTCCTATTACCTAGAAAATAGCTGCTGAGGTGTTACCAAAATGGCTGGCAAGTAGATTGACTTGCCTTAAAGGGACTTTAGTATGACATTATCATATTAAATTACAGTGTCAGGTTTTTCTCCTTCTGAAACAAATTGAATGCTGCATATTTCGCTCAGATAATGGCCCGAGGGCCTCTCATTTGGCAGCTCGCAAACCAATGTGCTAAGGTCTATCTGGTCTGCTATTCTAACGGCTTCTCTTTCTTGCCCTGAATATGAACTCCTGCCTTACTCATTGTGATTCTCTTCTCATGGCCTGTTGTCAGTGGCTCCGCTGAAGTCTAAACGCCTGCAAAGCGCCTGTGAGTCTTATAAAGAATGATACCTGTTCATTTGATTCGCCGGATTTGCGAGTTGGTATTTTGGTCATAGTCTTAGCCCTCTACTGTTAAATCTTTAATGCCTTTCAAATAACAACAGTTGCAAGACACTTGATTGGCTGTAGTGTGTATAGGTTGGCACATGGGATGGTTGCCTAGTAACATCAGCTGTCTTTCTGCAAGGTCTTTGCATTGTGTTATGAATTCTTTAAAAGTAGCATGTTCCCCAGTTCCATCAATCGAGACAATCAAAAATACCTTTTTCCGATGGAGATCTTGAGCGCTGTCACATGTTATTATTCTCTGATGTTTAGTGGTTTGAAGAGCATCTCGATATATTAGTGGCACCTAATTGCATTACCTGGGGGGGAGACGGATGGCGCCAGCTAAAATGGTTGGCTGTGGCTCAAGCTGTGTTGAAGGCAAGTGCATCTTTACAGCTTTTACATCCATTTCCAGCTGGGATCTTTTATTGACGACTAAGTGATTTTCCAACAGTTTTTTCTTCTTCTCCAACACTCATGCTTCATTTTAGCAAGTGTTTTGCCAGTCAACGTCTAGAAGCATATTAGTGGCTATTCGCATTACTTGAGTAATACTACAATGTAAAAGCGTCTCTAACTGCTTGTATTCAGGATAGTATTACATATTGGAAGCATTTGTTTACTTATTTATTATACAGTCAGTTATTGTTCTTTATGTGACTTGTACACTAGATATCTGATGATGAATAGATGGCATCATATAATAACCCGTTTTTGCATGTTGTTGTTGAAGTACACAACACTGATGTGGTATTTTGTAACAGGTCAACTTAGCACTGCAACAGTCTTTAAACAAATGCTCCAAATTAGTTTCGTGACCTGTTGGTCATTGAAACCTTTAAACTGACCAGCTTTGTCTTCTAGATGAAGTATTTGTTTATCCTTCGTTTTACTCTGTTATTCATTAAAAATTTTACATATCAACACATACAATAATGACCTGACCAGAACTGAATAAATAATCAATATTCCACCCATACAATTAGTTATATTACACACACACACACACACACACACACACACATATATATATATACATATACATATATATATATACAGTGGGTACGGAAAGTATTCAGACCCCCTTAAATTTTTCAATCTTTGTTATATTGCGGCCATTTGATAAAATCATTTAAGTTCATTTTTTTCCTCATTAATGTACACACAGCACCCCATATTGACACAAAATCACAGAATTGTTGACATTTTTGCAGATTTATTAAAAAAGAAAAACTGAAATATCACATGGTCCTAAGTATTCAGACCCTTTGCTGTGACACTCATATATTTAACTCAGGTGCTGTCCATTTTTTCTGATCATCCTTGAGATGATTCTGCACCTTCATTTGAGTCCAGCTGTGTTTGATTATACTGATTGGACTTGATTAGGAAAGCCACACACCTGTCTATATAAGACCTTACAGCTCACAGTGCATGTCAGAGCAAATGAGAATCATGAGGTCAAAGGAACTGCCTGAAGAGCTCAGAGACAGAACTGTGGCAAGGCACAGATCTGACCAAGGTTACAAAAAAATTTCTGCTGCACTTAAGGTTCCTAAAAGCACAGTGGCCTCCATAATCCTTAAATGGAAGATGTTTGGGATGACCAGAACCCTTCCTAGAACTGGCTGTCCGGCCAAACTGAGCTATAGGGGGAGAAGAGCCCTGGTGAGAGAGGTAAAGAGGAACCCAAAGATCACTGTGGCTGAGCTCCAGAGATGCAGTCAGGAGATGGGAGAAAGTTGTAGAAAGTCAACCATCACTGCAGCCCTCCACTAGTCGGGGCTTTATGACAGAGTGGCCCGACGGAAGCCTCTCCTCAGTGCAAGACACATGAAAGCCCGCATGGAGTTTGCTAAAAAACACCTGAAGGACTCCAAGATGGTGAGAAATAAGATTCTCTGGTCTGATGAGACCAAGATAGAACTTTTTGGTCTTAATTCTAAGCGGTATGTGTGGAGAAAACCAGGCACTGCTCATCACCTGTCCAATACAGTCCCAACAGTGAAGCATGGTGGTGGCAGCATCATGCTGTGGGGGTGTTTTTCAGCTGCAGGGACAGGACGACTGGTTGCAGTCGAGGGAAAGATGAATGCGGCCAAGTACAGGGATATCCCGGACGAAAACCTTCTCCAGGGTGCTCAGGACCTCAGACTGGGCCGAAGGTTTACCTTCCAACAAGACAATGACCCTAAGCACACAGCTAAAATAACGAAGGAGTGGCAAAAAAGTGTAAACAATTCTGTGTTTTTCTGTCAATATGGGGTGCTGTGTGTACATTAATGAGGAAATAAAAAGAAATATAAAATAAAAAAATATATATAAAATGAGGAAATAAAATGAAATATAAAATAAAAAAATATATCAAATATGTTTAATTTTTTTATATTTTTATTATATATATATATATATATATATATATATATATAAAAAATTAAACATTTTATATATATTTTTTTTATTTTATATTTCGTTGATGATGTGCATCTAAAACTGACTTACTACTGAGATGGCATCTTATGATGTGGATTTAATCAAGTAAATTATGGTTTTGTAGATGATTCTGATTATATTGCACTAATAAAGCCAATTACTGGACATGAGGATAATGTGCAAAACACCAGGGACAATTATACTCTAACAACTTGACACACTAGCCAATATTTTCTTGCTTCTTATGAAACCTTTTTCTGTTTGTTCTGTCCTTCTCTCTAAACAGAGCCAAAAATAAAGTTCTTACAATAAAAACATCCTAATTGGGGGGTTAACGACAAGGGGAAGTAATTATTTTTTCACAGGCAAAAGCAGTAGCGCTTTTCAGGTGTTGTTCGGCGTGAAGTGAGAAAAGGAATGTTTTAAGTCTAAGCTGGTCTTTCGGAAGCCGTACCTTTTGGGAGCGTTAACCTTACACCATACAGCAAGTGTGTTTCATTAAAATGCATAATGCATCAAGTGCAATCATTGCATGCCATTGATCAGCACTTGAATAAATTGAGTTGAAATTCTATTAACGTAACCAGTTAAGCATAAAGTGAGATGAATATTTAACAATAGTGCAATATTGCATATGTAAACCCTATCGCCTCTTTGAGTGGTATTTAAACGAGTCGAACAGACTATGTGTTCGCGTTCCCAATTACCGCGCAATAAACATTCAGGCAATATTATCTTGGATCCCCTCCACAAACATAAGTGCTTCTTTTATACGGAATCATTAAACGAACCCTGATCAAAAGAACCACCGGCGTTTTTCTTCGTCACACCACCATGTAGAGTCTAGCGATCGAGACGTTTCCAATCCGTTTTACGGCGTATTTGCTGAGCGCACAGATTTGTCACTATGAAATGTGCGGTGCGGTGAGGTATGCTTGGCGGCTCCTTGTTTGTGGCGCCTGTCTCCGTTCGCTCTTTGTCTGTGGGCTATAGCCCGACTGCCTGCCTCTCCCCAGTGGCCGCCCGGCTCTCTCCTCTCCTCACCACAAAGCATTTGCATGTACTCGCATTTAAAGCAATTAGGCCTTAACCTGTCAGCCTGACAGGTGGCCTCCATCTCACTAAATGCACCTTTAATGTTTTTGTCTGAGTTAAGTCTTTGCGGGATTGAGTTGACAAACCGTTGCGTTTCTGTATTGTGAATAATTAGGCCAATTATTTTGAGCGGATAGCGATTAAACATATGCGTTTTGCAGATTCAATCCGGCAGGGGTCTGTCACTCGGTTCCACGCGGGCCGCTCGCTGACCCAAATTAAGGCAGAAATCCCTCCCTCTGCTCCCCATCAACTTCCACAGCAATGGCAGCTAGTGTACACTGCCTTAATAAAACAGTAATGATAATGACTATTGGTACTGCTGCGCTCGGCTCCTCCACGACATCAGGCCGAGGAAGTCTTGCTTTATAGGACGGCTAGTCGCGGCCGACAGCCTGATTTATCCGGAGTTTCGTTTAATACCTCTATTTAGCAGATAAAGCTAATTTCTTTAGTGTTATGGGGTTTCCGCTGATTGTTTTTTGCGTGCGTGAGGTGTTTTTGTGGGTGCGGTGGTTGAAAATGATTAGGTTAAGCAGCATTAGTTTGTCTGAAGAGTCTTAGGTCTGCTGAATTATTATTATTATTGCTGTTGGTCACACATCATTTCATAAACATAATGCTCTCCTAGATTAAGCCATGTCGCACAAAACACAGTTCGGATAATCTTCTCAGCTCGTCGTAGTCACTTGTAAGCTTGCGTCGAAAACGTTCGATTCTTTGATGCGTTACATCCCCGTGCCCCGCTAGGGTCACCGAGAGCTTTGAGCAAACCATCTGTCTCGAAACGTGTCAGGAGCTGACCTGGATTCAGCCTGTCAATGAAGGCCCTTGTTGAGCTTCCTTGTGGAAAAAGTGCAGTTGCTTCACTTTGTTAACCCCATGCAAATGGGAACGCAAAATAACGATACATGCAAATGCAGTCGTGGTAGAAATATCGACAGTTTGTTTTGCCTGTAACTATATTTGCATCTGACGTTAATCGTGGCTCGCAGGTGAGCCTCTGTGTGAGGTTTGTTATTAAGGCCGTGCAGTGGCATCAACCAGCAGTCTGAACTCCAAGAGTTGGGGAGTTGATAAGATATTACATGCCATTTTTTAAAGGGACTCCCACGCAGCACTGCAAGGCAACTAATGCTGCCTCTCACAGCAACACAGAGAAAGCAAGAGAGGGAGCTATCAAATGTGACTGTCAGTCAGACTCTAGGGAATCACTTCCCCATTCATGACCATGAAAAGGTTGCCAGTACAATGTTTCTAAGCAAGTAAAAAAGCATCTGTTTTTACATTTTTTCACTTCATGTCAACCTTTTGCCTCCTCACTGCAGGCTAAACGCAAAACAAAATGCGCTAAGCTCCTTTAGCATGGAGAGAATAGAGAGAAAAACCAATGCTTTGTGTATCTTCATCTTTGTATTCTTGTAGGAGGGGAAAAAAGAAGAAAAGCTCCTTTTGAACCTACTTTTTCCAACACATGTAGGAGACATTGTAGCTTTTTGGTGCACAGTCGCTTTGAAACAGTGAGTTCTGCCTTTGCCTGATGCGCTATGTGGGCGACACCAATGCAGACTCATTTATTAGACGGCTGTAATTAATGTGTTTGTTGATTCCGCTCACAGAAATTATGAGAATGCCTTTGTTTTAATTCTGGCGCAGATCAACAGCACAATAACCGGATTGTGTTCTGGAAATACGCTCTCTCCCGTGTGTTCAACCACCGTGCATCTGATGTTGGGCGGTGTGGGAGTGTCATTAGGAGACGGGGGCAGAGCGAGCTGAGGTACCCTGAGAGTTTGTGTCATCTTAGTTAGATCAGGCCTATTTACACGCAACTATTATCCGCAGTTTGTCGTGTGGCAGGTGTGGGATCTTCTCAAAGCGGACGTAATGAGGACATGTGAAACAATGTTTGAGGAGGAATACATTTACATACTTTTGAATATTTTCGTAGTCTTCTAACGTTTCTGCCAAATGTCATATTAGAATAAGTAACACCTCCACTGGGAACAGGTAACAGATTTAAATATGCACATACATGAGGAATAGATACATACTGTTCAAAAAATTGGAGTCGATGTGATCAAATTGAAAAAAAAAAAAGTGTTTGAAAGAAGTCTCTTATGCTTAATTTATTTGATCAAAAATACAGCAACAATAATATTGTTATTTATATATATATATATATGTATGTGTGTGTGTGTGTATTGTTGTCATGTTAAAGTGTAAAAAGTCTAAAACAGCTTTTATTTGAAATAGAAATCATTTGAATCATTGTTTAAAAAAACGACTTTAAACTTTTGAATGGTGGTGTGTATGACTGACTTCTGAAATGACCTTAATAAATACAAAATAAATAAATAAATAAATAAATAAATAAAATAATGCAATATATCATCAGAGATTGAACGTCTTTTACCTTAACTCTTTACCAATACTGTTGTTCTGGCCTTTTGTCGTGGCCGTGGAAGCATGGTAGCAGGCTTTGTCTTGAACACAATTCATTCCACATAATGTTTATTCATTATTTGTGTTTATTTTGATAAATAATTTACCAACAAAAAAATATATTCAATTTAAGATACACATTATACCAAAAAGATTATACCGATTATACGAAAAAGAAGGGATTCAAAACAAAAACAAAATGTATGAACTGGTCAAAAATTATATCTGACCCAATTCCTTTTTTTCCAGCATACTGCCATCCAATTTTCCACGCCCTTATGATGCTTACAATTTTCTTTCTTAATTAACAAATTGAACTAAACCAAACAAAAACGATTAATATTTAAACATAAATAATATAAAATAAAAACACTTTCTTGAATAGCTACAAAAACTGTATTGTTGCATGTTTTAATATTAAAAACAATTAAGAATGTCATTACTTGTATTTCCTTTTAAAACCGTTTTCTCTTTACGTAAAAGTATATTGTACTTCGTGTAGCTTTATTTGCATCTACTAACTATTGTTGTATATTTTTAATTAATTATTACATCACTCACCAGATGCTTTTATGCAAAGTGCTTCACAACTGAGGAATAATATAACAAAAGTAATTCATCCTAAGGGTACAGAAACATGAAGTAAGCAAACATGATATCTGGCTATTATTTATTCATACTCACCTTCTTTTCAAACCATTAGTCAACAAATCTTAAGTAAACAGGGCAGATGTCATAACAGTGGCGGGAGACTGTGGAGCACCCGTTGTAAAAAATTATATGTTGATTTTAACAGCAGGGTAAATTATTGGGAGGGTCGTGGCAGGGTTTTACCCGAATTGTCTGAGTTTAGTACCACATGTTATTACAAAATTATATTTTCATGCATTTCCCTTTTGGCACAAGATGAGTATGTAAAAAAAGTGCCAAGGGAAATTCAGAAGTTATGCATAAAAAATTGTATGGCGTTTCGAGTTGTTACATCAGAAAACAATGTGGGAAATAGTCTGAGGAAGACATACTTATTTTTTCCTCTAGCTTTTGAGAGTTTCCGTAGGGGAGACCAGGAAGTGTTGTAACATGCAGGGAGTTGTAACACCATTAGTTTAACCAATTAGAAAAGAGCTACGGGGGTGAAATCCCAAACACACATGACCACCATCCTCCTGATGTGACAGCAGTATTGGAAAGTCTGTAAAGAGCTATTTCTTTTGAGCAAAAAACATAACTTCACATCTGATGTATAAACTGGTTTGCAGTCATGTTAATGTATCGTGCTGTATTTCACATAATCTGGTATAGACTCAATCAGCAGATTTAATTTGATACAAATGTTAATTTCATATGCTGTTTAAAGGCTGGGGTCTTTAAATATGTTAAAAAGACCTTTAGAATGTTACAAAATATTTCTGTTTCAAATAAATGTTCTTTTGAACTTTAGAATCATTAAATTCATCATTCATCAATCCACTAAAATATGAAGCATGCACAATGCACTCTCTCTTTCTCTCTGTATATCTGTCTCTCATCTGCACATAACCTGACCTCTCTAACTCACTACTTGTTCTCTTGCTGTTTGAAGGCACTTTAATCACTAAAAAACCTCGAAAGTGCTCTTTTTTTTCTCTGCTGTTCTGTGCTTACACATTCGCTCAAGCGTGTACCCTGCTGATCTTTCGTATTCATATATATAATAATTAACAGAGTTTTGACGTTATTCTCAAAATATTTCGACTTTATTTTCAAAGTATTTTGACTTTATTCTCGTAGTATTTTGACTTTATTCTCGAAATATTTAAACTTTATTCTTATAGTATTTCGATTTTATTCTTGTAATATTTTGACTTTATTCACATAATTTCGACTTTATTCTCAAAATATTTGAATTTTATTCTTGTCGTATTTTGACTTTTTTCTCGTAATATTTTGACTTTATTCACGTAATTTTGAATATTCTTGCAGTATTTCGATTTTATTCTCAGATTTCAACTTTATTCACATAATTTCGACTTTATTCTCAAAATATTTCGACTTTATTCTCGTAGTATTTCCACCGTATTCTCATAATATTTTGACTTGTTCACGTAATTTAAACTGTATTCTCAAAATATTATGACTTTAATCTCATAATCTTAAATTTATAGTCTTAGATTTCATAATCTTTAGACTATCCTATCAAATTAAAGGCAAAAATGTGTTTTATTTTTAAGTAACTTTTCCCCAGCACTGCTGCAAAATGCATACATGTAAATGTATTTTTCAAGAACTCCCATCTTTGCATTTTACTGTCAATCGCAAGGATTTAAAATCTAATTAATGGGGTCAGACCCCCACCACCACCCCAGATTTGCACTCTGGTGCACCCAGGCACTTCTGCATTTGGTTTGGTACAGCCAGTGCATTACATGCATGAATCTGTCCTCATCATCAAATGCAATGCAGATGCTGTGACATAAAAACATTTTCTTAGTTGTCACAAAGCCCATCCATCCTATAGCTAAACAAACACTCTCTGTGAACTACATTACATATGCGTTTTCAAATGCTAATTCTGCATTAGACCGGCTTGATTTTAAGCTTATAGGCAGAAGCTCTGTTCTGAGGTAGGGAAGCGTATCCTCAGTTTCAGCATGTCAGACTGGCGTATTGTTGCTCAGCGAGCTCTTTGTATTCCTTGTAAGTAGACAGCCGTTTGACAGTTTGTTTCAAAGAATGTTTCAAAATGTTTCAATACCTAAGGGGAGGTGTGCAAGGAAGGAGAAATCACAGAGGCAATTCAGTTATGCAAATCACATCACACTGTTTTCATTAATCCCACCTGAACATTGCAAACTGTCTGTGCAGAACCTGCAGAGAAAAAAAGAGGAATAAAAAAAAGGCATGAAACTTTTTCAATCTATCTATCAATGTCTTAATGTGATAAAATTATGACAGAAGGAGTTATGTGACATCTTTGATGGGCTCTGTGATAATAAAAACACCTGGCAGACTTCGACTGTCAAAAAAGGTATTTTATAGATAATACATTTATTTTGACATGGAAATGGCATCGTATATGAACAGCTCGTGATTAATTGTCTCGATTCACTGATTCACATTCGCAATTGACATATTTGATATATATAACGCATACATTGCAAATGGCTCACTCCTTTTTTGACTTGTTGCTTCATTTTTGACAGGATTTCATTCATTTTTGATAAGTTTTTGACTTGTTGCTTCATGCAATCCAGAGGTGCAGATCTGTAATTGCTCTCTACCAAAATAAATATAGAATTTTAGTTTAACACACTACTCTTATTTATTTATTTATTTATTTATTTATTTATTTTAGGGCTGTCTAACCTGCTATTAATCCCATATAAAAATAAAAGCTTGAGTTTGCCTAATATATGTGTGTGTGTACTGTGTAATTATGTATATATAAACACAAACACATTCATGTATGTATTAAAGAAATATTTACAAGTGTATGTATTTATCATAATTTTTATATAATTTATATTATGTATATTTTGTACATAACATATTTTTCTTAAGTATATACATTAATTTGTTTGTATATATATATATATATATATATAATAATCACACACTGTACACACACATATACTAGGCAAACTCAGACTTTTATTTTGTATGCGATTAATCACAATTAATCGTTTAACAGCCTTATTTTTTTTTTTTTTCATCTAACAGGGCACATTCAAATTTAAAAATAAATTTATGTTACAAAAAACTGAAAAAGTATCAAAGTTTCCACAAAAATATTGCAGACTAATAATAATAATAATGATAATAAAGTTAAATAATAATAATAACAACAATAATAATAATATTTTTCTTAAGCATCAAATCAGCTTATAAGAATGATTTCTGAAGGATCATGTGTGAGTAATGATGCTGAAACTTCAGCTTTGCATCACAAAAAAAAAATACTTTTTAAAATATATTACAATAGAAAAGTTACTTAAAATTGTAATAATATTTCAAAATATTACTGCTTCTAATGCATTTTTGATCAAATAAATGCAGCTTTGCTGAGCGTAAGAGATTTCCTATATGTAAAATCGTCATAATCCTCATAAATAATAATACTGCAAAAGAAACGTTAAAAGCTAAGACCGTTTTATTTTTGTCTAATTGATTCTTTCATGAAGCACATTCTCACAATACTGCAACGCCTTTCCATTTACTCTTCTGCTGATGTCTTATTTATTTATTTGTCACTCAATATTTCCCTTTGAAGTGTCAACTGCGGGATCAAGTTGTAAAAATATTCCAGCCAAATCCCATCAAATACTCTATAAACAGGAGAACTGAGGGAATATGTCATGCTAAAAGCATAATTGGCATTATACATTCTGTTTAAAATCTACATCAGGGGATCCGGACTGACAAGTCCTCATTAAGCCTCTGGCCTCTGCCTTGCTAGAGAAATAAAAGTGATTGCTGTAATTACACCAGCGAGGATGAGGATGATGATGAGGAGGAGGAGGAGGCGGCACTTCTGGCTACAGGTGCCTCTGATTAAGTTTAATCTGGCAGCCCTCCTCTTTCCTATCTCTCTTCTCTAGGCTCTTTGCCTCTAGGTGCAAAGGCTCGGAGGCAGCCTTCCATAATGAGCTCCTCAGCTACACACTGGATACCCTGGAGTACAGTCCCTACAGAGCCATAATGAGCACTCCAGTGCAGCACTCTGTACTCGCAGCCAAGGGCTCCAAGCCGGCCTCCCCGTAGACAATGGCACACGGGTGGGCACGGCTTGTTCGCCATTCTCCTCTCAGTCGGTCCCCAGGGTGCTTGTATGGTAGGTGGGGAGGGGTGGCCGAGAGCCTGCAGTTGGCAGCGGTTCCCTCGCGGGGAGAGGCGCTCGTCTTGGCCCGCCGACAGCCCTCCTTCACATCCAGCAATCGTGTGGGGTAGCGAGCGTGAAAAGCGAGGCGGAGAGGCGGCCCGTCGCTCCGAGCGAGCAGAAGGCACGTGAAGATCTTCTGGATGGACTGCGTCAGTGGTGTGGGAAAACCGTTCGCTTCCCAGACAGCGTTTAATAGACTGTTACATGCCTTGGTTGGGTCTCTTAAAAAAAGTCTCTTATGCTCACCAAGGCTGCATTTAGTTGGTAAAAAAATACAGTAATATCAGGAAATATTATTACCATTTAAAATACCTTTTTTTCTATTTGAATATGTGACCCTGGACCACAAACCAGTCATAAGTCGCACGAGTGTATTTGTAGCAATAACCAAAAATACACTGTATGTGTCAAAATTATCGAAAATGATTAGGATATTAAGTAAAGATCATGTTCCCTGAAGATATTTTCTAAACTTCTTACCGTAAATATATCAACTAATTTTTTTATTAGTAATATGCATTGCTAAGATCTTCATTTGGACAACTTTAAAGGTGATATTTTCATTTTTTTTGATTTTCAGAGTTGTATCTCTGCCAAATATTGTCCTATCCTAACAAACTATACATCAATGGAAAGCTTATTTATTCAGCTTGTATAAATGTGTATAAATGTTAGTTTCAAAAAAATTTACCCTTATGATTGGTTTTGTGGTCCTGGATTACATATACTTTAAAATGTATTCTTATAAAGGCAAAGATGTGTTTTCAGAAGACATTACTGCATTCTTTTGTTTTCAAACAAAAAATAAATAAATAAAATAAAGTAAAATAAAATTGAAATAAAAAAATGTAAAAACGATTTAATAATTTTATTTCAGCTAGTTTCCTAGTCAGCATTTTTCATTTTCATTTAGTTTAACTTAATGTGCTAAAATGATTAAAACTGAAATAAAAATGAATAAAAACTACATAGACATATTAAAAATAACAAAAAACTAAGACAAATTGAAAAAAAAAAAACACACACAGAATATTTTTGTATTTTAACTAAAATTACCATTAAAGTAGAAAACATAAAAATAAAATCTAATTTAAAATAAATAAAAACTGTAATAGTATCTTAGTGATACTACAATAGCACATAGTTTCAGTGTCACGTAATCCTTTAGAAATCATTTTAATATGCTGAAACATTTCTTATCGATGTTAAAAACACTTGTGTTGCTTAATATTTTATTTAATTTTAAATAAACTGTAGAAACATTTTTCTTCTTATTTTCTAGATTCTTTGAACAGAAACCCTTTTTAACACTATATGTTTTTTTTTGTTTTTTTTTACTGTCTTTTGATTAAATTGTTATAAAATAAAACAAAATAAAATAAAATCTCCAATCGTTAAGGTAGTCTATTAAAATTCTATATTTATTTATGTTGGTATAGAGGAATTACAGATCGGCACCGCTGAATCAAATGGAGAAACTAGACAAAAACTTGTTTGTTTGTATTTTTAGCAGGACACTTTGCTAAAGGTTGTTCATTGGCATGAATGCTTCTATAAAGAACCTTGAACATCCATGGAAACCTTTAAATGCAGAAAGGTTCTTTGTAGTAGAAAAAGGTTATTTAGACTTTTAGAATTTTCTTCAAAATGGTTATTTTTAAAATAGGTTCTTTGGGGGACCAAAAAATGTTTCTTCTATGGCATCACTGCAAAAACACCCTTATAAAACGGAAAGTTCTGGTCCTTGATTCTGATTGGTTGAGCCGTGTTCAAAGCTGTTGTAAATTACTCTAAACATACACCTTTGTTTACATTTGTGTGTTGCTCAACAACCACTTTATTGCAAGCACAGTGAAACCTTACTATGTATATAGAATAACTGTTTTATATAGCGATAAGCCCTGTGAATCCAAGGTTTACAGTGCATTTATAACTGCTAAGGGGGATTTAGCTGTTAATGCCCCTTAGCTGTTAGAAATTCACTGTAAACTACATCTTCTTGGGGCTTATTGCTTTATTTTGGAACCTTTGTTTTTAAGAGTGATAAGTTCAAAAGAATACAGTTAAGTTCATGGAATATCATAAATATCGTTACTATCCCTTTTATCACTTTTGTTCAATTTAATACACCTTTGTTGAATGAAAAACAACAAGAACAACAACCTTCAGCGATGTGAAGATCTTGTAGATGGACCACACCAGCGGTGTGGGAAAACGATTTACTTCCCAGGCAGCGTTTAATAGACTCCTGGAATCAGAAGACACCCACTTTTGGTAGCGTTTGTGATGCGTTCGCTCTTAGTCTTTTGATTATCTTCGTTATTTAAATGGATTTGCATAACAATCAGCTAGATTTTATTAGCCGGAGAGATGCAGAAAACAATCAGTGCGCTGCAGTGTTGATGCAAGACTCTTAATTACAATGTTGAATAATGTCAAGCAAATGAATCAAGCCAAGCACCTCTCACATCAGCTTTCATCAGGATGGAGAGATACAGGGAGCGCGCTCATTACGCTTGCAGAGTGTGTGGGTCGGCGAACAGGGGGCCGAGGTGATGCTGAAGTGCTCTGTAGGTTAGCTTTTCACTGTTCCACAATTACGGATATGGAGGGAAATATGATAATATTGTTTATGCGTTGCGACTGGCAATGGCCGACTTTTTCTTTTTCTTTTTTTTAATTGCTCTGTATTTTAATGAGCTCACCTCTCTTGATCTTGGACAGACACGGTGTTGGCTAGCGCTGTCTTTTCTGAAACAGCTCCATCTGGGAATGAGGATTACATAGTTATTATCTTGGGGGAGGATTAAGGATTTGTGTCTATCACTGGGTGGTGCAGCCAAAGACAAATAAATCTCAACATGCTGTTAATACATAGTCTCTATTGTTCCTTTTGTAATAATCAAGAAAAAAAAAAACACGGGCATGACGGCGGTGAGGGTTTTTTGGGTTTACCGTCGCATGTCCTGTATGGGAGGTGGGATTTATCGGAACGATGTTTCATCATCAGACATAATACGCTGGATTCTGCTGTTCTGGAACACTCGAGCTGTAGAGAGATCAGAAAGTAAATTCATTCTCAAAAAACAAAGATTGAAAATTGAGAAGAGGATACAAGGTGATATTGCTCCGTCGCTGTTATGTTATGAATATACACGGTTTTATGTGGCACGACAGATGCATTGTCTGAATACAACCTAAATCCTGAATCACACTTTGATACGTTATTATGTATGGCACGTTTTCTCAAACAAAACTATGCCTTCTATCACGGTTACACGCTCACGTGATGTTGCTGTCACAAAACGTTGTTTGCACGCATTTTTAAGCATTGCGGTTTAAAAACTCATTTCGCTATATGTGCATGCTGTCTGAGAAACTGTTTCTGAGCAATGTCAGAAAAGCGCATGCACGTGAAGACGGTGCTCATAGAGCACGGGAGTAACTATTTAACTATTTTCAGTTATTTTTTGCACTTTATAGGCCTGTCAAAATGCCAGTCTTTGTAAATATCCTCTTTAAAGGAGAAGTACACTTCCAAAACAAAGATTCACCCCCTTGTCATCCAAGATGTTCATGTCTTTCTTTCTTCAGTCGTAAAGAAATAGTTTTTTGAGGAAAACATTTCTGCATTTTTCTCCATATAATGGACTAGATATGGTGCCCCGATTTTCCAAAATGCAGTTTAAATGCGGCTTCAAACAATCCCAAATGCGGGTGTAAACGATCCCAGCCGAGGATGAAGGGTCTTATCTAGTGAAACAATCGGTTATTTTTATTAAAAATATGCAATTTAAGTACTTTGTAATCTCAAACGCTTGTTTCTGTTACAATATATTTTAAAATGCAGTTTATTTCTGCAATTTCAAAGCTGAATTTTTAGCATCAATACTCCGTTTGTTTTTTGTTTTGTTTTTTTCATCAGGTGATGTATGTATATCTCAGTTTCAAAAAAATTGACCCTTATGACTGGTTTTGTGGTTCAGGGTCACAAATAATTTCAAATTTAATTTATTCTTGTAATGGCAAAGATGAATTTTTAGGAGACATTACTCCATTCTTTTGTTTTCAAACACAAATTAAATCTAAAATAATTAAATTAAATTAAATTAAATTAAATTAAATTAAATATAAAAACTTATTATTTCAGCTAGTTTCCTAGTCAGCATTTCTCTTTTTTTATTTAATGTAACCTAATGTGCTAAAACATAGCTAAAATAACTAAAACTGCAATAAAAATGAATAAAAACTATATAGACATATTGCACTTTTGTAACTTTAGTAAAAAGAAATTACTTACCTCGATAATATTGCCCACCCCTGCTACAAAGGGTCAGGATCAGAAATTAAGCAAAAAAAAAAAAATCAACATGTAAGTGCAAAACATTTATTTATTTATTTTTAAATAAGATTCCTGCTTACAATTCTGCATTTATTTGATCCAAAATACAGCAAAATCAGTAAAATGTTGAATTATTTTTACTATTTAAAATAATTGTTTTCTATTTGAATATATTTTAAAATGTAATTTATTCATGATTTCAAAGCTGAATTTTTAGCATCGTTACTCACATAATCCTTCAGGAATCATTCTAATATGCTTATTTGAAAACAGTTTTTCAGCATTCTTTCAATGAATTGAAAGTTCAAAAGAACAGTATAGAAATAAATCTGACCCCAGATTTTTGAAAGGCATAAAATCTTCATTTTGATAATTCTGATGCATATTTTGATCAAATATGTCCCTGCTGAATAAAAGAATTTATTTCTTTCAAAACAAAAAGAAAAGTAAACATTTTGGCACTGCTAGGGGCGCAGTTTAACAATTAACCTTTTTTATCTTTTAGCAATATTTGACATTTCAAATTGTTAACATGAATCAATATAACCGTTTGCCCTCAAACATGTCAAAAGTTTGTCTACTAATACGTAGACCATGAACGCCCCTGGCCACGAGTGACCTTTGGTAGCACAGCAACCTGGTTTGATCCTGTGTGTTGTATGGAAAACCAAAGCCCGCAAAAGCTACTCTTATTCTCATGTAAACCTATTAGCCCGCCAGGTTACAATTGTAGTGCTCGGCAAGTGGCGATACAAGCGCCACACCTGTTACTGAAGGCTGACCGCCGCTTGTTTGTAAGTGCGAAGTATGTTGAAAGCGTTGACATGTGTAAGTGTTGAAAGCCCTGTTACTAACCGAGTACACGACCTGATTTGATAGCCCAGAGTGGAGCTGTAGGATTAGGGGAGCATGCTGTTAGAATTGGTTTAATCATCATGAAGGACGTCGCCGTAAACGGAGACGACGTGACATTGTCTTTTCAAACAGCCTCTTTATTAGTGCTGGAGGGTGCTGTAATCCAGAGAGCAACAGCCTGGCAGCGGTTCCCCTTTGAACGGCTTACCTTTGTGCCTCGCACAATCGCCGCCTCACGTTTGGTCCATCCTTAGAGCCCACGCCATCACAACAGCCATTTAGATAATTCAGTATTGTGTAGACAGAAAGAAAATGAAACAGAAATGAGTGGCAGGAGAGAGAAAGGAGATAATTAGTTGCGAGAAATCTTGGGTTATTCCGTGTAATTTCTGTGGATGTGGAGCATTTCATATCGTTTAATCAAAAAGCATTGGATTCCTGTCATGTCATCTGAAATATCAACATGCTCTATCAAAAATTCATGTGCATCATATTCAGTTTTAGATATGATTACAGATACTTTGAAATATAAAGGCCTTTTTTAGTCAACACTGCATTGGTGCAGAAATATTCTGAGGTCTTAATAGTTGGGATTTGTGGGATTTAATTTTAAAAATGTAATTTGTTTTTGAGAATTTTCAACATCATTACTTCAGTATTTAGTGTCATGTGATCCTTCAGAAGTCATTCTAATATGCTGATTTGCAGTTAAAAAAAAAAAATTAGAAAGCATTTTGTTATTATTATTGTTGGAAATATGTGTGCTGCTTAAAATTTTCACAGAAGCCATGATATTATAGTTTTGTTTTGTTTTTTTTAGGATTTTGACTTGAAAGTTATGAATAGAAAGTTTAAGAACAGCATTTACTTGAAATAGAAATATTTTGCAACATAATAACTGTCTTTAGGTTACATTTTAGGTTAAAATATCTGATATCAGAAATCAGGTATACATTGCATTGAAATATAATGACCTCTTTAGTAAGTGCATTGGTGTAAAAATATTTGTGTATATATTTTAAAATGCAATTTATTACTGTGATGCAAAGCTGTATTTTTAGCATCATTACTCCAGTCTTCAGTGTCACATGATCCTTTAGAAATCATTCTAATATGCTGATTTGCTGCTTTCTTTTGTTATCATTGTTGAAAACAGAGGTGCTGCTTAATATTTTTGAGAACGCTATGATATATATTTGATTTTTAAAATTCTTTGAAGAATAGAAAGTTTAAAAGAACAGCATTTACTTGAAAAATATATTTTGCAACATAATATACGTCTTTATGTTACATTTCAGGTTAAAATATCCAGTATTTGAAATGATCAGGTACACATTGCACTGAAATATAATGCCCTTTTTAGTAGTAATAGTCAGTGCATTGATGTAAAAAATATTTAAAAATTTATATTTTTTTTACTGTGATGCAAAGCTGAATTTTTTGCATCATCACTCCAGTATTCAGTGTCACATGATCCTTCAGAAATCATTTTAATATGCTGATTTTGTGCTCAAAACAAATATTTCTTTTTATAATTAATGTTAAAAACAGTTGTTCTGCTTAATATTTTTGTGGAAACCGTTATTTTTCAGCTTTGTTTCACCGTTGTTGTTTTTTTCAAACGGAAGTCTTTTGTAACATCATAAATGTCTGGGTTAAAATATCCAGCATTAAAAATGATCAGGTATGCACTGCGTTGAACTATAAAGACCATTTTTAGTTGTCACTGCAGTGCAAAATATTCTGAGGTCTTAATGATTGGGATTCGTGTTTCCTCAACATAAAGATCACTATTTCACATCTACAGCAACATTTGGACTGACTGCTGTGTAATTCAGTTAACAGCCTGCAATTTGCATATGAGGTTACCAATTTCACTTCAAATTTTGACTTCTCTTTTGTCCCACAATTGAATCTTTCCGACATCCAGTGCCCTAATCTGGCCGCTGAGGTGTCAAATGTCACGGAACGGCTGTTTTTAGATACAGTACGTCAACCTGGCAACGTACCGAAAAGAAAGATAAAGATAAAGCAGGATTTCCATGAAGGAGAAATTACAAAGAATTAGAGTGTCATCAAGGATCAGTTTGCTTTTCAAAATCCGCCGTTGTTCGTCCATTTGAACTCGACATACATACAGCCGCGTCTCAATCTTATAAGCCAGACTCGAGTTGTTCCACTGACTGTGGCTTAAGCAACAGATGACTCAACTGAACAATATGCTTATAAACCACTTAGCCTGGAAAACAAAAAAGAAAGCAAAGCCTCTAAGTGTTGAAGTGCTCATATTAAGCTTTTTACGAAGCAAAACATAAATCCATCACAACTTGCTTTAAAGTCAAAGTTATTAAGGCTGAACGCTAAAGCTGGGTCAATCACAGCACGTTGCGAGTTTCTGCGCGCCGTTTTATCCCAGAATCAAAATATTTGTAAAAGACACAGGGAAAAGAAAAGTATTGTTTTCCTCACCAATCTCCGAAGGCTATGAATTATTCAGCACGACCAAATACCAGTTAACATTTTCAGAAACGAGACACTAAATCGCAGCAGAGGCTCCGCCGCCATTCAGAGAGAGCTGTATCTTGTCACACACATTCTACTGGATGAGCTCTTTTCTGGAGCAGAGGAGAAGTTAGGCAAAGCTGGTTCTTCTGCTCCTCTACCTCAGAGACCAGGATCAGCAGGCAGAATCCTTTATTTGTCCCCGAGTTGAGTGTGTGGAACACTTGGCCTCGTCCCTCGGTGCTGCCAGGATCAGAGTTGCGCGCGGCCACGGTCTCACTGCTGGCAACGCACAAAGCCGGCTTGGAATGACAAATTGGTCTGAGACACCACCGGGCACATGCCAAGAAACGCTCGCAGAACACACCACACCAAATTGGCAATCTGAACTAAGTTTAGACAAGCTGAACACACAGGCACAAATCAAATATCTGCAGGGTTTGTGTGTGCACATGACAGGATGTTTGTGCATAATTACGACGCGCTTTATTTTTACCGTGTGTGATTTTACACGAAGCACACATTCATATTGCTTTTTATTTAGGATGGGAAGCAGTCTCTGAGGAGTCTGTGGGTGCTGGCCCATTTATTCTCTCTTTTGTTTTTATTCATGATATGGAAAAGTATTGCGAATTCAGAGATTTCTGTTTTCAAAAATAAGATACTATTTGTTTTCTGATTAACATATTAAAATATAGGCTACTTCAGTACCGAAGGTGGAGGTTAAGGTTATATCCTAAGCATTTTTGTTTACATTTTAGCCTGTTTCTGCTCACTGTTTTTAGTTCATATGATATGATTTCTGTACATATTAAAGAAGAAGTTCACTTCCAGAACAAAAATGTACAGATAATTTACTTACCTCTTGGGTGCCCCAAAGATTGAACTTCCAAAATGCAGAATAAATGCAGCTTTAAAGGGCTCTAAACAATCCCAGCTGAGGAAAAAGGGTCTTATCTATAGCGAAACGATACATTTTTAACCTCAAATCTCGTCTTGATTCGTCTCTGCGATGTGCGTTGCTAGTCTGTTTTTTCCGGGTCAATATTGTCACGAACCTGGTCGGTGTCCCGTTGTCTACTCACCACCAGATGTCACTCTCGCTCCACCCACTCACTCTGACTGTCGCTTTGCATCTCGGACTGCATCTCCCATCCTCCACCGCTCTGATTGCGTCAGCCCCCATTACCAATCAGCGACAGTATAAAAGCCCCGGACTTTCCCCTGCACGTCACGGTGTATTGAATGTTTATGTCCTGTATTTCCTTGCTCCTTGTTCCTAGTTTTCCTTGTGCTCTGTGTTTATGTTTGCTACTGTTTTGACCCTGTCTGCCAGACCATGTCTATGTCTCATCAGATGAATAAAAGTTCGCATTTGGATCCGCTCGCCTCTCGACTCACTCCCACTGTTACAGAATACACCGTCATACAAGGATCCAGCAACTTTTTTTCACGGACATCATCCAGGTATGGACTATACTTATTTGACTGTGGGCTCGTCTTTCACGGTGGGTGTCGCTAATGAGGAACGCGATACCCCAGTGATGCCGGTCGCGCAACCCGCTCGCGGAGTGGCGGGCGCGTCGGAGCGCGCTCATATAATGGCGGCTAATGTGGAGCCGGCTCGCAAAATGGCGGCCGCGCCGAGCGCGCGACGCCACGAACACGCCGGCCGCCTGGCCTGCTCACGACACGGCGGCCCTGCTGGAGCACGCTCAAGCAGGGGTGGCCGCGTTGGATCGGCTTCTCGAAATGGTGGCGAACATGGGGCTCATTCGCAAAATGGCGGCGAGAACGGAGCTCCGTCATGTCACAGCTGCTATACCTGAGCCATATGAAGTTGCAGCTGCGTTTCCTGATTCAAGTCAAGTTTCCAAGTCAAGTCAAGCTACAGCTGCTGTTCCTGTGTCAAACCAAGCTGGAGCTGTGTTTCCTGTGTCAAGTCAAGTCAGAGCTGCTCTTCCTAAGGCAAGTCAAGTTAGAACTGTTGTTCCTGTGTCAAGTCAGGTTAAAGCTGTGTTTCCTGTCTCAAGTCAGGTTACAGAGCCACCGCACAAGATGGCTGCCACGCCAGAGCCACCGCACAAGATGGCTGCCACGCCAGAGCCACCGCACAAGATGGCTGCCACGCCAGAGCCACCGCACAAGATGGCTGCCACGCCAGAGCCACCGCACAAGATGGCTGCCACGCCAGAGCCTGCTAAAGCCCCGTCAGTCAAGCCACAGCCTGCTCAGGCCATCTCAGTCAAGCCACAGCCTGGTCACGTCATGTTTTCTGCTCCTGAGTCGGCACCTATCATGGCCAGTCTTCCCGAAGCGGTTTCTGAGTCAAGTCACGCCCCGCCTGATGGCCCAGAGTCAAGTCACGTCCCGTCTGGCCTCAAGTCTGCTCCAGAGGTCCCGTCTGGTCTCAAGTCTGCTCCAGAGGTCCCGTCTGACCACGAGACAGACCCAGAGGCCTCACCGGGGGGAGAAGCCGCGCCTATGCCTCCTGAGGTGTCAGCTTCGGATGTGGATCCTCCCATGGAGGCGGCGTCCCTCTACAGACTCTCTGCTTCTCCCCAAATTCTTTCTACCTCTTCTGTCTCTGCCGTTTCCAGATCCCAGGCCATAACGCAGTTTCCTGCTCCGCCCCAGCTCCCGCCTGGTCACAAGCCTGCTCCAGAGCGCCCGCCTAGTCACAAGCCAGCTCCAGAGTTTTCGCCTGGTCACAAGCCTGTTCCAGAGTGCCACTTGGTCGGAGAAGCTGCGCCAATACCTCCAGAGGTGTCAGCCATGGCTGTGGATCCTCCCTTGGAGGTGGCGTCCCCCTACAAGCTCTCTGCTTCTCTCCCTTCTCTGTTTGTCTCCTCTGTCTCTGCTTTCCCCAGGTCCCAGATCGTAAAGCGGGGTCCTGTTCCGCCCGGAGGGCCGCTGCGCCTCCTGTTCCGCCCCGGAGGGCCGCTGCGCCTCCTGTTCCGCCCGGAGGGCCGCTGCGCCTCCTGTTCCGCCCGGAGGGCCGCTGCGCCTCCTGTTCCGCCCGGAGGGCTGCTCTGCCTCCTGTTCCGCCCTGGAGGATCGCCCCGCCTCCTGTTCCGCCTCGGAGGGCTCGGGCGTCGCCTGTCCCACCTCCGGCTCCGCCCTGGAGGGCTCCTGCACCCCCTGCTCTGCCTCCGGCTCCGCCCTGGAGGGCTCCTGCGCCTTCTGCTCTGCCTCCTGCTCTGCCTCCGGCTCCGCCCTGGAGGGCTCCTGCGCCTCCTGCTCTGCCTCCGGCTCCGCCCTGGAGGGCTCCTGCGCCTCCTGCTCCGCCCTGGAGGGCTCCTGCGCTTCCTGCTCCGCCTCCAGCCCCTCCCTGGAGGGTACCTGCTCTGTCGGTCCTGCCTCAATCTCTGGGCTTCCCTCATGGACCTGGTCCTCCAGCCCTCGCCCTGTCTCCCTCCCATCCCACCGCTCCCTGGACTGTTGTTTCTTTCGAGCGTCTGGAAGCCGCTCCTTGGGGGGGCTATGTCACGAACCTGGTCGGTGTCCCGTTGTCTACTCACCACCAGATGTCACTCTCGCTCCACCCACTCACTCTGACTGTCGCTTTGCATCTCGGACTGCATCTCCCATCCTCCACCGCTCTGATTGCGTCAGCCCCCATTACCAATCAGCGACAGTATAAAAGCCCCGGACTTTCCCCTGCACGTCACGGTGTATTGAATGTTTATGTCCTGTATTTCCTTGCTCCTTGTTCCTAGTTTTCCTTGTGCTCTGTGTTTATGTTTGCTACTGTTTTGACCCTGTCTGCCAGACCATGTCTATGTCTCATCAGATGAATAAAAGTTCGCATTTGGATCCGCTCGCCTCTCGACTCACTCCCACTGTTACAAATATAGTTAAGGTATGTTGAAAAACTCCCATCTCGTTTTCTTCTGCAACTTCAAAATCATCCTACTTCGCTGTTTTACCCTTTTTTTTTTTTCCTTTTTGTAAAGGGCGTTTGAGCTTCTTTGCATGTTCACTTTGTAAACTCTGGGTCGGTACTTCTACAGCGATGTAGGATTTTTGAAGTTAGGGAAGAAAACAAGATGGGAGTTTTTCGACATACCCTAACTGTCTTGACCCAGAAAAAAAACTGTTTACACAGACAAAGACAAGATGAGCGTTTGAGGTTAAAAAGTATATAAATTGTCAATTTGTTTAAAAAATGACCGATCGTTTCACTAGATGAGACCCTTCTTCCTTGGCTGGGATCGTTTAGACCCATTTTACCATTGATACAGCGTTCAACTCATCTTAAAACATATTAGTGCACAGCATATGCTTTTTATAAGTGTACTTGCATAATTTGACATCAAGTTTACAAATATTTCTGTTTGCAGTGATCTGCACCAAATCTGAATTTGACAGCATGCGTTTGTTAGTTAGTTTGTTTACTTTTTTAGTGAATGTAAATATTATATTACAAATAAATAAACAATGTATCAGTGACTTATTCAAAATAATTAGCAGTTAGGGTTATTTTAAATATTATTTATTCCTGTGGTGCAAAGCTGAATTTTCATCAGCTGTTACTCCAGTCTTAAGAGTCACATGATCCTTCAAAAATCATTATAATATACTGATTTATTATCAGTGCTGGAAACAGTTGTGTTGCTTAACATTTTTTTTGGAAACTCTGATACTTTTTTTCAGGATTCTTTGATAAATAAAAAGTTAAAAAGAATAGCATTTATTTAAAACAGAAATCTTTTCTAACAATATACACTACTGTTCAAAAGTGTGGGGTCAGTCAATTTTTATTCTGTTTCTTTTTGAAAGAAATTAATACTTTTATTCACCAAGGATGTGTTAAATTAATAAAAAGTGATAGCATAGATTTACATTGTTAGAGAAGATTTATACTTTGAATAAATGCTGTTCTTTTTAACTTGTTATTCATCAAAGAATCCTGAAAAAAAGAATCACAGGTTCCAAAAAAAATATGTTTATATATAATAATAAATCAGCATATTAGAATGATTTATGAAGGATCATGTGACACTTAAGACTGGAGTAACAACTGATGAAAATTCAGCTTTGCATCACAGGATTAAATAATATTTTAAAGTATATTTAAATAAAATAACATTTTGCAGTATTATTGCTTTTTTTTTTTTTTTATCAAATAAATGCAGCCTTGACGAGCATAAGAGACTTCTTTAAAAAAACATTACACATCTTACTGATCCAAAACTTTTGAGCAGTAGTGTATATTCTGGATATTCTGCCGTCTGTTTAGAAACAAAACTACAGATGACTGATTTGTGAATGAATCACTGGATGGATATTTTCTATAAATTAGCTAATGTGTTTGCAAAACAGTCTGAATCTGAGTCTGTGATTCAGTCATTTGGACAAATCACTCACACAAGCGTATCAGAACATCAATGTTCTAAGTAGTGTCCCTATTATGCCATTTTTAAGGTTCCTAATATTGTTTTGGGAGTCTAAAACAATCGTTTTACATGCATGCAAGGTCAAAAAATGTTTTTGTTTTCTCAAAATATGCATTTAATATCACCTTATTTTTCAGAGATTCTCAAACGATTAGTTTGAAGCAGTTCAGAGATTCAGTCTCTCTAAACCCCTCCTACTCTGAGCCTACTCTGCTCTGATTGGTCAGATGACCCAGTCTGTTGTGATTGGGAATTGCTAGTGACTCGTTCAGGCTGTTCAGAGTTGATTCTTTCTTTGCATGTTCACATTGTAAACAGTGGGTCGGTACTTCTACAGCGATGTAGAACGGGAGAAAAGCACCTTTTTTTCGACATACCCTGACTTTATTGACCCAGAGTTGATTCCTTCTTCTGGGAGACAAGAACTTTATTTACCGTGCACTTTCAGCTTTACAACTTGTAAACTTGTTTGCATGCACATTCAGCAACAAAACAAACTGCATGAAAGGCATAATTGAAATGGCATAATAGGGGCACTTAAAGGTGACTTTGCGAATTTTTATGCAGTGCTGAGTCATGTGAATAAGAATTTCAGAAAAAGTTGTTGCCCCCCAAAACGAATATAACTTTGCACCCAAGAAATGCTCACAAAGTCACCTGAATTGATAAAATGTACTTTAATTTTTATTTTATTTCATTTTATTTTAGCATTTTATTTAATTTTATTTTAATGTTTTCATTTTTGAACATGTTTGTTAATGGTGACACTTGATCTATGTTACCCTGGACCACAAAACCAGTCATAAAGGTCAGTTTTTCCAAATTGAGATTTATACATCATCTGAAAGCTGAATAAATAATCTTTCCACTGATGTATGGTTTGTTAGGACAGGACAATATTTGGCCGAGACACAACTATTTGAAATACTGAGAAAATCACCTTTAAAGTTGTCCAAATACAGTTCTATTATTACAGTTCTATCAGTATGCATATTATTAATCAAAAATTAAGTTTTTATATATTTACAGTAGGGATTTTACAAAATATCTTCATGAAACATGATCTTCACTTAATATCCTAATGATTTTTGGCATAAAACTATAACAATATAACTAAGTATATATATATATATATATATATAACTAGTTATATAACTATAACTAAAACAATAATTTTGACCCATACAATGTATTTTTGACTATTGCTACAAATATACCCCAGCCACTTAAGACTGGTTTTGTGGTCCAGGGTCACATATGCAAATGCACAAGTTCATCTTTATTTCTGTTTTGGTTATGCCATTTTACAAATGCACTTTGCATACCCTATCATTTCTGTTGATGTAAAGTTGATTTGTGAATTCTAAACAAGGGCAGTGGTCTGTTTTTACACTCATTGTTGTTTCTTTAGCTTAATAAAATTACAATATGACAAATCCTGATTGTCATGCCAATGACAGACATGCAGCATTTCGTTTACACCGAACCAAAGCTTTCCTAAAACTTTAACACAGTTCTTTCGGCTCCCTCACAGGCACATGATATTTCCTTCAGGCAATGCAATGCAAATACAGCTAAACCATGTGGTTGTTATTGTGTTGTTCTAGTTCGTACATTCCACTGTCCAATTTTCCTTCCTATACTACAGCTAATTTACAAACCACAAATGCCAAACAGTCCAAATATAGGCTGAAAACAACAGAAATTACTCTAAATCTATGAATTTAGACTGGATATGAATGACTGGACTTTTTTCAGTGTATGGCAGGTGGGTACTTCGACTGGCTACTAGGGGTTTTTTGCCATTAAAATGATATTCTGGCCTCTCCTTGATGGTTTATGCCCGAAACCGTGTCTTATCGAGATTTCAGGTGGACCACTCAAATTGAAAGCTTCCGTCGCTCGAAGCCGCATCAAAATAATTGTTTTGAGTCGTAGTGGATTTTATCTGAAAAAGGACTTACTCGGAAATGATCCCGGAGAACAATAAAGTGCATTTCTTTTTCCACGTCTGCAAAAATGTACGACACTCTGGCTCGCAGTTATTGAATTCAGGCCCCGCATCAGTCACAAACCCAAATTCCCCTTATTTCTTTTGGGGGGTGGAAGTCCCCAATATGATAAATGTACAGTACGACCCTTTGATTGTATGGCCGAGGCAGCCGCTAAATTATACTGCTCAGTTTGAGGGCTCCGAGTTGCCTAAGGCTTTTAAATTGCTAATGATCAACTGTGAAGAAGCACTTTGATAGCAGTGCCGGGGGACTTTAAAGCAGATCTGCTGTTGTGTGCGGAGCACCCGCTTCACACTGGAAACCCTGTACCATTACTCTTTCAGAAATAGGGGATGTCGAAAATGGAAACAGGAAGAAAAATCCAGGAAAACAGAAGAAGTTGCCCAACCCACTCCAAAGGCAGACATGCTGCATGCATAAGCATTACAGCATTAGGGAAGACACATCTGACAACCTGGTAGTGTGACTGTTTCATTGTAAACTAGGCCTGTAAGGTGCTTTATTTTTACACAACTGTCATTTTATGTATGCTAAGATCTACAGAGAAGTGTTTTTTTGTTTCTTCTTGTGTCGCAAGATCAAAAACACAGACGTCACGTGATCGAAAGCATCTGATAATCCTTGAAACAGACCTCGTTTTAATCCCACGGAGAGAAATGTGTGTCGTTGTCGCTTCCTCCTATTTTTTTTTAGTTTGCTTTTTCATATTACGACGACAACAGAAAGTGTCATAAACGGAGACAACAAAATCAAGAGCATGCGAGGGGTGTGCAACTTATTTAACGCTCAGTACTCTTGAGTGTCAGCCAGGAAGTAACAAGTACAAAGTCTCCCAGTGTGTGAGGAGAATGTTACTGGGCCAGAGCATCCTCACTGTGCCAGGCTGCCAGAAAAGCCCTGCTCCTTATTTTGCCTTGGGTGAATAGTGCTCTTGTTTGTGAGTTTAAATGGGAGTCGTCTGAGATCACGGTGAGTCTTCTCCACCTGGTGCGTATCGGAAAAGACAAGTTAATGTGACGACGTCAGACCCTCTCTTTAAGATTGCTTTTAAGGTGAAAAGTACTTCGGCGCTCGCTCCTGCCAATTCTCAGCCTGAGGCTTTTTATCTCATGAGGGCTGGCTGAGAGAGAGCGAGTAACAGAATTATTTGCGGGTGCGCTCAGGAACTGTGTTGCCAGCGCCATTAATATCAAACAGAAGGCACTACTACATTAGGAACAATGGATTGGCTCATTTTTTGGAACTTTGCATATATACGCTACTAGTCAAAAGTTTTAGATCATTAAGATTTTGGTTTTTGAAATCTCGTATGCTCACCACGACTGCACATATTTGATTAAAATGACAGTAAAAACAGTAATACTGTGGAAAAATTATTACAACGGAAAATTGCTGTTTTATGGTTTAATACATTTTAGAATGTACACTGACATTAAAAAATGTTTCTTATGCTCTTCAAAGTTCCATTTATTTGATCAAAAATACAGAAAAAAAATATTAGGAAATATTATTGTAATTTAAAATAGCAGTTTTGTATTTTAATATACTTTAAAATATAATTATGTGATGCAAAGCTTAATTTTCATCAGCCATTACACCAGAAATCATTGTGTTATGCTGATTTATTGTCATTGTTGGAAACAGCTGTGATGCTTATTATTTTTTTGGAACATGTGATACTTTTTACAGGATTCTTTGATGAATAAAAAGTTAAAAAGAACAGCATTTATTCAAAATAGAATCTTTTCTAACAATATAAGTCTTTAATATCACGTTTTATCAATTTAGCAAATCAAATGAAATTGAATTAAAATATTGATTTCTTTCAAAGAAAGACAAAAAGAAATAATTTACTGACCCCCCCCAAAAAAAAAAATAAATAAATAAAATAAAATAAAATAAAATAAAATAGGCAGCACAAATGTTTCCAACATTGGTAATAAATCGGCATCTTAGATTTTTTTTTTTCTGAAGGACCATGTGACACTGAAGACTGGAGAAATGATGCATAAAATTCAGCTTTGATCACAGGAATAATTCTATTTTAATTTATACTAAAATAGAAAACCACTATTTTAAATTGCATAATATTTCACAATATTACATTGTTTTCTGTAATTTTAATCAAATAAATGCAGAAAAAAACATTAAAAATCACACTTATCCCAAACTTTTGAATGTCAGTTTTTTGTTTTTTAATAATACAGATTTAATTGATAAAAAGAAAATTCAAAGGAACAACATTTCAGTCTTTACTGTTACTTTTGTACTTTTAATGCATAATTGCTAAATAAAAATAAAACTGCTTTTTTCCCCCACAAAAATATGAAGCAGCACTGTTTTCAAAATTGCTAAAAATAATAAAAGTTTCTTGCACCGCAAATCAACATCTGAAGGATCATGCGACACTGAAGACTGGAGTAATGATGCTGAAAATTCAGCTTTACACCACATGAATTGCATTTTAAAATATATAAGACTTATTTGAAATTGTAGTGATATTTCACAATAGTACTGTTAAATAAATGCAGGCTTAGTGAGCATTTTGGGAGAGCTTTATCAACATTTAAAAAATCATAGTCATTTCATACTTTTGACTGGTACATTGTATCTCTGTCATTTTCTTTAAGTTTCATAATAGATGCACGCACGTGCACTACCAGATTAGATTAGCTGTGATGAAATATTCATGCTTTGTATTTAAACCCCTGCAAAGCAGTAATAAATGAACATGTTTGCTATGAACTGCTTTGTTTTGCTCAGCTTGAGAATGAAATGTGATTTTTAATGCAGCTAATCCTTTTAAAACACATAGCAGGCTCATTATGGCCTAGGGATACAGTAGTGTCTGTGTGAGAGGAGCGTTTGCGCGGCCATGTTTCCTCACCTAGCTCTGTGTATGTGACAAAATTTGCTTTATCTTTGTTGGCAACCGTAAATAAAAAAATACATCATTCCAAATTAGATCTCAGCTATTACATGGCCCACAGCACTTTTGAGCGAAACAGGTTTTATCTTCTATTATAAAGAGAAGCACAGTCACACATACCTGGGTCATTTTATGAAACAAACACTTTCACAAGCGGATTTTTTTTAATAAGACTTTTAAACATTCTATCATGCAACTAATGTGTTTACATTTTAATAAACTGCATTGTGCCATCTAAAGCTGAATTAATCTGTTTTAATGGAATATGTTGGACATAAATATTCAAAATGTTTAAAAGTTTGCTAACAGTTTAGACATTAATTTAAGGGTTATGAAACTACATGTTGCTTCTCAGAAAGAAAATGTAACAGACATTTCAATAATTATCATTGTATAATTGTTGACATTTTAAGATAATTGCTGCTAACAAATTCAACAAAACATAAGAAAAAAATGATAAACAAAGCTATTTAAACAAATATATTTGAAATAGTTCATTGCTTTGCAAGGGGAAAAATGTGATGGTAGCAGATTTTACACAATACTTAATGAGAATTTACAGTTTTAACTTTAACTTTTAATTCATTCATTCATTCATTCTCAAATGAATTCGCACCTAATTAGCAGGGAGAGCATGGTGAACATATTGTCTGTAATAATACATTTTTTAAAAATGCTTTTTTTTCCCCACTTATGCATTATTGTTTTATTTTTGGCCTCAGTAATGACAACAGTCACTTCACTGGAATAAAAATTAGTATAAATATGTTATTACTGATTTTTTTACACAAGCTTTTCAAATAATAAATCCAGATCACTTGACTTCTTAATTGCACTATTTATTATTTATTTATTTATTTTCATTGTCAAATCGAAAAAGTAATTTCAACAAGAAATATATTTAAAACAGTTATTAAAAATGTGCATTTACAGTTGAGGCGGCATCCAATAATTAGACTTAATTATATACAAACAAATAAAAACTGTTTAAAAATTCAGTAAGTGTTTTTTTTTGTTTTTGTTTTTTGTTTTTTTAAGAAGTATTTTGTGCTCACCAAGGCTGCTTATTTAATTAAAAGTAAAATATATAGTGAACTATTATCATACTTTAAAATAACTGATTTATTTTTACATTTTAAAATGTAAATTATAAGTCTTCAGTGTGACATGATCCTTCAGAAATCATTCCAATATGCTGATTTGGGGTTTAAAACACATTTAATTTTTTCTTCTTCTTCTTCTTCTTTTAAATTACCAATGCTGAAAAAAAAATGTGCTTTTTTGGAAACTTCAATACTTTTTTCTTTAGGATTCTTTGATGAATAGAATTGTCAAAAGAACAGCATTCATTTGAAAATGTAGTCTTTTATAACATTACAATTGTCATTATAGTTTAACTTTTGATCGATTTAATGCGTTCTTGCTGAATAAAAGTATTAATTCTACTTTGGAACAGTAGTGTATTTAATCAAAACAGCATATTCACTGATAGAGCAAGGCATATTAAAAGTTTGAATCAGCTATTATCTGTATAAATGTGGCACAAGTGGCTGTGCTTGTTGTCGTCCAGACAGCTTTTTATTTCTCTTTTCTGATGCGGCTGTAGTGGCAAACTCAGAGCCAGCATACCTGCACCTCTAAGTCATTACAAAGGTCTAATTGAGACTTCTTCCAGCTCTCAAGACCGGTCTAAAAGAAGGGGCTTCACACTGCTTAGCAAATGAGCACACCAGGAGCAAGAAACCTTGGTGTCTTGATGCACTTGTGGGAGGCTGTCATTTCAAAGAGCACCCCTTTATAGCGATGGCACATTGAGCGTCAGTCAGCCTCAACACTGCTGGCAAGGAGATTACGGCTCTTTGCAGCCTACCGCTTGCTCTCTTTCTCTCCCCACTACCATTTGGAGAGGAAAACGTTCAGCGGAGTGAAGTGCAGAAACCACTTCCATGGCTTGTTTTGGGGAGGAACAGCAGAGAGGTTTAATATTAGCAATTTGGCATCTCGAAAAAACTAATTTGTCTCTGTACTGTGAAGCAGAGATGTAACACGTAATGAGAAGAGATAATAAATTTGCCTTCTATCTGGCATTTTCCATCATGTTTATTTGACTGCACTTCACAACCTTGACAAAATCACATTTTGCTTTCACAAGTTTACTGGCGCTGCATGAATTACAGAAAGAGCTGAGAAGGATGGAAGATACCAATAAAGGTTTTTGTAAAAAAAAGCGACTATTTGAAAACCATTCCCTCCATCCGCACTTATTTTATAGACTTATCCGCTCTCCAAAATAACAGCAGAGCATTGAAGTCATCCACTTTTACCAGTGCAGTTATGTAGCATTTGCATACCCTAGGCTTTCAGTGCAACGTATAATTTTGCCGTGCATTACAGAAAGGCCATTCAATCGAATGCACTGGGTCAACACCGCCTGATAATGGTGCCTGTGTACCTGCAAATGAATAAAGCCCCAGTGGCATGTGTGTCTGTCGTCTATGTCAGATTTTAATGGGATCATATATTATTTAAACATGCAGGACAAGTTAATACACTCCGCACAGCATACCTGTCATATTAAATAATTAACCGTGGCTGAGCAAAACATTAAACAGGAAATAAAGCATTAACACAAATACACTTTTTCCAGGGAGATTTCTCAACTTCAATATGTTTTTGTTTCGTAACTGTTGCCCAGTTTATTTAAACAATATCACACCAGCAAGAGGTGTTGTTCTGAATATCAGCACGACTGTGATTTGGTCGTCGGCACGAAGCCAGAGGGTAATTGATATTCAGTTCTATGTACAGCAGGATTTAAATACTTACTGCTTTTTATGCAAAGGTTCTATGAACAATAAGCAACTTCCGTTTGAGATCAAATGGACAAGTTATGTATTTATTCATTCAATTATTTATTTTTCACCTCCTATAAAAATAATTCAGATAACTCAAAAAAGAAACCAGACAACACACAGTTTTTTTTTTTTTTTTTTTTTTTTTTTTTTTTGCAGTTCTCGTGAGAGACACTACAGTGAGTGATCCTGCAGCAAAACAGATGCTCTGACTTTAAAAATTAATCTAGAGGTTGTTTTTCTCACTGTATCACTTTGTTTGTCTGTGTTAACCAACCTGTGAGTCTGTGGTGACTATTTTACAGTGACACTTGTTGGCAAAAAGTGAGCTTTCTCAGTCAGTCATTGAATCATTTATTCAACAACAATGATTCATTCATGAAAACAAGTCTATACAAATGAGTCATCGAATGATTAACTCATCTGATTCATTCGGATGTTTTAGAAGTGAGCTAGTATACGACCCTCACTATTTTTACCATATTGTTATAGAACGGAAATAGTAAGAGTACTGTGCTAGTATGCGGATCCAGATTTAGCATGATTCATTAGAAATGAGCCACTGAATCATTAATTCAACCGATTCATTTAACTACATTGATTCATTCAGAAGTGAGTCATTGAATTGTTCACTTAGCCTGTTCATTCAACTATACTGATTTATTCAGGAACGAACCAGTGAATCATTTATATAACTGATTAATTTAACTGCCTTTATTCATTTAGAAGTGAGTCATAGAATCATTCATTCACTCAACTTGTTTAACTACCCTGATTAATTAACATATTTAAAAAAAAAAAAAAAGAAGAAAAACTGGCAGTCTTTACGAATGAGTCATTGAATCATTCACTCAACCGATTTGTTAATCTGCACTGACTCAATCGGGAGAGAGACATCGAATCATTCATTTAACCGATTTGTTCAACTACACTGACGCTGAATTTAGAACTGCGTACTAGTATGCTACTCTTACTATTTTATCATACTGTTATATGGCAGAAAAAGTAAGAGTAGTATGCCAGTATGCGGATCCAAATTAAGCATGAATCACTGAATCATTAATTTAACCAATTCATTTAGAAGTGAGTCATTGAATTGTTCACTCACCTAAATCATTCTGGAACGAGCTAGTGAATTATTCATTCAGCTGATTCTTTTAACTTCACTCATTCATTTAGAACTGAGTCATTGAATCATTCACTCAACTGATTTGGTATGCAGATTAATTCTGGAACTTGTAAGCAACACTATTGGGTGTTGCTTGGAAATGCGACGGTTCTGCTTCAGTGTTATTTAGAACTATTGTCTCATACTGCAAAAATAGAAGTAGTAACCAGCAGTATTGTGTCTTAAATGTAAAAGTCACTCAATATTAACTTACTGTTGTATGAAATATTATACTTGCAACCATGTTTTGAGTCAGAATCACGCTGTTGCTTGAGTACCATGTGGTGCCATTGAGTTTAAATTGCTCTGTTCTTAACAGAGAGCTTAATAGATGTTTTGATTGACCAAAGTAGAGCAGACACAGGTCAGTGTGAGCGATGCTGACAGCGGCTCTCCTGAATAAACATGTCGTGTCCTCTGAGCTGCCCTTGCAACCAAGAGAACGTGTGCTTTATTAGTCTCCCCCTGCTTGAGTTCCTGAGCTAGCTCTGCTCAAGTTACAAAATCATGTATTGTTTAAAACCAGCTCATTAAAGGAAAAACTGTCTCCAGGAGCGCAAGAACCAGGTTGAAAAGGAAAAGAATGATTCCATAATTGGTCAATTGTGCAAAATGTAAAGTCGTCTAACCTATGTCTCTGTAGAATTTCATCTATGCAGGAGTGGCACGAAACTCCTTTCTATTATCTCAGACGCCTAGGGCTGACCACGCAGTGTTTGTCTTTTACCCGACAGCGGGTGTGAAGTGAGGTTACCACACAGCCGATCCTGAATCCTCTAAGTGCTGATGAAATATAGATGTTGAAGTCTGGACCGCTCAATGTTTCATCTCTCTTGGTGATACCATAAGGAAGCCATTAATAGTGTCAGAGAGCATTAGTCCTACAAAAAGATGATAACTGAATGTAAGAGAATGACTGACAACACCTGCTTGGAATCAACTGTGCATCCCGCAAATATTAGGGAGAGAAGTTTGTCCCCTGCTGTGCAGGCTTTTTTTCCCTCATATGTATGCGAGGTCACTTCAAGATGGTCATTTCCCCCTGCGCTGCCTTTGTCAGTGCGCAGAGGCCCTGCATCATGCATAATCGCAAACAGCAGGACCATCTGTTGTTGCCTTGTTGACTTACCTACGTGCAACCTTTTTAGTGTTGGTTTTCATGTATCAGTCTGATGTAGCACCATATTTACAATATGCTAATTGGTTAATGAAATCCTGTTTGAGAACCTTTGCATATGTTATGAAGCCCGTGCTATGTGTTACGCAGCACGTTGGACGCAGAAATAGGCTTGTATGGAGAAGTTTCGCCGTAACCATCTGTTGGCGGTATATTCCACCAGCGCAGATTGATGACCTTAACCTTTATTCACTCAATTGGCTTTTCCATTTCTTCAGAATAAGTGTACGTAATAGGTCACTTTGTTCTCCCTTATTACGAAACGTGCAATTTATAGGAGCTGTGCTCGAATGCAACAGTTTTATTCGAACTAAAATAACTAACACAGAGTGATTTGTTTTTCTTCTAGAACCAGAGCCAGACTCCAGATAAAACATTCCCTGTTGTCCCAGCCACGTGCCCCCACAAGGTAAGTCACTGTCTTACTAATGGTTCTGCCTGTTAGAGGCATTGTATTTTCAGTGTGATAAAGCCGTTGCAGTTTGTTGCATCTCTGCGAATCAGTGGTTCTAAACTGGTAGATCACAACCCCAGAATTTGTCTTTTGTAATACACAAACAGAAGGGAAAAACAGTGTGAAAATGTGTCTTTCGCTGTTGACGTCACAGGCTGTGCTTTTTGTTGTCTTTTTTTGTTGCAAATTTCTCTGGCGCAAATATTTCTCTAGTGCAAACAACACCAAGGTCATGGGTTCGATTCCCAGGGTATGCATAAACTGATAAAATGTGAACCTCTACCAAATGCATAGATGTAAATTATCCTGTCAAATTAGCCAAATAGCAAACTGGATATGTTGCGTTACATGGGCTTGTCCTCAGAACTACACAAGGTAAAAATAAAATATTAACTGTTTCTTACATGTTACTAAACTGTTTCTTACATGTTATTGTCATTAGTCAATAACCGATAAACTACTTTGTCTAAGTACATTACATTTTTGTGATGCCTAAATTCACTTGTAGCTTTTAAAATGATTAATTAAGTTTTTGGTGTTTCATTTAAAATTGTATCTATTTGAAAAAATAGATATTTATTTTTAAATTTGCTAAAGATTACATTTAACGCCGTCATTAAATTATTAGTATTTTGATTTATTAATATTAAGTGAGCGTTAGATGGCTGCAAAGGTAATCTAAATGTAAAACAGCATGCACAATTAAATATCCAGTACTGATACCAATCATGCATCCCAAAAAAAAAAAAAAACTAATTTTAGTTAATGAACAAAGGTTGATCTTGATTTTATGACCATTAATTAATTTTTTTTTTATTGATTTTTAGCTTTTGTGTGAAAGAGTTTTGCTACTGTGTTGGGTCACCACTTGATCGGTGTCCTGAAGCAAACGCAGTTGAGAACTGCCGCTGCAAAAATATATGTAATTGGTGCTCATGTATCATGGATATTTTCATCTGGGAGATCATTTTTTTCTGTGAATATTTCAAAAAGTATTTTGTTTTTTGCTTGAATACGTTGAAATAGAAGAACATGTCTATTTCTTTTGTTGCCACGTAGCAGAGCAAGGAGGCATGACAGCAGATATTTCCTTTTTATTGTGTCTTATCTCAGGTTGGAAACAAGGCCCTGAATTAAACCGTAGTATTGCTACAAGATGTCGAATTATCTGTGATTTCATGCTTTTTGCGCTCAAGATTTACCAAAACAGTGACAAGAATCAGTCGTATTCCTTGCGTAGATGAAGGAAAAGAAAGTACATTTCCTACTTGAAAGCTGCATGGCTGCATAGGCTTTTCAACAGTTTAGCATGGGCTTTTTCACGCAGCTTATGTGAGAAACACAATAATGTGTTAAATTGCCAAACCTCGCACTATTGTCAGTCCACTAACCCCAAATGTGCCAAAGTGCTCATGTCCTTTTCTGGTTGACTGGGCGGGTCAAGAGTAAAGACCTCAGTGAAAGTCAGGCACTGGCACGCCCGACAGCCCATCAGCTTGCGGTGCAATTCGGCAACCCTTAATATACAGAACGCCATCAAAAGCTGCAAGAGAAAGCGGCAAAATGTTTATACAAATCACCCCGGCGCTCATCGTGAGACGTATGAAAAAGGCAATCAGCTTTGTCCTGAACCTCTCGGCACACAACGGGGCTCTAATTGCTGACCCGTCCTTCACACGAGCCCGCGCGCTTCACCCCTGTCGAGATCACCTCTAATAACACGTTCTATACAGTGCTGATGCGCTCGAACTCACCTGCTCGACACCCAGGCTGCAGCGTTTTGTCCTTGAAATATGGAGAGCGTTGCAATTCCCACGTTGCTGTCAGCTCTCCTCGAAACAGCTGATCTGGATGGAGGTAATGAAGGGATGCCACCGATTTGCGATGGCGTTAACGTTTCCCCGCGACCAGCAGAACATAATCTCTGTCTCGTCGCTTCCCATTAGCGCCTGTGATCTGCACAAACCAATATGCAAAGAAAGCAATGGAGCAGTGGAGTAATTTGGCGTGTCACTCAGCACCGAATGAAAGTATAATGGCTAAACGGTTAGATATGATTTCTATAATAGGAATGTCGTACTGTGTGGCACTAAGACCGCTCCTATTTTCCTTGCTGGTATTGTATGCATTCACAATGAAAGGGAGCTAATGAACAGAGAGCTTTTAAAAGCTCCGTGATTATATGGAAAGGAGAGGGGAAGAGAAGGATGGCGGGAGAATGAGAGAGCGAAGCCGAGGGGGGTGGAGAGAACACTAAGTATACATAATTGCTGCTTGACACATTGGCCAAATTCTGCTGTGCCAGGATTGGAGTGAAGATGATTAACGGCTGTCCGTGTGGGTGGGCAACTTGGTCACCCAGGGCTTCTAGTTTCCATAGCAATTGTACTCCAAAGGCCATACATTACATTGTGAGAGTCCCTGAGGCCTGAGCATTGTTAAATTCCCCAATAATATCTTACATTATGCGTTTGTCCTCTCAGCGGTAATTCATTGCAGCCACTGCGATTCACAATAGGTCAGTAGCAAAAGTGGAGAGAGTCCCAATTTCAGACCTCCTATCCGAACGTGAAGGATGGCACATCTCCACGCTTAACGTTGATCAAGTGGCACCGACTTGAGGGAAAGTGATCATTTGTCTGACATTACAGCAGGCACGTCTGTTCTGCCGATCCGACGGACGACCCGCCTGATATTCTGCAGGTATTTAAACGCCGTTCATCAAGGCTTCGAGTTAACCCTAGCAGGCGGTGTGTCGCTGAGCCTCCCCGTCGAGCCACCAAAGCACATGGCAGATGGAGTGCAGAATTTGACCCTTCCCTTCCTGGGCGCCATGCGTGAGAAACCCTGGCACGAGCCGCCCAATCTGGGCACGGTGCGACCGCCGTACCCCTGCGTGCGAACACAGACGTGCATTTCATCTCTCTCCGTGACGTCACGTCCTCCCGTTCCCAGAGATTGGCCCTTGTGACCGCGCGCTCCTCCACATCCTCCTCCAAATGGTGTTTTGAACTTGGGGGAACCGGTGGTGAATAAGCACATCTTCAAAATGATTCATACTAGATAATAAATGGAAATCCCTCCAGCCATGCAACAACAGGCTAGTCATGCAGCAATTAAGCCGCGTAGCATGCAAAACTCAAGGCAGCGCGCTCCGCGTTGGGGGCTCCGCTCGCGTACATGCGCCATTCAGGAGGGAGTAGGCGTGATGCTGGAAGACAAGCAGCAAAACGCCCGAACCCATACCGCCGTCTCAGCGTGGCGCCTGAGGATGCTTTAGCGGACATCTTTAGACAAACATGTAGTAGAGCTGGAAAAACTCACAATTGGAAAGGTCAGTTGTGACCTCTGGGTGCAGGGCTATGCTGAGCCTGTCACTAGCAAGCACAGCATGTTCATGTCAAACAGAGAAAAGGTACACCGGCCGCCCTGCTCTCGAGTCCGCCGTGCAGCAGGTTGCGTGTGCATGCATCTGTGTCGAGGATATTTATAGCTGTTTTGATTTATCAGGAGGGTCAGGAACCGAGATTTCTTTTCCATCGTGTATAAAAAAATACCCGGACTAAATGATGTCTGGTTCTGCTGACAGTTCTCACACATGCTTTCGTTTTGATTTTAGTCAACGTGTACAGTGCAACCAGTGTAGTCTGATTGCCGAAGGAATGATTTGAACAACTTGAACCACTCAACACTCTATCTCTAAAATTGATCAAATGTGACAGTAAAGACATTTGTAATGTTACAGAACATTAACAGTACATACTGTTTCAAATAAATGCTGTTTTCTGTTCTTTCCATTCATCAAAAAATCCAGAAAAAGCAGTTTCCACCAAAATATTTATGTATATATCAGCGCTATTGTTTTCAGAAAAAGTAATTGGAAATGTTTTCTGAGCAGCAATTTAGTGTACTAAAATGATTTCTGAAGGATAAAAAACCTACAGAACTTTTAAACAATAGTGTTTGTTTACACAGTTTTGTTTCTTTGTATATAATCAAGGCTAATTATTGCATTTCATTTATGTCTCCTCTAAAACAATGCGAAATTCAACTGTAAACACAGCCTTTGCAATAACTGTGTAATTGTATTTATTATTGAAATTATCTTAGCGCTTGACAATGAAATTAGGCTTTTCCCTCAAATATTTAATTATTAAAAAATACCAAATAAATAAATAAAAAATAAGAAATCCAACACCGTAACGCTGTGTTCTCATATAGCTCTGGTAACATATCCATACAAATTTCTGTTCCTGAGAAGTGATTGTGGCCCTCCATTCAGTTGATTTTGCTCCTGCTCTTTGCTGTAATTACAAAAGCAGTGTTAATGTGGTGTCTCTTTAATTGGCAGACATGTTGGTTTTTTACAGCCATATTAAAGCAGGGTCTGTGCACAGGGTACCGCATTTATAGACTTGCCCCTCACAAGGTCCTCTGGCTGTGGTTGACCCGACTAATGAAGAGATGAAAGGAATACTAACCTCTGGAATTACAGCCGTAAACCCACTCGGATTGGATGATTTATGGCATTAGAACAAGATTAATTTGTCCCATTTTTCATACACATTTCAATAATAATCAGTCATACTTAAAAGTAGGCAGGAACTAATTTTTTTTCCCCTCTTGTCACCACAAAGTGCGTGGCTTTTTCTAAAACCGTGGCAGGTTTCCTGCTCTCCTAGTTAAACCAATCAGGGATTTCACCACATGCTGTCCAATCAATTAAGTCAAATGCGTGCGCAGCCCTTTGATATAGAATCATTTGTCAAATCAGTGGAGGTGGCAGAGTGCGGTTACCCAGGAGTCTGAGGCTCTTGACTCCCGTCCACCTGGAAATCTGCTCAGCGTTCGGATTCAGGCATTCCTGGTGTCCTCCATCCCGTTAATGGGGTGTCATTGTCCGCGCTGGATTTAGTTCAGCCAGGGTCCAAAGGCTTTTTCCATGCATTAGCCTCTTGACTACATAGCTTAACCTCTTAATTTTTTGAAAGCTCTGCCCAGAGAAAGCTCGATATTATATAACAGAATGGCAGCCATTAGGATTCAAATGATTTGCTTTTTGCTGTTGCTTGGTTATTGCATTTAACGTTACACGATACAACAACCGCATTCAGCGTGACACAGAAGCATCAAACATAATCTGGTTTTCTGCCATTAATGTGTAATTTGTGATCGGAAGTGAAAGAATCCCGAGTTCTTCAGGTGGAGGTAATCTGCTGATTGCGCTGTATGGAGAAGAAGCTTGGCACTGAGGGGTCATTTAGTTCATATATTGCGCTTTTTAATAATGCTCTCATGTTTCTTTGTTCTTATGGCTCTCAGAGGAACTCCTGGAGAAAACTTCAAACTTCACCTAATTTCCTTCTGAAGCGAGTTTAATTTAGAGCAGGCGAGATGCAAAGGATTCTTATTTCATAGAGATGGATTAATTGGAAGCCTTCAAATGAGCAATGTTTTGATTAATTATAACATTATTTAGCTTAGGATATTTATGATTTTTACAGTTGTGCTATACTCAGTCCTTATTCACACAGCTGTGTGAAGTACATGAATATTGATTCAACACAGAGAGTGTACATTTAACTGAATTCTTTTACATAATTACTCATTTTTATCAAATTTATTAAACTCGACCTTTTTTTTCATATTATCAGGATGTAAAATATGTCCAGTTGTATTCATGAATATTTGAACTTTTGGATATATGTGACCTTATATGGATATATGTGACCTTATATGTGTCTTAAGTAGCATGGGTATATTTGTAGCAATAGCCAAAAATACATTGGTCAAAATTATTGATTTTACTTTTATGCCAAAAATCTTTAAGATGTTAAATAAAGTGTTTCATGTTCCATGAAAATATTTTGTAAATTTCCTAGCATAAAGCTTAATTTTTGATTAGTCATATGCATTGCTAAGAACTTCATTTGGACAACTTTAAAGACAAATTTGTCAACATTTTGATTTTTTTGCATCCCCAGATTCCAGATTTTCAAATAGTAGTATCTCAGCTAAATATTGTCCTATTCTATCAAACCATACATCAATGGAAAGGTTTATTCAGCTTTCAGATGATGAATAAATCTCAATTTCAAAAAATTGACCCTTAGGACTGGTCTTGTGGTCCAGGATCACATATATAAAACATACACTTATGGACGGTATTGGTGGCATCTAAAATTTAGAAACAGAAACATCTTACAAATAATTTATATTTATATTATGTATACAATTTTATAGTTTCTTGCAACTTTTTACAATATACAGTGGAATTGTGTAGATGTTTATTTTAAGTTTTAGTAAAGTTCCATGAAAAAGGTTCATTGTAAATAGTGTAGCCATGCATGCAGAAGTTACTTACAAAGCTAAGCAGCTTTCTGTTGGTGTACACAGCAAATTCACATAACCAACTTGAACTTGTTGCAAACAATCTCTTAAGTGAAATTCCTAATTGCATGGATTTCTATTTAAATTACTGTATTTCACCCATAAAAAAAATTGCCAACCAATGGTAAATGTCACCATATGACATTTAAGTCATTTGTACGACTCTAAAGTTGTTCATACATAAACTGCTTACATTTAAGATGCTGTCATGTTCGTATAACTCATGTTTTAGTGTCTATGCAACTGTATGACTACGTACTTAGTGATACACTCTTAAAAAAAAAGGTTCTTTATTGGCATCAATGGTTCTATGAAGAACCTTGAACATTCATGGAACCTTCCAAACGCAGAAAAGGTTCTTTATAGTCGAAAAAGGTTCTTTAGATTTTTAAAATGTTCTTCAAAATGGTTCTTTAAGATACTATTCACTGAAAGGTTCTTTGGGGAACCAAAAATGGTTCTTATATGGCATCACTGCAAAAACACCATTTTGGAACCTTTTTTTTTGAGTAGTGTAGAACCACATTTGAGCTACATACTGAGCTAAAAATGCAAGTTGAATGCATGGATTTTAATTGGGTTAACCTTAAAACAGCAATGAAAATTATTTCAGTTTAAAACATCAAGCAACATTTTCTACTTAACTGTGTTTTGACACTTTTGAGTTTAATTTTGACACAGTACCCGCAACGTAATTCAGTTATTCTGTACTTTTGACACCACTGCTTCTCCACCTCATTATGAATCCATGTTGTAATGTAAGTTGAGATTAGTGGGAGCCGTCTACTTTTTGTACTCTTTAAAGTGCTTTTGATGTAACGAACACTTGATGTACCTCCATAGGAACCGCTATATAAATGAGCTTCCAGCCACAAACAAGGTCTAGTTAAATTAAAAGAGGTGCACAGAATGAACACACTGAGCTAAATCAAAACGCTATTGATGTGTAGGACATCAAGATAATACTAGAGTGGTTTCAGTCCCATGATTTTTATCTGATCTTCCATACTGATCAAAGCCATTCAACTCAAGTGCTAAATATTTCAGCAAGAATAGAAAAATAGTGTGAGATGACCACGTGATTCATTTCTGGCCTCTAAAATGATTTTTCTCTGCATTTAATCGGCAAATAAGAGGTCTTCAGACAATGTTATCGCACTCATGCTGCCAAGTGTCATGCAATTAATCAATCATGTGGATTCGTGATTTGTACGTCTCCACATTCCGTCGTGTCCTGTTTTGACAAGGAAGCCAATCTTCATATTCGGGAACAAAAAAAGCTATCTGGAGTCTTTATTGCACATGCTTTCCCCACATTTATGGTTATAAGGTATTCCCTATAACGCGGTATAATGATCCACCCATGGAAGGTAGTCATTTTCCTGATGTAGGGTGAGATGCTAATGAGCCTGTGTCACAGGCACTAGGAGTGGTGCTGTATCTTTACAGTGGGTGGCTAAGCGCGGGGAGCATGGAAGAATCTCCCATAAGCTTAAAAGCAAATTAATGCCTCTCACCTTCACGCAACCTTTCCCTCCCTCTCCTCTTCATGCTATTATTCATAGGACTCTCACTGTCAAGTTTGGCAATAATTTGTATACTATTCTTAAATACGTTCCCAGCCCCGCTCCAAGAGACGCCGAGGGGAATATTTAAAGGTGATTTTTTTCTGCAGCGATGAGTGAGTTTGGTTTAAAACGTAAAATTTATGATTTCCTGAGACCCTCTGTCTGGTCCACAGATGGGAGTCTTTGTTGGGGAAGGGCTGGAGGGAAATGCGATGGTATGATAATCATTAAACGGATGTAAGTACTATGATGGCAGTGCAGAATATTAAATTTGCTCCAAATACTTGTATATTCTGGGAAGGAGAATTCAAAAATAAAAAGAATAGTAAAACATTATATCCACCAGATGACCTCATTAAACTGTGATCCCCCATGCAGTCCAGACCTGCTTTTGCATTGACATCTGATTGTTAGCATCCCATACACCAGAGCGCTTGATAATAAGACATTTACTTGTAGTCTGTTCTCTAAAGGTCCATATGGGGTTTACAGGTCTTGAAGCAGTTGGCTTGACACTCAATATAAACAAGCTCTGGAAGATTTCAGACTGAATCAAGCGCTGGAGATTTCTAGCACTGTTCACTGTGACAACATATGCTGCGTTTGATAGCCATAGCCAGAAAACAGTGAGAGGTCTGGAATAGAAATAATGTTAGGTTTGCTCCCTTGTTGCATCGGCTGATGACATGGACTATATTTTCAGTCACGGGCCTGTTTTAATAGGGCATTTTTCATGTGCAGACGTGCACTGTTATTGGCGGTTACATTTTGTATCGTGTTTGTTCTCATGCATTATTAATATCTAGTTAGTCATAAATATAAACAGTTTTTGTCATGCCTGGAAAGCTGTCTGTCATTGATGTTAAGGAAAATTCATTATTCCGTCACTCTCGTGTCATTTGCAACCTGTATTGCTTCCTTTCTTGTAGGGGTGTGCCCGAATACTGTGTTCGGAAAGGAAATGACGTGTACTACGGAAACCCTAAAGGGAATGCATACAAGATGGGAGGAAAAAATATATTTGGTAACACTTTAGTATAGGGAACAATTCTCCCTATAAACTTTTTTTCCATAGACATGTCCTCTTTTTGGGAAAAAAAATACGTCCTGCCAGAATTTCTAAATTTCCCAAAATGTCTGGGATTTTTCTTTTGCTTTCTGCAGTCACCATCCATTGTGTGCTTTTTTGTATTAAAGCCGCAAACATTCTAATATTGAATTTTCGCACATCAGGGAGTCGCTATCAATATTTAAGTTGTTTCGGATGCAGCTTGTGTTGGATGTAGGGCTGCCAAATCCATGTTTTTTCCACAGAATTGGGCTGATTTTAAACTGTTGCGGTGGGTTGATTTTTTCCCGTCGGATAACTGTTTGAAATATTGCATAAATTACATTTAACTGAAATGCTTGTATTGAAACATTATGCATTCTACCTATGATAAAACTGTGGTAGATATAAGGTTTGTGAAGGATGGCCACTGTGGTAGGCAGCCTTTTAGCTGTGTTTATGATCAGTCTGCATAACAGTGACTGTAAAATATGCAGTTTAGGTATGGAAATGACATTTTCAGTTTTAATATGGGATACGGTCATATATCATCCCCTTCCTTCCCTTTTTGAAAACTAAAATATAGTCACCCTAATTAACTAGTTACTTATTAGCATGCCTATTCATAACATATTGGCTATTTGTTAGTACTTAGAAAGCACATTTTCTGCATGACCACATTCTACATTCCTAATCCTACCCAACATCTAAACTACCTTACTAACTACTAATAAGCAGAAGGCAGAAGTCATAGTTAATGGTTTGTTAATAGCAAGAATTGGACCTTAAAATAAATTGTGACCATATATTTCCATGCTTTCTCTTGCAATTACATTGTTCTGTAACTATACTGTATATAAATTGCGGGCATCAGGGAGTCGCTGTTAATATGTGGGGAAATTAAATCACTTTTGAATGTGTATTTACTTTTTACTTTCACTTTCGAGATTCGCGATCACATGTACTCTGTGTATACTACAAAGCGGCAGCACTGAAAACACATTTTAAGATTAGATGTTTGTCAGTGATGCTCAGGATCTGCAAATCATTCGCCGTAGTCCTATCAGTCATCCATCCTTACCCTGTTTATGTGGTAAGTGAAATTTTATGTACTGTAATTAAAGCTGTAAAATCGATTAATCACGATTAATCGCATCCTGAATAAAGGTTTCTGTTTACATAATGTAGGTGTGTCCACATGGATAAATAAACACACTTGCATGTATATATGTAATAAATATATGTCATATATACTGATAATTATGTATAATATAAATCATATATATATAGAATTAAGAGAAGCCATTAATATGTGCTTTATAAGTACTTATAAACAGCCAACATGCTATTAATATGCATGCTAGTTAATAGTGAGAATTGGTCCTTAAAATAAAGTGTTACCCACATATAATTATATAAACACAGACTTTTATTCTGGATGTGATTAATCACGATTAATCGATTTGATAGTGGCCAACCAATGTTAATTTTATTGGCTCCTAAAAAGTGTTATTCGTTTTCTGTGCCTTTACGTATACAGATTCACTATTCAGGCACATACCTACTTTCTTGCATGGAATGCAAAAGGAGATTATTATCAGAATGTCCAAGCTGCTCTTTTCTATACAATGGAAGTAAAAAGTAGCCGCAAATGTCAAGCCACTTTTCCACTATCTCTATATTCACATTTCACCCACTAATGGACGTTGCACTGAACTTTCAATTGTGACCCTGGAACACAAAACCAGTCTTAAGTCGCTGGGGTGTATTTGTAGCAATAGCCAAAAATACATTGTATGGGTCAAAATTATTGATTTTCCTTTTATGCCAAAAATCATTAGGATATTAAGTAAAGATCATGTTCCATGAAGATATTTTGTAAAATTCCTACTGTAAATATATCAAAACTTAATTTTTGATTAGTAATATGCATTGTTAAGAACTTCATTTGGACAACTTTAAAGGTGATTTTCTCAGTATTTTGATTATTTTTTTTTGCACCCTCCGATTTCAGATTTTCAAATAGTTGTATCTCTGCCAAATATTGTCCTATCCTAACAAACCATACATCAATGGATTTATTCAGCTTTCAGATTATTTATAAATCTCAATTTTGAAAAATTGACACTTATGACTGATTTTGTGGTCCAGGGTCACAATTTGGCCGTAAAGCAGTGTACCCTGTTTACCATGGTAAAATGAATGAACAATGAATCTATGAATATATCCACACAAAACAAATGCCTGATTAATTTAGATGCAAAAGTTCAAATATAAATGATGACAGAATTATAAATAAATAGTAAACCACACATTTAATGTATGTTTCAAGTTTCATATTGATTGAAAAACACATTGATTGTTCATCCATTTGGCTGTTTTATTTATTTATTTATTTTTTCAACTAAATTTTGTGCACCTTCCTCGGGCTGTTTTGTTCCTCCTGTAGGTTCTAGTGACTCATGTGGGGCTGTAATGTTTTTTTTTTTTTTTATAGTGGACACACTCTGCCTGCTGTAAAATGTTGATACCTCTTAGCTTTCAGGATATAAAGGAATATCCTCCAAAGTCGAGGCTACATCACACAGCAAAAGCAAGTGCCAGGCCAGCAAAATACAAGCACATCAATCCCAGAACATTTTCAAAATATCAGATAGTGTCTGTAATACCGCTGCCATGTGCTTAGTGTTCCTGGAGTAGAAAATCCATATTGAAAGGCCAGCGTGGGAATCTTTTTATGAAGTGATTTGACTGCAAACACCATTTTTATGGCAGAATTTCTACTTTAATATTTTGTACGCCGTGATCCCTGTAGGTTCGTACCTCACCTTTTTCAGTGAATCACAAACCAAAAAAAAAAGAAGAAGAAGAAAAAAAAAAAAAAAGGTTTACAAGTCACCTGCACAGAAACTGATTTACATGTTTTTGGTTTTTATTCTCTGTTCTTATCCTTTGTTATCCTTCTCGGATTATAAAGCCTTTTACTTTATTTATTTTTATTTCTTTATTCCTTTACTGTTTATTACTTTAGTTTTATTTCATTTTCATGTGAAGATAAAACACATGACCTTGTCTTTCTGTTTGCAGCTTTATGAGTTGCAGTCTCATCTCCCTGCTATTCACAGACAGTTTTTCATAAAGACTGTGTGCAATCAAAGCGCAAAATTCTCAGATAGGCTGCCCCTCATTTGTAGTATTGAAAAGCCTCTAGACAGGCTTTTCTTGACAACTGCAATTATGTTTCTGTAGAAAAGAGCTCAAATTATAAGAAAAGACCTGTTCTGAGACTCGGAAGGTCCATGAATACTTGAAATGCGGCACATGGATAACTGTTATTGAGTTAATTAGTCTGGGCTTATTAGGATCTCCCCTTCAGTCTTTCTCTCTCGGTATAAATTACTTAAGTCCACCATGGGTATGCATCTATTTCCCTCAGTTTAAAATCAATCTTGACAATCAATAACCATTGCTATTAATGTTAGAGAAGGCAAAGCCAAGTCAATACCTTTAAGTGTATCAAAAGTGTAAATAAACACTTGAGAGGCTCATATCTAAAATAAGCGGGAGTCGTTGCTCTCTTAAATAGGCAGCGATTAAACTTAAGCATTTATGCATTCATAAAGATTTTTAATTACACACTTTTAGCCATGGAGTATAAACAGACATGGATTTTATGGATATCTTTATACATCCGCAGCAATGCAGCAAAATACCTAGTCTGGTGAGAGTTGTGCAAAAATATATTTTTATTTATTTATTTGCAGTGTAAATGTAAGATATTGTGATGCATTTAATATTTAAAAATGTAAAATGTCCTGTTTTTTTTTTTTTTTTTTTTTTTTTTTTTTTTTTTAAAAAAGGTAAACCCTTTTTTAATAAGAATTACTGCACAACAAGGCCCCAAATATGACACCTGCAGGTTCGCCGCGGTTGGTCATCGTATTTATGGAAACGCTTAGATCCATATGGTGTCCATATGCTTAAATATGATTCAGATGGAACCTGTGTGGGGTTCCCGCTGCGTTCACAAACTTATCCGGCATCATTAATCAGTGTCACCATCAGGTGTCTTGTTTGCCAGGCGAGGCCTAAGTGACAGTGATAAGTGATCCTCCTCTTGTTCCAGCATGAGCCCTTATACAGTGGGCTTTTCACATTATCAGGCGCGGACAAAGCCGGTGCCACTCTGAATGAATGGAGGTGTCAAGTTATTCAATAAGTGAACAATCCAAACCATTAACAATTTAAATGTCATGCTGAGGAAGCTAACATTGAAGGTTGATGCAGATATTAGGTCCTTACTTTTCCCATCATCTGCCCGTCAAAGCTTAACGCTCGAACGACCTTCCGACTCTTTCTTTTCACATTGAGCCGCAATGACAGAAGCCAGGTGCGTGGTGAGACCACATGTAGACCGAGTTTTGACCTTCGGCCTGATGAGGGATTTCAGGAAGTGTTGAGGGTAGAGGGCAGAGTTGTAGACTGATGGGCAGTTAAACATGGACTCCAAATGCTTTTTCTCGTGAGATGCGAAAATATTACCTTGCCCTCAGCTGACAAATCTCATCCGGGCATTTTTTCCCTCCTCTTTTCTGTTTGACGATGTCTTCACATAATGCATAGCATCAAAAACTGAGGTTGTTTCATCAATAACTAGATCCTGTTTCATCTTGAACCTTCAGACTAATGTAATCAATAAGATCTGATTATTAAGTTAACTCCAACAATGTAATTGAAGATGTCCTTCAACTCCACCTGCATTCTGGGGAGCGCTTCAGAGAATTCGCTTTGAATTCGGTTGAAAGTACATGATTGAATTTTAATGCATAATTAAATCAAGCAGTAAATCAATTCATCCCCCTCTGAAAATGAGTATTCAACACTCCCAAGCATCAGAAGCCAATTATGATGAAGTTATTATCATACAGTCATATAATGGCACAAAATGACTGCATTGGCACCGAAATCGGTGCTCGTCAATAGAGCAGCGAGCGAAACTGCAGGTACGACATCGAGCGCGCGCTGCCGTCTATTTCACTAAAATAAAGGTGGCGGTTTACCCACACGAAACCTCTGGGGGGGACTTAGACTGCTCTCTTGATGAAGAACCAGATCAAACTGGTCTAATTTCCTAAATGAATCCTCCAGAACTATTACCAGTGAGCCCAGCCTCTGCATAATGTGATGAGCAAAGGGAACATTGATGAACTTTTTTAATTATTACGCCGCTTGGGAATTTGACATACCAGTTCGGGGATCCACACCGTCAGGCTTTGCGCTGTTTTTCAGCTCCTTTTTAATTCACCCAATTTGTCGGTCCAAATGAAACACTGAAAGGTTAGAGTGTGGAGTAATTAACAGCACCGGGCCTAATGAAATCAGGAGGGGATGGCGTGTACCATGAGGATCAATACAGGTCTTTAAGTGTGAGTTGGGTAGGAATTGTTCAGGGAAATAAGGAGCACTTAATAGTAATAAGTTGATGAAAAGGCTACAAGCCTGCATGTGCTAAATGAGAATCCATTGGAACACAGATAGAGGTGTCACTCGAAGGTGGCAACGTATCGAGCGGCGATCACGTGTTGAGCTACGCTATAGCGTGTACTCAGCTAATCAACTGAGATGGATGCACCGTGCCTTGCGTTTTAAAATGCTGACGAACGAAACGCAACCGCCAAAGGGCGGCGTATTTGTTGATCTTCTAATATGCAAAGTATTTTTGTGTTTGTCCTAGTAGTGGAGGAACAGATGCTAGCTGTAAATATGTGCAGCTCTCCGCACATTCCTGAAGCAAGAAGAAGAATTAATCACATGAATACTTCCACTTTAAACTCCTGCTGTCTCCGACATTAATGAGCAGCGCAGGATTGATAATTCCACATCTTGCGCACAATTTTCCCATAGTGGGAGCGAAATCTGCGGTGGCGATGTGCCAAAACACACTTAGCAAAACTGGGCAGAGCTGACCTTTAAAAGTGTGAGGAAAACATCCTTAAACACAATGCCAAATGATAAACGGGTGGCTGGAGCTAGTTGTGACAATTTTTACTTCAGTGAATATTTCTCAGGGTATATTACAGGATGTTTATGAAGCTTTATATCTATTATTTATCTATCTATCTATCTATCTATTCATCCATCAGCTAAATTTTTAAAAAACAATATGAAACATCCACCCATTCATCCATTCATCAGCAAAATATTGAGTGGAACAAATATGAAACATTCATTCATTCATTCATTCATTCATCCATCCATCAGCAAAATATTAAGGTAAACAAATATGAAACATCCATTATTTAATCCATCCATTAGCAAAATATTAAGTAAAACAAATATAAAACATCAATCCATTAGCAAAATATTAAGGTAAACAAATGTGAAACATCCTTTCATTTATTCAGCCATCCATCCATTCATTTATCCATTCATTCATCAGCAAAATATTAGGTTAAACAAATATGGAATATTCATTCATCCATCCATCCATCCATCCATCCATCCATCCTTCAGTAAAATTATAAGTGAAACAAATATGAAACATTCATTCATTCATTCATTCATTCATTCATTCATCCATCAGCAAAATATTAAGGTAAACAAATATGAAACATTCATTCATTCATTCATTTATCCATCCATCCATCCATCCATCCATCCACAAAATATTAGAGTAAAAAAGAAACATTCATTCATTCATTAATCCATCAGCAAAATATTAAGGTAAACAAATATGAAACATCCATTCATTCATTCATTCATTCATTTATCCATCCGTCTATCAGCAAAATATTAAGTGAAAAAAAATGAATCATTCATTCATTCATTCATTCATTCATCCATTCATCCATCCATCCATCCATCAGCAAAATATTACGGTGAACAAATATGAAACATTCATTTTTTAATCCATCCATCCATCAGTCATTCAGCAAAATATTGACAAATATGAAACATTCATTCATTCATTCATTCATTCGTCAGCAAAATATTGAGGTAAACAAATATGAAACATCTATCCATTCACCAGAAAAATTTATCTAGTCAGTGGCAATTTTTATTATTTTATTTTTTTACATCTTGCAATTTAAGTTTCTGTTACAAGATGTTGGTTATTGGTCATTGATACTGGATGTTTGTGTTAACAGCATTAGGTTGATCAAGTCAGCAATTATTTAGCATGTTGAACATGCATTTGACAGTTAGCAGTGCCCTTTATGCAAATAGAAATGGTGATGAGATTGCTGGGATTGGTGAAATGCCTTGAACTTCCCCTTCAGATGGTTTCTACATAATTGCATCTGAGGGAGAAATCGTCATGTGATACAGAGTGTCAAGCCGTTCCCCCCATTAGTTCGCATATGCCCAATTACTGTTTATAATGTTGCTATGTTTGGAGGTGGGCATATGCTTCAACTATACGTGTCTCCGCGAGTGGGTGGTTGTGCACATGCCTCAGTGGAACAAGGTGCAGTGAGATATTACACATTGAAAGCTGTGCTGTATTTCACCGCATACAGGCACATAAACAAGGCTCCCTGGGCAACTGTCTGATGGCAGGTCACGTGATTCTTTCACCTCCACTTAACAGCTGAGGTGGAGGTCCAAGGCCTGCCAGACAGTTCTGCACGGCTGAGGTACTACGACAGCTTGTGCTTGACCGTCCTGTCACTGTTTTAGCACATTACATGGCACTTCCTGCCAAGGAGCCCCCAGTCATGAGAGCAGCTATTTGAAGCATTGGATACAGCAAGAGAACGCTGTTCCTCAGACTCCATCGCTGTTTAGTCTGAAGACAGTAAAAGACTTCATTGAGACAGAGATGAGAATAACAAACATGTAGACTTTTACATGTCTTCTAAGAACTGTTTCAGAACTGTAGGGTACATTGGGTCTAAAATTAAATGTGATGTTTTTATTAAATTGGATTTTTAATTCCAAATTTTAATTCCAATTTAATGGACTGTTTTAATTTCAAAATTTAATTGTGAGTAAAACTTGATTTAGTAGTATATTACATGATTATGCTCACCAGCGACCGATAATTGGCTGCTGCGTGTTTGAGTATAGCACGACAGCTCATGATCCAATGTATGGCAATCCTTTATAAATATAAATATTTATAAATATGTTGGCTTTCTGCCATTGTAAAAGCTCTCTGGGTTGTAGTTTGAAAGCAAATAAATTAATTTTGTTCTGAACCTTTGTTCTGTGCTATAATAATAAAAATAATATTTCTTCTTGTTGTTGTTTTCCTTTATATATATATATATATATATATATATATATATATATATATAGTATTGTTGTTTTAATGTTTTAATAATAATAATTTATATTATTATTATTTTTGTTGTTTTATATTTTTTTACAGTATATTAGTATATTGTAATATTTATTTATTTATTGTTATAATATTAAAAAATGAAGTAATATGGATTAATAATATGGAGTAAGATAATAACAATAATATTGATATTAAATATTACATTACTGTTGTTTTACTTGTTTTATATTTTACAGTACAATAGTATTATTTATTTATTATTCTAATAATCTTTATGTATCTTTATCTTTATATTATTATTATTATTATTATTATTATTATTGGTGGTGGTGGTGATGTTTTACTTGTTTTATATTTTACACTATTATTATTTATTTAATAATAATAATAGTAATAATAATAGTTGTAATAATATTATGGAGTAAGTAATTTTTATTATTATTATTGGTGTTGTTGTTTTACTTGTTTATACTTTATAGTACAATAGTTTTATTTATTTATTGTTTTAATAATAATAATAATAATAATAATAATAGTATCTTCTTATTATACATTATAGTCATACTGAAGGTAGAAAAAATTATTTTCTTTCTTTGAGTAACATTTACATATACAGTAAGTACATATTTATTCAAAATAACCAGTTTAATAAATGGCGAATCAGTTTTCTTTTTATTGATTACATATAGTGTATAGAGAAGAAAAACCTTCAAAGTCTTAAGCCTCATTGTACCCTAATAACATCAACACTGCACTGTAGGATTTTAGACATTTTTTTGGCTATGATATTATGATGTTGTGGAATTATATATGATCATGGTAGTAGATTTTTCCAGCCATCTTTTTTTAAAGATAGGATCGATATGGAAATATTTCTGTCCTAGTACTAGCAGCCCTCCGTCTGCGTTTGTTCAGTCCTAAGGGCAAAACGAAGAGTTCTTTGTCTTTGCTGAGGCATGAGCTTGGCTGCAAACAAGCAATATATTTTAGCTTTATGGAAGGGGTGAACACCATGGAGCATCATTCTTCAAGGCCAGGCAGAGTAGGCTGACTGTTGATGAAGGTTATGCTCATCATAGGTTTCGTCCTACATTCCAGGCCACTTTGACAAGACTGCAATTTTTTAGTTTTTTTTTTTGTTGCCAAAGCATTTGGTTTTATGAAGACATAAGCTTTAAAGCAGTGCTGGGATTTGACCTCCCTGGGGTGTGAGCTTAGTCCAGCTATCAACAGTGCAGTTCCAGCCTGGTGGTGGGTCTGAAATTAGCCCATAATAGCACCTCAACACGCCAGATCCACTGAGACAGGTTTGGGATAGAGAGCGATTGAAGGACAACACTAAACAAGTAGTCCGCTGAGGATTGAGAGCCCAAAGTGAATGTTTCCGTCTCATCACAGACATCACAAGAGGGCTGTGACCCCAGCAAGGACATCTTAAACAACAGCACTGCGCCGCAAGGCTCGAGTACTTAAAACACCTCAAACATATGGCTTGCTAAACGAGCGCACTTGCGATGTTTATTCATGTACTGCCAGAATACTAAATGAAGGAATGGGGAGCCAAAAGGATGGTGAGTTTATATGAATGAGCATTAATTTGAGAAACTATTGAGCGCAATTCTTGGCCGTGAATATATTAGGGCTTGTGTTTAATCCGGTATTAAGCAAAAAGGAATAGTGCAACTGGGCACAATTATAACAGTGGAATTGCAAAATGCACAAATGTTTAAAATACTGATGTTTTGCTTGATTCAACATTTTCAGTGACCTGTTTGACTGCACTCAATTTAAAGGCACTGCAAAAGAACTCACAATTTACATGATTTCCAACAAAATGGCATAATGAGTTCATCTCGCAACAGACAATGTGTTTCTTTTATGCTGCAGGTAGAAACATTTCTGGGTTAATGTTGTTAAATAAAACTAAATCCATGCATTTTGTATTTATTGTTACTTGGAATAAAACGTTAATTGAAATAAAATTTAAGTGTTTTTTTTTTTTTTTTTTTTTAGTTGACATGGCAAGAGTTCTTGTTCATTTACTTCTAAATGATAGAGTAGGGTCTGGCTGCAGACATGCACTTGCATTTTCAGACCTGCACTCTCAGACACCTGCACTTCGGTCTGACGTCACTTGCAGTCTTTTTTATTTTTTTTACTTTTTTATGGTTTTCTACGGGAGGAAAACGCTTAAAGGGGTCATCGGATGCTAAGTTCACTTTTACATGTTGTTTGAACATTAGTGTGTGTTGGCAGTGTATGTACAAATCTACCCTATAATGATAAAAATCCATGCAGTGTTTTTTAATTAATCTGTAAAAATAATATTCCCTTTTTCAAATCGAGTCATTCTCAGATGTCTGTTGGTGTGGCATCACACTGACAGTGGCCGCTCACACAATAGTTGATTGACATGAGCGTCTTAACTCAGATCAGCTGTAACAGTCCAACCTCCATGTTTGATGCCGGAGCAGGGATGTAAGTTAGACAAGAATGGAGCGATTGAAGTGTTGTGTTGCTGGATGTAATAATGAATGTAGTGATCGTCATTTACTCCCGACATCTGAGCTGCTGAAGATCCAGTGGATTACATTTGTTTGTGAAGGGAATGCACCTCCCGATCTACATATGTCCATCTATGTTCGCGCAAATCATTCGTGATCCAGCATCACCTACAGCAGAAGTGAGTATAAGAGTTTTTTTATGAATCTTTGAGATTGTCTTTTCTATTAATGTGCTAGTTAGCAAGTTTAGCGGCTAAATGCGCTAAAGTAAACAGGCTCGTCACACCAGCTCATTTGCATTTAAAGCAGCCTTGACCAGAATGGGATGATTTTTGCAGAGCTGATTTTGGCAAGGTAAAAATGGTGTTGTTTTACACTACCATTGAGAATTTTTAACCAAAGAATATTATAGACTTTTCACTAAGACCCTAAAGAATCATATCAACTTGTGGAAAATGAGCATCCGATGACCCCTTTAATGAGAGACTTTGCGCATTGAGACATATTAAAGGGGTCATCGGATGCCCATTTTCTACATGCTGATATGATTCTTTAGGGTCTTAATGTAATATCTATAATATACTTTGGTTAAAAATTCTCAATGGTTGTGTAAAACAACACCCTTTTTACCTTATCAAAATGAGCTCTGCAAAAATCATCCCATTCTGAGGGATTGTTCCTTTAAATGCAAATGAGCTCTGCTGGCCCGCACCTCTCTTCTCTCTGCTGCTCTGAGAGATTGTTTTCTTTAGCCGCATTTAGCGCGTTTAGCTGCAAAACTTATTAACTAGCACGTTATTAGGAAAGGTGATTGCAGAGATTCATAAAAAAAACCCTTATACTCACTTCTGCTGTAGGTGAAGCTTGATGACGAATGATTTTCAAGAACATAGACGCATTTATGTAGATCAGGAGGTGCATTCCATTCACAAACAAACATTTGTTGAGAGTAAATGACAACCACTACGTTCATTATTACATCCACACCTCAATCACTCAATCGGAGATATTCTTGTCTACCTTACGTCCCTGCTCCGGCATCGAAACAGTGGAGGTTGGACTGTTACAGCTGATCTGAGGTAAGATGTTCATGTCAATCAACCATCATGTGAGCGGCCTCTGTCAGTGTGACGCCACACCAGCAGACATCTGAGAATGGCTCGATTTGAAAAAGGGGATATTATTTTTACAGATTAATTAAAAACCACTGCATGGATTTTTATCATTATAGGGTAGATTTGTACATACACTGCCAACACACATTAATGTTCAAACAACATGTAAAAGTGAAGTTTGCATCCGATGACCCCTTTAAAAAAAATCAACAACAACAAAATAAAAAAACTTTAACCAAAAATAAAATGAACACAGCAAATGTTCAAATAAAAACTAATTCAAAACTGTGATAGTATCCTCTAAAATAATACTGGCACGTATCTATATATTTGTTTAAAGGAAAAGGCGATTTCAAGGTTGAAATAAATTGGGATTCTGAGACGCAACACAATAAGCCCTGGTGTTTTTAATCAATTATTAATTCAATATTTTAATGATCAGAAAGCTGGGGATGATCAAAGGCCTGGTTCATGCCTCTCTGCCATTGCTCACTGAGACACACTCCGGCTCTTTGAAGTGCTGCGCCAACAAATGCACTTATCTCCACATTTTCCTCTCAGGCATACATGTGGAAGCCCTGTGAAAACACTAGCCTGGAGATCCACTGCAGCAAGGCCAGGGTCGTTGACCCGTCTTTTCGCCATAGAATAAAATACAACAACGTACAACGTATACCTTTAGATCTGTGCTGGTGGTTTGTTTAAGAGAATTCTGGTTTATTTGAAGTTTTCTACTTTTCTCTGAAATATCAAGAATACCTGTTTCCAATTTTCATCATTCAGACTATACAATATTTTGGGTTTGCATGACTGCCTGAATACAACATGGCCATTGTATAGTTTTACATGTTTTCTTTTGTTTTGTTTTTGTCTTTTGATGAAAATATCCTTTACATTTGGTCCATATTTTTAACATGTCAAAATGATTCATTTTAGTCAGTTTTATTAGCTACAATAGAATCTATGGAATAAAAAAAAAAAAAAGTTATTGCGACTTATCTCACAATTTTACAAACTCACAATTCTGTGTGATTTTTTTTTTTTAGAATTGAGATATAAACTCACAATTGCAAGTTATATAGTCAGAATTGTGAGATATAAACTTGCAATTCTGAGAAATAAAGTCAGAATTGTGATATAAACTCATATAAACACAATTCTGAGAAATAAAGTCGCAATTGCATGATATAAAGTCACAATTCTGAGAAATTAAGTCAGAATTGTGTGACATTAACTTGCAATTCTGAGAAATAAAGTCACAATTGCGAGTTAAGTCAGAATTGCGAGATGCAAAGTCACAATTGCGAGTTTATATCCTGCAATTCTGACTTTATATCTAGCAATTTTGACTTCATAGCTCACATTTGTGTGTTTATATTTCAGTTCTGAGAAAAAAGTCAGAATTGTGTGTTTATATGACACAATTCTGAGGGAAAAAAATCTGACTTGCGAGAAAAAAAATCAGAATTGTGAGATAAAATGTTGCAATTACTTTTTTATTTTTTATTCAGTGGCTTCTACAGGAATCTACAATGAAATGACAAAAAAAATTGCATCTTTTTGAGTTATGACAACACATAATAAAATTGTTCAAAGAACCTTGTACATAAGCACATTTTTAAGTTGATTACTCAAAAAAAAGTTAATATATTTCATTTAAAATCAAAAGGTTACAGAGCACATCCTAATGTTACTTATTGAGAATGCAACGTAATTAATGTTAAATGAAACTTGTTTAGCATGAAATTTAACCAACAATACCATCATTTATCCACCCACAACCTAACCACAAGCACTTCTCTTCAGCACACTGGTAATCACAAAACTTTTAAAATATCTTTCCTATTACTACATAATATAAAATAACACCTAATTTCGCCGTTTTTTCCCTTATCAAGTCCTTTTCAAAGCATGCTGGCAACGAAAAACCCTATTTTCAAACAATTTCATTAAGTTTTCATTAAGTACAGTAACTTTTTTAATTAATTAATGCAGAAAATTTGAGTCTAAATTACACAGAATGTTAAGTTGATATAATGATCAACATTATTATATCAACAGAACACATCAAAATAGTGCTTTCAACTTAAAAGGTTTAATTAAATCAACAAATTAGAATTGTTAACTTGCAACCATGCTTTTAAGCTGTGGTAATACGTCCACTGAATTTAATACAGTTTGAAGACAATAACATTTTAGCTGATAAGTGAAAAATGTAATTATAAGTATAGTTCAACATGGTTTTGTGTCTGTGCTTTAGTTAACACTGAACCTGACTTTAGTATGGGAAATATAACAGCACATTTCCTTCAAACGTACGTCTCTGGTTTCAATCTTTTGTCAATTTCCGTGCGCATTACACTCTCAATTAAATCTGAATAGTACATTTTGGTCACCCAGTGCAAGGGCAAAGCTCACATTAACTCCCAGCACATGCATCTCTCGCTAAAAAGGGCTCCCTGTAGTGAAAGCACAGTTCCATTCATGGTTTTAACCTAATGAGCTAATTAATTTGTTGATTATTATTTTCAGCCTCAAGATGGATTGGCGCACGGCAGTGTTTGTCTTCCTGAACAACTGCATGATTCAAGGGCAATAAATTCACAAGCTGAGATGTCTCAATGCCTTCTGATGAACCAATTCGATCTGTGACAAGAGAAGAGGTGTCTGGGAGACTTTCCCGCCACCCTGACAGCCTGTCGATGACCTGTATTTATGGATGTGTGCAGTCTGCCTTTAGCCACGCAAACCCTGGCCTCTATTGTGTTTGTCAAAGTAATTGTAAAACAAATAGGATATATTTTTTCCCTGCTTCGGATAAATCAGCGTGGGCAGATACTGGCAAACAGAACAGGTTGTTAATGTTTCCAAATAACTGCTAAAGAATTGCTTTTGTTGGGCTTGAGATATAAATTCTGCTCTGGTGACAAGATATAGGGTGAAATAGGGCTGGGTGCTGTATCGACTTTGTAAGGTACATCAATATATTTTCAAAAATGATGATAGTGATAGGGTAAGACAATATAGTTTATACTGATACAGTAGGTCGATGTTGAGAGTGCATCTGAAAATTTGCAAGGACACAGAGTGAGCTGCTGTCGGGAAAGTGCATCATTCAAATTGAGACCTTCTTTATATTAAGCGCTTTAAACGAACTTAAATATATAGTTTAACATGGCTTGCCATGTCAGGTACTCTGACAGATACATGCAATGATAGACATGCTGATAGATATGTGTGTATATTCTCATTAGTAAATGGCATGAAGTCATGTATTTTCTGTGCTTATATTATTATTATTATTAATTTATTACATTTTAGATTTTAATTTCTGCTTTATATACCATTTTAACTGCTATTTTCCACATTATTTTACACTCTCAGGGGGGAAAAAGGTACAAATATGTACCATTAAGGTAATAATATGTACCTTTAGGTGGCTTAAGTGCACTCTTTAGGGGTAAATAAGGTACAAATGTGGACCTTTTGAAAGGGTAATGCCCCAGTGACAGCTTTTGTACTTTTATTTTGTACTTTTACATCTAAGTCCTAGCATACTCTTAGGACTTAGATGTTGCAAGAAAAATCTGTAGGCATCCAGCTATCGCCGTAGATGAGTAAAATGCAGAAAGAAATGTTTTGTTTGATGAACCATGAAGACAGTCAACACACGAGTGCAACAATATATGGTTTATCTGTGTTCTTCAAGCCATCTCAGATAGTTTAACTCTTTCCCCGCCAGTGTTTTTGAAAAAAGTTGCTATAGCCACCGCCAGCGTTTTTGCTGATTTTCACTTAAATTTCACGGCTCTCAGAATATTTTGTTGTAGGAATATCTAAACATGCAATACATCAAAATAACGATCAGACCCTCTACTTTCAAACAAAAAAGAGATCTGTTTTATTCTAGCTTCAAGCATTGTTTTTTATTATTTATTTTTTTTATCAACACTTGAATGTAGGTATGTTTTGAGCAAAAAGCTGAGAAAATGGCATTTTTATCAAATACTAGGCTGCGTTTGGATCATATTCAGTAATGTTATCAAAGCAAAGATGCAGTAGATGCCGGATTTACCACTTCCTGGATTGACATTTCACTCGCTAACATTAGGTAGTTTCCATGTATATGTAATTAGTGTTGTTGATCGCATTATTTTTATATGCATATGCAAAATATTCATGTCTCCTTCATATGAGATCGGTCGTTTCTACATGTAAGGTAATGCTAATCGACATAGCATTTATCACTGTATAGAGGGGTTTGCGCTTCACAATTTGGTCAGTTACCCGGATGTAATGTTGGCGAAACTTGGTTGTAAACAACAGCATGGATTTAACGGTTAATGTACTACGGAATACATTGTTCTGCTAATTTACTGTCTAAACCACAGGAAAAATGTGTGGCTGTTAAAGCATGTAGATAAGGACTTAGTAAGCAGGGAATAGGTACAATATTTTGACAAACTAAAGTTAATAGTTGGTAAAGATACATACGTGCAGTATTAATTAAGATATTAGGCTAATATTTCACCTACCTGACTGGAAATGATAAGAACAAACACAAATGTTGTCAAGATTATTGATCTGAAAATCCTGGTTCAGTTTGGCCAACCACAAATACCTTTTGTTCTTCAAACAGTTTTTTTGCACTCTTCTCCTTGATTTGTTATAACTTTTGGCAGTCTATAGTACTTCAAGTGTTTTTCCTGGTCCGACCGATTAGTACAGCCCATGACATGACAATATTTGTACCATTTTCAGCAACAATAATCAGCAAAATATGCTAGTTTTGTTTGGTTCAGTTGCATTGTTTACGCTTAGTGGCGCCAATATGGCCGATTGATAGAGCGTCATGAAAACACTCTATAGAATACTATAAAATAATATAATTTCTGCCTCATTCTGTGATAAGAATTAGTTCACAGAAAGTAGTTGTTTAAAACACTCATTTGAAATATTTTTTTTTTGTGTGTCGTTGAAATTGTGTAGTGAAAAATCTGATATCGTGACAGCCCCTAAATAAGTCAATAAACAAATATTTGTAATGATTTTTTTTATTTATCTGAATATCATAATTATTAAAATATTCATAAGTTCAATTATTTGAAGATTTTTCAGATCTCAAAAGATCAGATAAGCAGCAAAAACATTTCATCTGTCATAATTAGGTTGCGTCCAAAAGTTGAAGTATTTCGAATCTGTTACACCATTCACAGCAGCACTATTAACTGCAGTATGAAGAGTGAAACCTAGCCGTGAAAACTTTACAGCCTGAAAGTCCTCTGCCCTGAAATAAAGTGCTTTGCGAGCTTAATTTAGCCATGGCATGAAAACAAAACTGTACATTTAGCCCACTTTGTAGAAATACCAAGAAATATATTGTATGTCGCCATTCGGCCTAAAAATACCAAGATATGATTTTACGATATTGCCCAGCCCTACCGTGAAAGCATTAGTTATTAATCTGTTTATGGGGCTAAACACCACCAAGCGAGGCTTTATTCTTAGCCTACTTTCCAAATTGAATGGAACCATCTATCTAAAAACAAGAATATGCTTTTTAAGACCATCTAGCACACGTTCCATATTGTTCATCTGGCTGTCCCATTCCCAATGCGTTCTTATCTCGGAGCTCAACTCGTGTAATTGTTGTTGGCTGAACGTGAAACTTGTAAGAGCCGTTCCACTTATAACACTGCCAGAAGATATAATGTTGTGCCTGTTGAGATCTACATCTCGTTTTAAATGGGTATACCAGAGGCCTCTGTGTAAATATTTCATTGCCTTGATGAATCTCAGTTGTTTTCCACGACAGAAGCAATTACGTCGGTGGCGTCTGAAGGGGTGCTTTTCGCCGCCACTGTCCCACGCTGCTCTGTAGCCGTGTTGTCTGAAGCCTTGAAGACCTGACAGGCCACATCAGTCAGCCCGTCCCGTATGCTCGGCTAATGCGTCCGACCTCAGCTACGGATGTGCGTGGGCCCTCTCCTCTGTGTGATTTGTTGATTTGTTGACACGAATGCTTGCTTTCCGTTCACGAGCGGATCAAAAGACGCAACCGTCATTCTCACGTCCCGTGGTCCTCGGCGTCTCTTCATCACCGTTGCTACTTCGACATCCCAATCGTGCGTTTCTTTTCAATATCAAATTGCTCATTTATTATCCTCGAAACAAAGAAAACACAATCTGTGATTAAAAATTAAGCAACGTTATCTCTTCCTGAGCTATTACCGAGTCCCTCGGGAGAGAATGCTATTTTGCTGCCTTGCAGGCGTCTTTTGTTCTTGTTTTGGAGGCATGTCACTATTTATTGTTAATTTTTGATGCTTCATTTGATATGCAGTTCTCCCCGTGACACGCACGAAAGTCTTCATCTCTGTCAATGACTGCCTGTGAAGTCCTGATTTGAGGTTCACATAGAGCAGAGAATGTATTCCACCACAAGCTCTGTCAACCTGCTAATGCTGTAATCATAGCTGACTGCAGACTCACTCTGCTCCACCACCCGAATCAATACGTAATCAGACACATCATGCAGAACCCATAGAAACAGTTTCGCAGAGGTAAATACGTGTGATGTGGCTTATCAATACGTACGGGTCTAATTTTGGAAGCTGCGGCTCAACTCCGTAAATGGAGTTCAAGGTGAGCTCCTCTGTGATGGTCTTCGTGTCTGAAGCACATGTTGCTTTGTTATTGGACAATAATTGGAGCAGAGGACAACTGTCCTCATTAACAGTCTTTGCCTAATCCCTTTAACCCTGCTGCCAAAGTGTCTAAACTACAGAGAAACTAACAGGAGCTTGTCGTAAACTCTAATCTGCATTTACTTTATATGTAAGCTTAGGGCAGCGACCTTGACCTATTCGCCAGAGAGGAACTGTCGCAAGTTGTACTTGCAGGGCTCTACGCATATACTTTTCTCTTTAGGAGCTCTTGTGCTTCTAACTTAAAAAATTTTGGAACACAGTTAAAAATTCAGGAGCACCTTCTGATCAATAATCAAAAAATCTGATAAAAAATTTGCCTTCCCATTACGAGGTGATATTTAACTCCTTTTGCTATTGCTTTTGTAATGACATTTTTCTAACTTTATTACAAGTGTCATCTTTTATGTCAAATGTTTAAAATATTATATTTTTTAAGCTTTTGAAATTTCTGATTAAAATAACTGAGTAAGAACATGTAGAATATGTTACCAATCAAATGAAATCAGTATTAACAAAATTAATTGGTACTACAGAGGTGGCACTGAAGAACACAAAAGTGGTTTGTAGGTGTATTTTCAAATATTTAGTGAGGCTCAGAGTTGGCATGAGTGCGATAAAATTCATAAACTCATGTTGAGATTAATGTTTTAAATATAAAATTTTGAATATTTTAAGAATGAAGCTAAAACTGCCAGTAGGTGGCAGCAGGTCACTGATTTAATTACTGAATCATTCATTTGATTCATTAGAATAGCTGATTCATTTAGGAATAAAGCAAGTGACCCAATGAATGGGAAATTGAATCGTTGACTCACTAGAATTGTTTAAAAACACATGGTCATTCTATTTTTGATGATGAAATAGTGCAAACTCAGGCAATAGTGTTATTAACTTCTTGTTTATTTAACTGTTGTATTAAATCAATATCTCATTTATAAACTCCCTTAAAATCATTTAAAGCTGTCACTCATCTTAGTTCATCGTGATCTCACAAAGTTATAATCAGTGAAGCTCTCTACACTGCACAATGAATCTCTTATTTACATTCTCTGTACGCTTTGTTTATGTAAGGATTCGTGAGATACGTCTGTGATAGATTACTCAACGTTGCAAAAACACCTAGAAACCTTTGAAGCTCCCCTCAGCTGACCTTGGGTCACTCGCACATGGTGCTCCTAAATATTTTTTCATAGTCGCACACAGTAGTTTCGCGCTGTGGAGCCCTGACTTGTGGGAAAAAACTGTGCCTGAAGTTGTCTATCCACTTAATTATGCAGAATTTCATTTTTATTTTGTTATTATGAAATTCTTGCATCAACACATCAAATGAACGCTTTCTCTTTTGATGTTTAAAAAGGCACTAGCATTTTATGCTTAAACGTCTTCAGGCACAAATCCACTTGGACACATAAGCTACATAGTAGTATAAATAATATAGTTGTATAAATGACAGTTTTAACTTATTGGAGTCAGTAAGGTTTTTATTTTCAGAAACGATGCATCAAATTGATCAAAAGTGACAATAAAGACATTTATATAGAGGTGGACGGTAGTGAAGTATTTTAACTTTACTCAAGTAAATGTAAAAAGTATCTGTACTTTATAATGAGTGTTTTTATTTGGAAAATGTTTACTTCACTACATTCCAAAGCATAATATCTTACCTTTTACTGCACTACATTTCATAAATAAAACTTGTTTTTTTACCTTTAATTCTTAAGAATATTAAAAATGTAGTACTTTCTTGTACTCAAGTAAATCTCTGAATTACTTTTACTTGAGTAAAAGTAAGAAAGTACTAGATTTCCAATGTAATTAAGTATTAAATGATGTTTAATATGAAATGTAGTGCAGCAAAAAGTACAATATTATGCTTTGGAATGTTAAAGTACAGACACTTGAAAAGTACTCTTAAAGCAGTCCGCCTCTGCATTTATAATGTTACAAAAGTTTTAAGTATCACTTAAATGTTGTGCTTTTGAATTTAAAAAAGGAAGAAAAAAACATCACATTTTCCACATTAATATTTAGCAGCACAACTGTTTTCAACATTCATAATTCATAATAATAAGAAATGCATGAAATCAGCATATTATTATGATTTCTGACAGATCATATGACATTGGAGTAATGATGCTAAAAATTCAGCTTCACATCACAGAATAAATTACCTTTTAAAAATGTTAAAATAAAAATAAAAAAGGCAGCGGCTATTTGCACTAACTGTAAATAGCGATTTGTCACCCTGGACCATAAAACCAGTCATAAGGGTCAATTTTTTGAAATTGAGATTTATATATAATCTGAAGGCTGAATAAATAAGATTGATTGATAAGATGATTTGTTAGGATAGGGCAATATTTGGCCGAGATATAACTATTTGAACATCTGGAATCTGAGGGTGCAAAAAATCAAAATTTTTTAAAAAAGTTTTAGAAAAGTTTTGATATGTTTATGGTAGGAAATTTACAATATATCTTAATGGAACATGATTTTTACTTAATATCCTAATAATTTTTGGCATAAAAGAAAAATCAATAATTTTGACCCATACAATGTATTTTTGACTATTGCTACAAATATACCCGTGCAACTTATGGCCTGTTTTGTGGTCCAGGGTCACATTTACGATATGATACGAGATTTGAAAAGGGAGAAAAAAAGTTTGCCCAGAAACAGATTCGATCCGGGGTCGATCGCATTGAAAAGAGCAGAACACATGCCACTGGAACTGACGATAGACAGCCATTTTTTGTAGTGTTGATTATCCCAATCACACGTTGGTGGGCGGAGTTAGTGCAAATAGCCTGCCTTGTTGGCAGAGGCTATTTACACTATTATGTATTGATGTAAATAAACACTCTGGGGGAAAAAAAAAAAAAAAAAAAAAAAAAACTAATGTTACAGTTCTCACTTTTTTTTTTTTTTTGATGAAATTAATCCAGCCTTTGTGAACATTAAATATTTGAGCTATTTTAGTCATCCAGAGCATAAATAAAATTATTACACAGCTCTTTCAGAGCAGTTTTCTAAGAAATGCAGCAGCTGAAAAGCATTGTGAGCAAAAAGAGATTTCTAGAAATAACATGTATCAGGTTCTTCAAAAGACCTGTGTCGATGTTCTTATTAAACAGGTTGCTTAAGCAGGACCTGTCAAAGGGCTTGTCCTTTATTTTTATTTTTTTTAGACTTTAAATCAAAGCCATGAACCCTGGTTTGCTCCTTGCTAGTCAGTTGCAGGTGGTATTAGGGGAGGGACGTTCTAGAGAGCCTTTTCTTTTACACAAGTGATGTGTAGCCAAGTATTGCAACCCACACTTGGAATTTGTACCAAATGCATGCACACACACCCAGAGCAATGGACAACCATTTTGTTATCACCGCATCCCCCAGGGAGCAATTGAGAAAAACTGTGATTCTTACATGCAAATATCTGAATTGTGTGAACATTTAAATTCAGCATATTCGGCGACAAAGCTAATAGAGATGGACTGAATCCACAGAACTCCAATTTTATTTTCGTGGCATCTCTAATGTTTACGTACTTTTAAAACGCTGCTCTTTTGAGTAGCTCACACTCATTTGTCACCTCTGGTTTGCTTAAAATTTCAGGATAGTTAGAGTGTAATGACTTCAGTGCCTTGGCCATCACGCGCCTAATGAACTGACAGTTGTTTTTCATCTGTATTTTCTCTCCTTTTTTTTTCGTCGGCTCTTGTCAGAACTACAACAGATTTAACAAGCCATTTTCTGATTCTTCTCTATCAAAAGCCATTTATTCTGAGCAAATGTCACTTGCAAATGCCTGGTGAATCAGTGTTCTTGAAGCGTGGAAGGGGCTTTCGGCAGGGTTGGAGATTGTCTTTTTTTGTTTCTGAAGTGCTTGCCCCAGCATGGATGATCTTTTCATTATCATGAAGTGCTAACCCAGGGTCAGCGTGCACAAAGTTATGATTAGAGCGATCTGTAATCTTCGGCATTTAGTTAATTATGTTGCTCTCGAGGCGGCCATCCATGTCAACTTCAAATCCCTCGAACGCTGTTGCCATGTATTTTTTAAATCGTTTGAGGTGTAGTCATAACCTGCTGTCCCTGTGAGCGGCGGTACCATGAAAGCAGTGTTCTTAAAACTAATCTCCGTTGTTCTAAATTCAATGTCATTACTCACATACTTCACTGAGCCCTTTGGCAACAAAATGAGAAACAAGACAAAGCGTTTTCACCTTCAGCTGATGAGAACCTACAAGTCTGTTGCTGACCTTTGCACTTGCTTGTCATTTGTCTTTTTTGTATTTTTTTTAGCACGTACCCCATCTATTTTTTTTTTTTTTTTTTTTTTTTTTTTGAAAACACATGTGGCTTTGTTTAAAGCTCTTCTAATGATTCATTTGGTTGCTTTTGTGGTTTTGTAGGACTTGGGTCAAAGCAAGGGCTAAAACAACATCTCCCCAGTCTCAAAATCAAGTGTATCAGTGTGTTCAGGCCTTCAATGTTCAGTTTATTTGCAGGGAGCGAGTGAAAATGAGGAGAGGCGGCTCATGTTTCTCAGCTGAGCTTGTGCGCAGATCTGGAGAGATGCTTTTGGTGCCTTACTGGTTCATGAGCACCAGCAAACGAGAAAATTAACCATAATGCTATTTCACGGTACTCCACTGTTGGAGATCACCCCTGCCTGGATCTGCAGAGCCGGGATGATGGGAAGCGACTGCAGCAGCTCGTTGGGTCACTCCACGTGAGCGCTCACATATTTGTTAGCTTATTCGTGGAATTATTATTAGCCCACCCTTCCAAAGATGAGTATTCATGGTATAGTTTAACATTTAAATCAGAGAGCATTTATACAACCAATGTATATATGAATGTATATTATTTGCAAAAACATATAACTGTATTTTAATATTTAGTTTTTTCTACTTAATCAAAATAACCTAACTGCAGTTTGATTGAGATTAATTAAAATGCACAATATAAAAACATGATTTTTGAAAATGGTTGAAAATTGAGTTATCTGTTTTTGCAAATGAACTCTTCATATATGTACATTATACAAAATTATACATTTAAAAAAAAAATGTTTGATTTATTATTTTTTTTATAAAAAAAGAAGTCTCTTGTCCTCGCTACTGCTGCACTTATTTGATCAAAAATACAGTACAAACAGTAATACTGTGAGATATTTTAATTAAAAATAAAATATCCTAAAGTAACTAGTTCTATTTTAATATCATTCCGAAATTACTCTAATATGCTAACTTGGTGACTAATAAACATTGTTTCATTATTATCAATATTGAAAACAGTTGTGCTGCTCAATGTTTTGGTGGAAACCATGTTTCTTTATTTTATTTTATTTTATTTTTAGGGTTCTTTGATGAATTGAAAGTTCGAAAGGAAAAAGAACAGCATTTATTTGAAATGGATTTTTCTTTAATAAAAGTCTTTACTGTCAATTTTGATACATTTTTAATGAATCCTTGCTGAATTTCTTTTGATGTTATATTATATTATATTATATTATTATTGTGTTGTATTATCTATTATTATCACCATACTGGGTTTGTAATATGTGGTTTAATTAAGTAGAAATGTATTTATTATTAATGCTCATTTGCAATATTTCTTGTTATTTTATTAACAAGAAATACTGTGAAGCAAAATACAATGAAAAATGTAATATAATGTAATATAATATAATATAATATATCTAAATACAAATGTGTGTTAAATGTACACTATTATATATAAGTAGACATTTGTTTATTATTAATGCTCATTTGCAATATTTCTTATTTTATTAACAAGAAATATTGTAAAGCAAAATATAATGAAAAATATATAAATATATATATATATATATATATATATATATATAATATAAATATCTAAATACAATTATATTATATTATATAATTAGCATAAGTAAATGTTGTCTTGCTTTTTCATATTATTGTTCAAATAAGCAAATGTCTACTACATTTTACTTGTGCAGTATGGTGATAAATCTCTGTTCCTTCTGGAAAACACAGGACCTGAGATCCCGTTTGTTAAACAATGCAGAGGGAATTAGGTTTTTCACAGCTTGTTTTTATAGCTCCTATTAACCCTCTGTATAGACGTGCAGCTTTGGCTTGTAAATCCCAAACAGTGACTGTTTGTCTCTCCAAACGCGGTTGGTGGTCCAGATACCTGGCTTGTTTCTGAATAACAGCGATGTTGTGACTTTGCTTGGAAGAAAGGACATGGCGGTGCACTGATCTGTGACTTCCCTCTGGAGCAGAGCGGCTGATGTTCTTCTTTCCTCTTCTTCATGTTAATATAAGCACCATCTAATTCTCTCAGTGAGCAATCCAGCCCCATCTGCACATTGTCTGGGTCGCCACCGGCGAGGGGCTTTGGCAGGAGTTGGCTTGTTACAGAACTTGGCTTATTTCTCCTCTTTTTTTATCTCTATGCACATACTTTTGATGGCGATGTTTTATCCTGTTGGACAGGCTTTGTTTGGTCTTGGTATCTCCTCTAGCAGCTTGTGTTTGTTTTATGGATTTCTGGCATGGTTCTTTAAACAAGTGATAATGTTTGACAATACGTACACACCTTAACCCATGTAGAGACAGGAGAGATGACACACAGACGTTTTCATATGTTAAGACAGACATTAAAACATGCAGGTTACAAAATGTAAATCCTTTTTCGTCTACTAAAATTTGCAAATCCTTTAAGTTTTCATAGAATTCATGGATTTTTTTTTTTTTTTTCTGTTGAAATAAACATGTTGGTAACACTTTAGAATAGAGAACCCATATTCACTATTAACTAAGTGTTTTCCTTCCATAAACTCCTAATTTGCTGCTTAATAATAGTTAGTATAGGTAGTTGTTAAGTTTAGGTATGGAGTAGGAGTAAGGGATCTAAAATATGGTCATGCAGAATAAGGTATTATTATGTGCTTTATAAGTTTTAATAAACAGCCAATATGCTAGTAATATGCATGCTAATAAGCAGCTAAAATTGTTTGAGTGAGAACTGAATTTTTATGGTCGCCTAACTAGTTGCTTATTAGCATGCATATTTCTAGAATATTAGCCATTTATTAGTACTAATCAAGCACATATTAATGTCTTATTGTAAATGACCTTATTCTACATCCCTAATCCTACCCAATACCTAAACTTAACAACTACCTTAGTAGGGGTAGGCGATATGGCAAAAATATCATATCACATTTTTTCACAAATTTTTTTTTGTATAAATTTTTAACCATCAAGGCTTTAAAGTAAATAATGTACTTTTGTGATTGTAAATAAGTGCAGTGTCTTGTGAGTGTAACTGTACCGCTGAATTAACACTGATGTGAATGTATGTCACGTTGTTCAGTATATTGAGACGGAGGTGTCAAAACTGCAGTTGATATAATAGAGTATGTGGGAACGTGACGTCAGCAACGCACGGCATTCTGGGACTTTCGGACACGGACACTACAGTCTACACTGGGTAATAGTGGAGGTAGATGTTAAAATTTATATTGTACATTTAAAACACATTAGAATGGAGAACGCTTGCTGTGACATAAACTACCATACCTACTAACATGACTGGAGTGGAGAACGGATCTAAAATGAAGCGCAATTTCCGATCCACATGAATTTGTAAGTGCTCACGCTATGAATAACACCTTTGGAAATGTAATTTAATCTGTGATATGAGTTGCGATGACTGTCATTGTTCATAAAGCAACTCATCTGATTTACTGTTCAGCAGCTCTTTGTAAGAAATCGTGTATTTGTTAAAGTGAAGTCCAGTAAAACTTATCCCTTAATGAAATTAGGGCTATGTGATATATGATTAAATACATTAGCGCTTACTTTACTTAAGAATATTCATTCATGGAATTGCACTACGCCACCACCTGTATCGTCTTTACATACAGACTAAACTTACTAGAGAAGCGTGACATAATCTACCTCTGTAAATAAATGTAATTTAAATGTCGCACACTTTAGTGCTCGTTGAATGGAACATATACGCTGTCTTCGAACTGGAATCAGGGCGAAATATTTCCAGTTCACAGGGCACTTACTTTTGAATCGAACAGACATCTGAGATGCACACAAAATGTGCAGGGTGGTGGTACACTTACATGATCAACTGGCTGAGATCAAGCTATGGTGTGTTTATTTTATCTGGCAGATATATCAGTGCCACCTAGTTATTAAAAACTGCAAAAGAGAAATTAATTTGGTCCTGTGTGTGGTACAGTAGAAGGTGGCCATATGATTTCTGTGAGCGTGTATGTGTCGTGTTCTGGCCACACGACTCAGTGCTCGAATGAACGCAATGGATTCCAATATTAGTACAGTAGCAAGTGCAAGCAGCTCTTAAAAACATTAACGCAAATACAGTTGTTTTTTCCTCTAGTGATTTGTGTTTATTGTCATTGTACGCTTTTTTAGCGTGTCCTAAAACATGGCGGCGACTACCTAGAATGCAATGCGCAGTCACGTAGATTCCCAAGCTCTATAGCACGATACAAAAATCGTCACACACCCCATACCTTACTAACTATTAATAAGTAGCAAATTAGAAATTTATTGAGGGAACAGTTGTAATTAATAGTAAAAGTGTTCCTTAATCTAAAGTGGTACCATAAAAGGTTACCAACATGTTAATATAAATATACAAAAACAAAACAGAATTATTTTGGTTGCTCCATAGTTTTCCAACTGCCTATTAATTGCAACCTTTGCCTCAATAAATCCCTAATTTGCTGCTTATTAATAGTAAGGTAGTTGTTAAGTTTAGGATTAAGGGATCTAAAATATGATCACGCAGAATAAGGCGTTAATATGTGCTTTTTAAGTATTCATTAACAGTAGCGTGCATGCTAATAAGCAACTAGTTAATAGTAAGAATTGGTCCCTAAACTAAAGTGTTACTGTGACTTTAGTAAATTAAATTTTTTTGTCTTAGAATATTTTTTTTCTGAATGTTTCAGTAGTTTTGACTGGAGGCCAAGTGCTTAATGAAGATTTATGCTTCTGTAGATAAGTATAATGGTTTGTGTTTTGGATTTGAAGACATTTCTATTTTATCCAAAGATACGAAAGCTTGCATGTACTGGTCTGCATTGAAAGTATTCAAAAATGCAATGTCTTAAAAACAAAGTTAACATTTGAGTGCTCTTGTGTATTTTTCAATTGCTGTCTGCAGTCCAGAGAGTGTGGCTATAAATTCTCTTGAAATGTCCTTGACAGCTGTATTTAATCAATTATGACAGTAGATTTGGAATGAGCACGGCAATTAGAAGCATTAAAGTGATATTTGTGCACATTTCTGGACAGCTGACTGTTGTCATCTTTACAGCACTAAATTGCACTGAATTTCCCTTAAGGGGCATTATGATGATTCAAATCAGATCCTGATTAAGTATTCAGTAAAATAAGAGAGAAAAAGAAATAAGAGCAGACAAAATAGCTTTTGACATCTCATATGCAGTTAATGATAACTTATTCAAGGTTCAAACCAGTTGTGGACTCTAGGCATCTGATGAATCCAGCAAGCCTCTTTTCCCAAATAAGACACGTATGAGACATGTGCTCCCATTAGCAGTTTAGCATTTGGTGATCATATGCATGATACCTTACATTCCAAAAGCAGCAAATAAACTGTTTTAAATATGCAAACCAGGCTAACTAATGTATGGTTTGTCATGAAAAGTTCAGCTTATGCCTTATTGCGACTGCATGGCCTCTGAATTATAGATCGTGTAATTCCCCAGCGACAATCTGTTGTTCTGTCAGCTCAGATCAGAGATGAACCACCTAACATCACACTCAGAGGTCAGATGCTGCTTTCTGCAGCAGAGCTGTGAAAACACACTGACTAACCTCATAATTAAAGCGAGAAATTAACCTCAGAGAACCTCAGCTACAATACTATAGCATTTCACAGCAGTTTTAGATCAAGAGCTCTGTCTTCATCACTCTCGCTGTCATTTATAAATGCTAAATAAGTTGAATGTTTTCAAGCTAATTGTTAACGTGAACAAACCAAGTTAAGTAATATTGCTTTAGACAGTGTTACATTTCAGATGCCAGCGGCGTGTCCTGATATACTCCAGCTAAAATTATTTTAATCAGCATTTGCTTATTTTTTTATCCATACAGCTATTATGACAGCTTATGTAAAAACCACATGGACTTAATTTGTTGATCCTCAATTAAAAAATGAACTATAGAGGGTGAAAAGATGACTAAAATAGAGATTTAACCCCTTAGCATTCCTACAAAATTTAACGCCTAAAACAGGCATACCCAAAGTAAATTGGATGGTGTTCTTGAACCATATAGAGTATATGCATGTATGCTTATTAACTTAGACACTTGTGTATTTTTCGTTTGCTTGAGTGTGGCTGTAAATTCAAAAGCTTAATTTAAAAAACACATTTTTTAATTTTTAATTCATTTGTTGATCCTCGTTGAAAAAATGAACTATAGAGGGAAGAAATATGACTAAAATAGAGATTTAACCCATTATCATTCCTGCAAAATTTGCCTAAAATGCCTAAAAAAGCATACCCAAAGTAAAGTTTGTGTTGTTCTTGAACCATTTGGAGTGTATGCATATATGCCTATTAACTGCAACTTTTGCCTCGATAAATTACTAATTTGCTGCTTATTAATAAGTAAGGTAGTTGTTAAGTTTAAGATTGAGGGATCTAAAATATGATCATGCAGAATAAGGCATTAATATGTGCTTTATAAGTACTAATAAACAGTAATATGCATGCAAATAAGCGACTAGTTAATAGTGAGAATTGGTCCCTATTTTGTCTTAGAATATTTTTTTCTGAATGTTTCAGTAGTTTCGACCAGACATCCAGTGGCTAATGAAGATTTATGCTTCTCTAGATAAGTATAATGGTTTGTGTTTTGGATTTGAAGACATTTCAATTTCATCCAAAGATGCAAAAACTTGCATGTACTGGTATGCATTGAAAGTATTCAAAAATGTAATGTCTTAAAAACAAAGTTAACATCTGAGTGCTCTTTTGTATTTTTCATCTGCTTCTTGCAGTCCAGAGAGTGTGACTATAAATTCAAGAGCTTAATTTAAAAACCACATTTTTACATTTTTAATTCATTTGTTGATTCTCATTTAAAAAATGAACTATAGAGAGACTAAAATAGAGATTTAAGGAACAGCATCTATGCACTGGTTATTCCATATTTGATATTCTTGCCGACTTTCTGTTGATTTCTCAGTTTTGAATATGCTTCTGAGGTGGCAGTAACACAAACTATAATGAACCTTCACAGTTTTGCATTTAGCATGCCAACTGTAAGGATTTAGTTTTGTCAATCCACCAATAGTCCTTAAATGAAATAGTGAGCCGTTTGGAGATGTGTATTTTGCTTTTGGAAACACATGCTCTTTATTAGCGCCAAGATTTTTTTTTTCTTTACACAACTATTCCTTTTCTCTGCTTTCTCATATCACAATAAGGCCTTTATTTGTGTATCATAGTGACAGAAGAAAAGCATTCGTTAAAATTCCCTGGAGCCCTTGAGCATGTGGTAATGATTAACTTTTGATTCTTGATTTCTTTGTGCAGTGCTTTAAAGGAGAACTCCACTTCCAGAACAACAATTTACAAATAATTTACTTACTCCCTTGTCATCCAATATGTTTATGTCTTTCTGTATTCAGTCGTGAAGAAATTATGGTTTTTGAGGAAAGCATTTCAGGATTTTTCTCCATATAATGGACTTCATTGGTGCCCCGATTTTGAACTTTCAAAATGTAATTTAAATGCAGCTTCAAAGGGCTTTAAACAATCCCAGCCGAGGAAGAAGGGTCTTATCTAGCGAAACGATATATGTTATTATGTCTTTTTTTTTTAAAAAATTAAAATTTGTATACTTTTTAATAGAGGTTGACCGACGTATCGGTTTTGCAGATTAATCGGCACCGATAGTTGATTGGTGGAACTATCAGTTATCGGCAAAAATCCACGCCGATAGTTTTTTCCGGGTTGGGTCCTTTGCTGGAGCGGCCGAGAAGGTCATCATTATACAGCAAAGTCCCTATAGTCTTTGTTATACAGCACGGCATTTGACTTACTTGCACTTGCGCATTCGCTTTGTAAACACTGGGTCTGTAGTTCTGCCTACGTTCCGCGTGAGCTTTCGATGTGATACAATAGTACGTAGTGTCGTGGACGCGCATCCCAGAGCCTGTGCTACACAAGCTTTTGTGCTTAAAAAGTCAACAAATCTTTATTTTCCGAAAAAATGAGTGATCGTTTTCGCTAGATAAGACCCTTCTTCCTCGGCTGGGATCGTTTAGAGCCCTTTGAAGCTGCATTTAAACTACATTTTGGAAGTTCAAAATCGGGGCACCAATGAAGTCCATTATTTGGAGAAAAATCCTGAAATGCTTTCCTCAAAAATCATAATTTCTTCACGACTGAAGACAGAAAGACATGAACATCTTGGATGACAAGAGGGTGAGTAAATTTATTTTCTAAATTGTTGTTCTGAAAGTGGACTTCTCCTTTAAGAAAATATGTTGTGCGTCTATTTTTGTTTCTAATTCCAACTGGAGTTTTAATAGAAAGTGCATGGGGCAATTTGATACTGATGGATATATCGCGGGTATCTTTTATTTCCAGTCAAATATGAATACTCGTATAAATGAAATACTCGCAGCCATAAAAAACAAACACAATCACATCAGTATCTCCGTATCATGGCTTTTATTCTTTGGCTTTGTGAATTCAATTGCTTTGCCTTTCATTTTGGCTATAATAATGTCACTGGCTATCCTAGGCATAAATATGAAAAAGCAAATAAATTGATATTGGCATATTAGAGTCTAATGTGATATTAGATGAAGAAGAAGATAAAGGTGCCCTGTTTTATAAGGACTCCAGCTTGCCCGCGGCCATCTTCTTACCGGCAGCAAATTAAGAGACTGCAAAAAGGTCACCTTACATAGCAATCTCAGCCCCGAAGAGACAGAGGTTCTCCTCCTTTGAACAAGAAAATCTACATAGTGTTCCCAGATCTGCCTGGTTAAAGCTACTTGATCCACATCCTCCTCCGCTGTCTAAATTGGGCCAGTGGGTCGAAAGCAGTGGAGCCTTGTGAAAAAGAATCACTAGTTTGCATGACTGTGGGCAGTCTCTATCAATCAGAAACACAATGCTTAGAGGGAGAAACCGAGGCTCCGATATTCACTCTCTCCTGGCAGAGCAGCCGAGTAGAACTGGTGTCTCAAGTGGTGACGGGAACGATTTTATTAAAATGGACCAAATGATACTTCGCCATTCTTGCTGACAGTCATCTCATAACTGAAGTTTTTGTTTATGTGATTTTGTTTATTCCTTCGAATGATACTTGGCAATATAATAACTTTGGCACCAGCTACGCTACACTCTAAAAATTTGTTGTTGTTTTTTTGTTCAGGTAGTGAAAAAAAAAGTGCTTCATGTGCTCATTCAACTGGTTTTATTCAAGTAAAAAAAAAAAAATTCAATTGTATTTATTTAATTTGAAAAACACTTCATGACCCCATGATTTTTTTCTTGGGAATACTCAGAAGTTTATGTTTGTGTGATTTTGTTTAATCCTCCGAATAATACTTGCCAATATAATAACTTTGGCACCAGCTACACTACACCCTAAAATATGTTTTTGGTAACACTTTAGTATAGGGACCAATTCTTACTAATAACTAGTTGCTTAATGGCATGCTTTTAATAACATATTGGCTGTTTATTAGTACATATAAAACATTTATTCTGCATGACCATATTCTACATCCCTAATCCTACCCAAAACCTAAACTTAACACTAGTTAACCTTACTAACTACTACTAGTTTATTTAGGTTCATTTATTTACTACTACTGCTACTAGTTTATTTAGGCAAAAGTGATAATGGTTTATTAATAGTGAGAATTGAACCTTAAATTAAAGTTTTTTCAGGCAATTGAGAAATGTGCTTCATGTGCTCAATCATGTGGTTTTATTCAAGTGAAAGAAAAAATGTATTCATATTTTGTAATAAATGTATTTTATTAATTAATAATTCATTTTATTTGTTTTTTATTTATTTTCTTTCTCCGTTTGAATTTTGAATACTCAGTCATTTATGTTTATGTGCTTTTGTTTATTACTTCGAATGATGTTTAGCAATATATATGATATTTAGCATTATAATAACTTTGGCACCAGCTACACCAAAAAAAAAAAATAAAAAAAAAAAAAAAATATATATATATATATTTAATGTGCTTCATGTGCTCATGTGTTTTTTGTATTCAAGTACAAAAATTGTCTTAATTTACTTAATTTGATTTAATTTCATTGAATTGTAATTATTTATTTTATTTGTTTGTTTGTCTGTTTGCTTATTTATGTATTTGCTTATTAAAAAAAAAAGCCTTTTCCTCCCCATGTTTTTATTTATTTATTTAATTTTATTTTATTTTATTTTATTATTATTTTTTTGTTATTGAATGAATTTGCATCAAGTTATAATGAATAAATGCTAATTTCTTTAAAAAAAACTAAATAAAAAAATAAAAAAAAAACATCCGTGAACTAGTATGTGTGTGGATCAATTTTAAAGATTATTTTATTTTATTTTTCCATATTTGTATTTTTTATTTTATTGGATGATTTTGCATCCTCTGAATATTTATTTAATCATGTTATAATGAATAAATGCCAATTTCTTTAAAAACAAAATAAAAAAACCTTCATAGTGTGTAATTCCTGACTCCATAGTGTATAATTATATCCATCCATGCAGAAAATAAAAATAGGATAACAAAGAATAGCTGTAACTAATTTTGAAGATTCATTTTTTATTTTATTCTATTCCATGTTTTTTTTGTTGTTGTTGTTTTGTTTTTTGTTTTTTTATTTTATTGAATGATTTTGAATCATCTGAATATTACAATGAATACATAAGATACAATGAATATTTAGTATTTAGTATTAATATGAATCCACCAGACTACATAGGTTACACCTACAAAAGTCATTTCTAAGCTTCAGATCAAATAGAAATAGTTCCTAGACGTACATGGTGAAATATTCTTTCCTGTTCTAGCATTATTTTTATTTTCATTATTTTTTGCTTATCCACTGGTGACACTAGTGATTCAAATTACACACTATACCTTTAAGAGAACATGTATGTTTCCACCCTTTACAGTGATTAAAATAAGACAATGTTTTGAAATGTTCTTCATTTTAAAACATGTGCAGCTGCAGTTCCAGAGCTGCAATTCTGATGTGCAGGAACAAATATTCAAAATGAAGTCTCCTGTTCCTTCCTGAAAGCCTGAAGCCACTGCCTGCTCAGCTTGACTGCTGTGTGTTTGTGTGTGTGTGTATTTTAGCAGACGCAACGCCGCGTGACCTTTCACCTCCCGGACGGCTCTCAGGAGAGCTGCAGTGACAGCGGGCTTGGAGAGCAGGAACCCAATAGCGGTGCCAGCACCACCCAGCCTCTGCCCTTGGGCTTCCCTCAGGAAGAGTACTATGAACAGACCTCACCGAACAGTCGCACCGAGGGTGACGGCAACTCTGACCCCGAGTCCAGTAAGTACTGACCGCTGTCCTTTACCAGCACATTTCAGCAGCTGACCGGGCAAAAGGCAGAGGACACAACTGTGACGGCCTCCACGTAGCCTAGGCTGATAAACTGCTAAGCAATGTTTTTATAATAAGTATACACAGGTTTTTAATTCTTCATCTGTGAACACATTCAGACGGCTGTCTTTGGCCATTGTGTCAAATTTTTCTCACATATATGCACTACTGTTTAAAAGTTTGGGGTCGGTAAGATTTTTATAGTTATATTTTTTATATAAATGTTTTTATTTATTTACTGAAAGAAGTCTCTTGTGCTCACGAAGGCAGTATTTATTTAATCAAAAACAAAGTAAAAACAGTAAAATATTATTACAATTTAAAATAACTTGTTTTCTATTTGAATATGTTTTAAAATGTAATTTATTCCTGTGATGCAAAGCTGAACTTTCAGCATCATTACTCCAGTCTTCAGTGTCACATGATCCTTCAAAAATCATTCTTATGTGATGATCCGGCATCTTAAAAACATTAGTTATTTATTATTTATTTATTTTAGTATCAATGATGATATCCATTAATATTAGTTAATCCTAAAGATAATTTTTGTGAAATATTGTGAACATTTTTGTGAATATTTTTTTTTTAATTTGATGAATAGAAAAAAGTACAGTTACATTTTGTTACATTACAAATGCAAATTTCTTAAATAAATAAATAAATAATAAATAAATACCCTTCCTGACTCCATACTTTTGAACTAGTATGTGTGTGGATTGATATATAGCAGTGTATAATTATATCCATCCTTACAGAAAATGAAAATAAGATAAGAATAAAGATAAAGAATAATTGTAATTAATTTAGAAGATTACTGTTTTGTCATTTGTGACCCTGGACCACAACACCAGTCTTAAGTAGCATGGGTATATTTGTAGAAACAGCCAAAAGTAGCCTTGTATGTGTCAGAATTATCGATTTTTCTTTTACACCTAAAATCATTAGGACATTAAGCAAAGATCGTGTTCCATGAAGATATTTTGTACATTTATTACCGTTAATATATCAAAATGTAATTTTTGATTAATAATATGCATTGCTAAGAACTTTATTTGGACAACTTTAAGACGATTTTGTCAATATTTAGATTTTTTTGCACCCTCAGATTCCATGTTGTCAAATAGTTGTGGTCCAGGGTCACATTTTATTAATGAAAATAATAATGCATAGTTACTATAAACCTATAAACTCTCTAATTTTCTTATCTTGCGACTGATTCAGCACTGTGTATTTCCACACAAGTTTTAAGTTTCATGCTTCAAATCAATGGGCACCTACTCCCATTCGGATGCTGTCCATTCATTTAGATCTGATCCAAGAAATCTCTATTTTTTCCCCTAGAAGTATTTGATTTGGATTGTTTTTCAATGTGCGCTGGTGCAGGATCAGGAATACACACAGTGTATAGGGCACATTGCTGCTAAGTGAACATTATGCTGCCCTCTGCAATAGTGCTTTGCGGAGCAAATAATGCTTGTTTAGGGAGGGTGTTTATTTGCTCAAGTTGTTATTGTTTAATGAGGCGCAAAAGAACTGGTTAGTATTTACTGCTGGGCTACTCTATATTGCACGGCCATTAGTATGACCGACCGGTCTTTGTGAATGTAAGCTCGGTAGATCTTCCTCATCACGCGGCATATAAAGCGGTCTTTGTGTTTGATTTTCGCCGTAACCCGGGGATGTAAAGCCCTTGTATCTGGAATACCGTAGGACGGTCCAGTGCGGCTGGTGGATCCTTTGATTCCTGGGTTCAGCATCATCATGAGGAAACTGTGGGGGGACTGTGATCAGCACAGATCTCTTCATCTCTTTCTGGCTTACACATCAATAATATGGTTGAATTACCATAGCGTTATTCATGTTGTTTGAGGCAACGCAAGTTTGAGAAAAAAAAAGCACAGGAGTGAAATAAATTGGCTTGCGTACACCTGCAGATATTCTCTCTGTCTGGTCCATAAATGAGACAATAGCGTCTCTGACTGAAGCGCAAATGTATTTGGGTTCTGCACTGCAGCAGAGCTATGACACTCACAGTGTTGTGTAAGAATGAATGCATTTCTTCAGCTCTACTCCTGCCAAGCTATTTACATACACATGATGGCCAGTCTTTGCTCTTAGATTAGCTGTTGTTGAACCGGCCTGCTGTCTATGATAATGCAACATGTTCTCTCAAACCGAGCTGTGTCCATGCATTTAAATCCCTATTTTCATATTAATATATACGTCAGATAAATTGGACAGCACATACATATCTCCATATAAAATGTTACCCCGGACCACAAAACCAGTCATTTGTTGCACAGGTATATTTGTAGCAGTAGCCAACAATATGGGTCAAAATTATTGATTTTTCTTTTATGCCAAAAATCGTTAGGGTAAAGATCATGTTCCATGAAAATATTTTGTAAATTTCCTACCGTAAATAAATATGAAAACTTAATTTTTGTTTATAATATACATTGCTAAGAACTTCATTTGGACAAATTTAAAGGCAATTTTTTAATCATTTAGATTTTAAAGCTTATTTATTTAGCTTTCAGACAATGTATAAATTTAAAAAAAATTACCCTTATGACTGGTTTTGTGCTCCAGGGTTACAAATGTTTTGACACCCCATTTCTATATGGTAAATATATATATATATATATATATATAATACATTTATTTCACTGCAAAAAGGATGATGCCTTGTACAGTTTGAGTTTCAAACACAACAGTGAGTGATGATGCAACTAAACCACTGAGCTATTGAATAAACACTGATCTGTTGGAGATAAACCAAATGAATCAAATGAATTTGACATCCTGTGTGATTTCAAGGGTTAGTTCTCCCAAAAATTACAATTCTGTCATCATTTACTCACCCTCATGTCATTCCAAACCTCAATGACTTTGTTCATCATTGAAACACTCAATGATTTCTGTCTCCACTGAAAGCCATTCTACAAAACTGTTCACGCTTCAAAATAAAACCATAAATCAAGGAGTTTCATCCAAGTCATCTGAAGAGATATGATTACATTTATAGGCTTTTATTCAAATGTAAACATTGATCAACACAATACATAGAGCACATAAATATTGTCAACAGAAGTTAAAACGTTTGTGCATACCATATTTGATGTATTTGCATTAATCAGAAATCTCTGTTTCATTAAAAAGCAGAAGACTTATGGGTGTGGAACAACATGAGGGTGAGTAGTTAATCTTCTGTGTGTGCTCAATAATGTGACATGAAAATAGCATTTTGTCACACCACTGCTTTTCGGAAAAAGTAATTATTAGTAACTTCCCAGCTATGGTAGGGAGTTAAAGGATAAGTTCTCTTCCAGAATAAAAATTTCCTGATAATTTAATCACCACCATGTTCATGTCTTTTTTTCTTCAGTTGAAAATAAATTACAGTTTTTGAGGAAAACATTCCAGAATTTTTCTTCATATAGTGGACTTCAAAAGGGATCAGCCAGTCCAAATTGCTGTTTCATTGCAGCTTCAAAGGGCTCTACACGATCCCAGCCGAGAAAATAAGGGTCGTATCTAGTGAAACAATCGGTTATTTTTAAAAAAATAAAAATGTTTTAACCACAACTGCACCCATTATGTAATCATGTTGAAAGGTCACACATGGTTAGTTTTTTGTCTGTGTACTCCGGTTCATAAAGGTAGGGTAGGGTGAAAAACACCATTAGCTGACGTTGTTTTAACTTTTTTTTGCAAGGGGCGTTTGACTTTCTTTGCACGTTTGCTTTGTAAACACCGGGTTGGTATTTCCGCCTACGTCAGAGATGACCTTTCCAACATGACTGTGTAATGCGTGAAGTTGAGGTAGTGCAAGACAAGCATTTGTGGTTAAAAAGTAGGGAAAAAAAGAAGCACTGTTCTGTGATCAGCAGTGAATCTCCATCCGTAAACCAGAGGGCGCTCTTGTGCGAAAAACTCTAAATATGCCCAAAGAAGACAGCCAGGAAATCATGATCGCTGCAGCTGAATAAACAGAAGATTTAACTGCTTTCATTGATTCAACGTGACTAATAAACAGATGACTACGACAATGTATGGTTTATCTGAGTTATGATCCTTATAATACAGTATAATTACTTTATCACTGCTTCGAATACTATGAATACTATGCATGCCTTATTCTGTGTAAAAAGCCATATCGTCTCACAGAAGGATTTATTTCAAACACTCAACTGATGTTGTGAAGTGAGTTTGGATTGAAAACATGTTATCAAATGAGGTATTTTCACATGCTTTCAGATGTAGCAGCATTTCTACACAGAGCCGTAGTTCACTGAGAAATTACGCAAATAACTGTCATTATTGTGAATGATTTCTTTCGATCTCATAATCGCACAATTAAATCATCTTTGATAATTAACGCGAAATACCGTAGCTTGTCAGTGAACTACGGCTCTGTGTACTAAAAGCTGTTCCATCTGAAAGCACCTGCTGGAGATTTACTACTGATTACACAACGCATGACACTCGCCTTCGATTAATCGTGCAGCCCTATCTCAATTTGTACATTTTTTTAGAAAATGACCAATAATTTTGCTACGTAAGACCCTTATTCCTCGGCTGTGATCATGTAGAGCTCTTTAAAGCTGCACTGAGACTGCAGTTTGGACCTTCAACCTTTCGATCCCCTTTGAAGTGCACTATATGGAGAAAAATCCTGTAATGTTTTCCTCAAAAACCTTAACTTCTTTTCAGCTGAAGAAAGAAAGACATGAACATCTTGGATGACATTGGAGTGAGTAACATATCAGGAAATTTTTATTCAGGAAGTGAACTAATCCTATACCAAGTAGCCATTAAAAGTCAACTGTTTGGTTACATTCGTATATTCTTTTGTGCTGAGCAGAAGAAAGAAGCTCATTCAGGTTGGGAACAACATGAGCATGAATTCTAGAATTTTTATTTTGGAGTGAACTATTCCTTTAAGTAGTGCATTTTTGATGTTTGAATATGTTGCAGTCATATTTAGGCTTAGGGCTATGTGCAGTTTAATATATTAGAAATGTCATATTCCTGACATGCGCTGGATGGCTTGTACACCACATTCGACAAACTAATAATTCCATATCTGACCTTGTAATTTTTTTGTGTATTTTTTTCATACACCGAGAGATAACAACAGGCTGGATAATGGGCTGCTTCTGTGCATCATCTTGTAGAAAGGAACAAACTATAACACTAGCAGTGATTTGCATATGCTAAGTGATTGCTCTGTGGCTCATTAATATTCTGCGATGGATGCATCTCAGGCTTCATAAAATCAGCCTTGTAAATGGGAGCACGACGTTCGTGTCATTTGGGAACTGGGTTAATTGGCAAAGTGGACACCTTTTTTTTTTTTTTGGTAATATATTTCTTTTCCCCCCCTCTATCTGGAGGCTAAATTGCTCTCAGGTAATTCAGTTACAACAGACAGCAAATGATACACGAGAAATCCGAGAGGGAATTCTCAAGTCAATCTTCTTATCGCACTGTTTCTTTTCACTTCAACTTCATCCGTTCAAGCAAACCATTCTTTGTACACAGAATCTATCATTTATTCTATTGTCAAAGCACAAGCCGAAAAACCTGAAAGCTTCCAAACTGACAGCCTCATGAATAAACATGAGCAATCCAACGCTGCTTAAAATGAAAAATACATCATGCACTTTTATCCCAAGATTATTTGCTGTTGTGCAAAAGCCAGATTGATAAAAATCATGTCATTTATTTATAATCAACAGAAGGGCGTCAGGCAGAAGAGAAAAGGCTGACGTCATCTTCTCGAGCGTGATGGGACCCCCAATGTGTGCTCGTCGAGGACAGAAGTCAACCGTCTCATTCGGTCCCCATTTCCTAGCCCAAAAGTTCACTGATAAAAGCTGACGCCGTGGTTGAGAGTTCAAAAAGAGAGATAGATCCCCTCTCTGTTGACAGACTCTGAGACTGTGAGAGGAGTGCATCGGAGGCGTAGGGAGCCCAAGACGGATTAGATATGGTTTTATCAATGAGCAGCAGGCAGCTGTAGCTGTGGCAATCGCTTATCTTGTCGTCTCAATTTGAAAAGAGTGAGAACAAGAGAGAGAGAGAGAGCAAGACGAAGGGGGATTGAGAGAAAGAACAGAGAGTACCGGTGGCAGACCCAGGGAAAAGGTGACGTGAAGCGGGTTTACGTGCGGAAAGGTGGCGTGGCAAGGTCTCGCGTGTCATCGCGGCTTGAGTAATAGCGGCTGGAAAAGCAGAGGATACGACGATGTATTTCTGCGCTCCTTTTTTAAAACAGCATCTTTATTAGGCCGCCCGCTTTTGGAATAAAGTTCATGTGACATTTATGTTACTGTTATTTATGAGGCAGGAGGCCGTTCGTTTTATGGCTCCTTTTTGCTTCGCCTCCTCAGGCTTTCTTTATCAGACGGTCACCAGTAGAGTTTGCTCATTTTTGCCACGCTGTGCTCCGAGCGGCTCACATTTGCCACGGCCTCTGGCCGATTGGCTAAAGACTCCATTCTGCTGTTGTCGAATTAGCATGGACGTTGTTGTCTCTCTGCCACCACCCCGTGCTTCCCTCCTCCCGAACAGCTGGCAGAGGGAAAAGGGAACTTCTCATGCAATTAACATTTTTAAATCTTCGCTGTCCCTTCAGGCGGCCAAACCTTTGTACTTAACATCAAACAGTATTATGCATTAAAGTGTATGTTTGGGATCGGTGCCGCCGATGGAATCCAGGTGGTTACGTGTTTGTTAAGCAAACAAACTTCTTTTTTTCAGGTTTTAACACATCGTTTGGACACACCGTGTGTGAAATACAATTATATTAAGCTTTGCCTTGAAAGTGTTGAGTCTGGTCTTTGTGATGAGGTGAATATTACGCACTACCAAGCTAATTTGCCGTAATGGTGTGCTTCGTGATTGCATGAGTCACATTGTTTCCTTCCAAATAAGTCAGATTAATTACATAAGGGTTATTTATAGATCTGTACTCATGCAGCATTGCAGCGTGTGTTGATTTACACCCTTAATAAGCCTCGCAGACGTCGGACCGGTGGGAAAATGGTAGCAATTGCATTATGTTTTGTACGGCCACCAGGTGACAAATGGAAAAGAGCAGCCAATGAAGATGCAAACAAGCTGCGCTCAGACATGATTTAGCTATTCTAAAAGTCAAAATGTCCAGTACAACCTGTCCTTCAACTAAAAACAACCCTATGGGTCATTTGTGCAAGCACCTTATTATGACCTGTATTTATGTTTTAAAGTTAGCGTTCTCTAGCGGGCGTAAAAATAATGACAGTGTTGTGTTGTGATCATGAAATGACGTATGACTGTCATTACCAATCAAAATGCATGTTTATTTCAGTTCAGTGGACCTCATTCATGAAACACGAACAGAACAAATTTTTGTGTTAATCATTCGTAAAGTCATTCTGACGTAAACTTTCGAATTCATGAAAATGTTTGTTGGTACAAATTTTTTTTTTTATTTATTTATAGCTGAGTTGATTATTGTAAAACACAGCGCTCGTCACTGTCACTATTTACCCAGCCGTAAATGAGGGGCGGGACAAATACCGACCAACCATGTTACAACAATGGAAAGTCAATATTACTGGTTAGTGCTTTTTTATATTTACTGTAGTCAAATTCTCAAAAATGAGATGCTACTAATACATTGCCACCATGGATATTCGACATCATAGCAGCTAAAGCGGAAAAACGCTGTGCCACCAAAGCGTTCTCAAGCCACTGGCTGACCATTTCAGAAGAGCATGTGACATTTTTTGGAAGCTGGCTACAAACTCTTTGGTGGACACGCGAATATTTATGGGTTAGGTATATAGCCTATTAATCTTTTTTGCATTTATGCAATATACTGGAGCCAAACCTGAGAAAGTAGACCTGATATTCCACTGTGTTCCTGGACATGCATTTTACATGCTGTAAACCATAGGTGGGGATTATGCTAATTGTGAATGATTGTGAATCCGGAGGAGAGTTTTCGGGAAGATCTGTTTTATGTGCAAATTACTCAGAATTTACTCATATATTTATGCAGGTTTCTTAAATAAGGCCCAGTGTGTGGACTTTTTCCACCGATCTCACAATAATTCGTAAATATTTTACTAGGTGGCTAATTCGTACAAATGACCACACCTAATCCCACCCCTAAACCTACCCTCACAGAAATTGTGCAAAATCATGATTTGTAGTGCATTTACATTTTATGAGCACATGCATTCTTTAGGATCGAACCCATGATCACATGATTACATATTGTCGCATAACGCAGTGCTCTATTAACTGAGCTACAAACAACCCAAATTATGATGCAGATATAAGAGTACAAAACATTAATTTGAAAGTGTCCTGTTGCCAATAGGGGCGCAATTGTAGTATACGTTCTGATAGGTTGTGTTTCAGGGATTTTGACTAACAACCTATACAGGCATATTGGTTCACGGACAGATTGGTCCAGCAGTGTAGGCTACAATGATCTGTTTGGTAGGGCTGGGAAAATAAATCGATGCATCACATATTAAGAAATGATTCTGCATCGATTCTGAGATTTGCATCTCTCTTGATTCTGAGCTTAGTTTTTAACACTGCATTCTTTAGAAACAGCCATACTCTGCTTGCTTCCAATTCCTTATACACACTTGAACCTAAAATATTCATGCATGAAGTTCGAAAAGGTTGAACCGATTTACAAGGGTGGTTCACAGTGGACTGTGTTTACATTATTCTTGCGTCATAAAAGCGTTTTGAGCCGAGGTGCAATTACGTGATTCAGCCAAATGGAAAACTCTTCTTCGCGAGCATTTGAGTGTGCTGTTAAAAACTAGATTAGAGTGCCATCAACTGAGCTCAGAATTGTTTCCAGAGAAAATTGCATTGCATTCGGAAAATCTCAGAATTGATCCACGCATTGCGAAGCATCGATTTATCATTGCAGCCCTACTATTTGGTCATGTGGTCTCATCATGACTGCCTTCATGAAGTAAAAACAGTAATATTGTGAAATATTATTACAATTTAAAATAAAGGTTTTCTGTTTGAATATATTGTAAGATGTAATTTATTTCTGTGATGCAAACCTGAATTTTCAGCATCATTACTACAGTTTTTATTATCACGTGATTCTTTAGAAATCATTCTAATATGCTGATTTGCTGCTCAAGAAACATGTTATTATGAATGTTGAAAACAGTAGTGCTGCTTATTTTTTGTGAAAAATGTTTGTTTTTGAGTAATATACATTTTAAAAGAACAGCATTTGAAATAAAAAACATTGAAACATAAATGTCTTTACTGACCTTCCTGAATAAAGTAATAATTCCTTTTACCTCATTCTTTTGAATGGGAGTATAAAATAATGCATTACTGAAATAGCTGAATTTTTTCATGAATTTTAAACACATCTTTAAGCCAATGTTTTCAGAAATGTTACACAAGAATATAAGGAAAATTCTGAATGGATGCAGTTGTAATGCCACATTCATTAGATTTCCTTTTAAGTGAATTTACGCAAATGTTCGTCTTGAATCATATATGCAGATTAATGAATGCATATATAGCTTATAAAGTGCCTTCATGAAGTCCATTTTACTTTTGAATGTAAAGACCTTCTCATGCGTCTACAGTGCAGCCTAACAGATTTAGTCTCAGGGAGTCTCCATTTTACTAGCTAAAAGCATGTTGCCGCTGCGTCATTAGTGAAGTATTAGTCATTGAGAGAGATTTCCTGATGTGTAGCATATGGCCTCGTGTGACCAGCTTATGTCTTGCCTTTCTAAGATCTAATCTGGTGTATGAAAAAAATAAATTCAAATAAACCAATCCATTTTATTCATTCTAAATATAATAAGATTACAGTTTTAACAGTGCCCATACACTTTCAGAGTAAGAGCTTTAATGTATACTTTCCCTAAGTGCATTCATGGGTAATTTTTGTTATTGTTTTCTGCCGCAGTATTTAGATCTGAAACATGCATGGAGTTGCTTTAGCCTACGATATTAAATGCTCTCTCTCTCTTTCACTTTGGCAGAGTGTAGCTGTTATTGCTGTTAGTGGTTTAACAGATGCTAGGTTGGCCTTTTCGGATAATCTCAAGCGGAGCATGTAAAACAATGTTATAAACACGGCATAAGTGATGGGACGCTGCGTAAAACGCATTTTCATTAAATCAGGCTGCCTATTATTTTATTCAGTTATCGGTAATGAATGTGTAGCTTAATTACACTACATTTTGTTTTCCATTTCCCAATCAGAAACCTCCCCGGGAACATTGTACTCAAAATTGTGATCTTTTATAGGTACAGATCTTTCTTACATCCAAAAATATTTGCTAATTACCACCGGGAGAACAGGCCGCATGTCTAAAGCTGTTTGATGGTGCTTTTATTTCGTTTTTAGTATATCACATCAGGGTTTAGTGTAAAAAAAATGACATTGTGAAATAATATGTGCTTGAGATGAAAACATATGTGTCAGTCACTGACTGCGAGTCAGTTGAGACATGCTGAAAAGCAAGCAGTTTTAGCTGTTTTCATCATAATAGCAATATTCTGACTGATTTAAGTGTAATATCCCACTCAGAGTTGTAATATGACACAACTGCATCAAAGCGATGCTTGTATTTCAACCATCATAGCAAGTCATCTCATCTTCGGCCCAGCATGCATGAATGCTTGAGTTTAAAAGGAATAAAAACAGACGAGAAATGAAACGACTGGAATGAAAAAGCTTTTTTTGCTCGCACGCTTGTTAAAGACCTTCCACGGGACACCAGTAATCATATTGGGACGGTCACTTGAACCAAACCATATTTGCAAAGTTGGCTTCTCTTGAGCTAAACAAATAACTGATTTTGCGCTGCAGGGTTTTGGAACCTATTTCCAGCTGCCGCGTTAAGACCGAGTTAAATTAAACCAGCGGCGGGATGAATGTACACATTTTTAGTATTCCCATGCCAGTTTTGCCCCTTTTTCTTTTCTGTCTTTTGCCTGTTTCATGTCTGGCCCCGGTCAGGTGGGATTTGATTGGTTTCATCTGTTTATCCGTCATAGCCAAGAGGGTTTTAGGGAAGAGTTGACTCTTTGAGCTGATATTGAGGGAAACCTGTGTTTAGTCTACTTCAAATGCCATTGATAGTTGTCTTGGGGAGACGATGTATTGATCTGGAAAGTCAAGTCAAAGCACTAAAATCTCCTTTGTTTCCCTGGATGAGTTAGGAATGTGTCATACAAGAAAGCTCCAGAACAGTGTGTTAAGCAGCTGTGTTTTGGGGATTGTGGCAAAAATTAAATTAATAAATACATTTCTACCTTTGTTCATAATACGTGTTCATTTATACGTGTTAGAAAATGATTCGAATGATTAAAAATGTACGTTTTGTTTTTTTAGTTTTTCTTCAGCAATGATTCTGATTGTTTTTCCTCATATTATCCACATACAGGGAATGATATAAATCAGGAATTGCACTAAAATGAACCAAATCAATTCAAATATTGCAGGTGTGTGTGTTAATTCAGTCCGTCTTGAAAATATCCTGCTAGTTTGAGTACACAGAGCGAATTTCTATAAGCTTTTATTGGTTTGAAATCATCAGATTAGCTTTTTAATTAACATTTATAAAGGGGATTAAATAACTTTTTAATGAGGAGCAGATACCTTTTGCCGATAAAATATCCATAACTGCCTTCAATCCGGCAGTCACTAAGAATATGTCCTTCAGGACGTTATTTGGAGACTCATTTGAAGTGTTTTCTGTATGAACGCGGGTTCTGAATGAAAACCCACCGCAGAACTCTCTGACTGGGATTTCAAAGGCTCTGACAATTAAAACAGCTATTCGGCGCTTGTTAACATGTTCAGTAAGTCTCATGTCTGATTTGGAGGATGGATCAATAGCTGTCACGTTTGATTGCATCTCTGGATAAAGTATTCTGAACTCCGTGGGGGAACTTCAAACGCCCAGCTCAGAAGCACTTGCTAACAACTGACTATCAAGGCGATGCGTCTCATTTTTCTGACAAGTAATGTGATTCTGAAAATCGAAATCACCTGTTCTTGAAAAAATGAAGAAGAAAGAAATACAGATTCACAAAGTGAAAGATAATTAAAAATGCATGCGCTCTCTGCAATTGGAGCAATTCACACGCTAGCGGAATCGACAGGTGCTGAAGGTTTGATAGTGGAGATCTCTTTCTGAAAGTTGGACCTGACTTTCAAAGTAAACTCTGATGCTTTATATGAGTGTTATTGCTCACTGTGTTCCAAACTAAGCTGGACAGATTCATTGTAGATTCATTTTAAACTTGTTTAGGTTTCTACACGACTTAAAGAATCAGAAATGTGTCAGAAAGAAATCAGAATATTTAATTTTATTTTATTAGGCAGCGGCTAATGAGTTGCTATTTACACTAAGTGAAAATAGTGTCACAGAGTGAAAATTGGTCTTTGACACTGGTGACATAAATACATCCACATTAATACTTTAAAACACACCACACATTAACAGCACAACATAAAATGACACAAATTTAGACAACTAACTCAACCCCAAACATTCCTTACACATTACAAATCATCATCCACAGCAGTATATATATAAAAAAAAGTCTATTTTATCCATTAAATCCATTAAACACTGTACTACCAAGCACTCTCTTGCATTTCCTTCAAACAATAATCCGATTTAAAATTACTATTGGGATAAATGATTTTTTATAAGCATTTCTTCTGGCCATTATTGCATAAGTGCAAATAGCTATAGATATGTTAAAATAGCAGGATTTTCTGCTATTTATACTACTTATTCCAAATAGTGCCAATTATCTGCACCTTGGTATTGTAGTACATTATAAAACAGTATGCAATAATAACGTATTGGGTGTGAATTATAATTTTAATTCAAATTATTAAATGTATCCCACCTTATTGGGACAATAAAGCCCTCCCTACACCTATCCTAACCCTACCCGATAATTTATTTTCAACTTTTTAATTATTTCCTTCATTTTAATAGAAAAGAATGTCTTTCCAATAGTGTTGACTAGTCCAATCACATGTTGGTGGGCGGAGTTAGTGTAAATAGCCTCTGCCAACAAGGCGGGCTATTTGCACTTAGTAATAGACACTCTGTTTATTTTATTTTATTAAATTGAAAATTGAAATTGAAATGCATTTGCAAATAAACAGCATTTGCCATTGAAAGTTACTTTTTTGTATGCAGATATTCAAACTACTTTTTATTATTAGGGTACAATGGGGCTAAAAGCTCACCATAAGAAAAAAATGTGCCGTTCACTGCGCCTAAAATATATAATTGCAGAAAAAATATATATGTTTGTATTGAACATTTATGGTTTATTGTGTGTCAATAAACCATACAAGTCGTTTATTTCGATTTAAAATCTTAAAAAGGTATGAGGTGGCAACTAGGGCCTTTTACCCCACACACAGGGTAAAAGGCTCTCCAGCATGGGGTAAAAGACACACAGTATTGATATAAAAACTTTAGCTAAAATAATGTTTTTTAAATAATACTTGATACTTGTTAATACTTGTTTAAACAATCACTTTAGCAAAAGTTTGTGCTATTTTCTGCATATTTTGAAAAATAAAATAATTAATTTTTGTTTAATAAATATACTGTCATTAAAATGTTAATATAAAAAAGGTAAATATAGAAAAAAATCATTTTAAAATGTAAAGATTCTGAAAGCATTTAATATAGCTTTACAGTAGCAACAGCAAATTATATTTTATTATATGATATGATTCATATCATGTTTTTAAATATGATGGTTTCATTCTAAACATGGTGATTATCTCTAAGATGGACACCCAGCATAATATATGATATTTGCCATCTGAATCTAACAATGTCATGTCAACAAATGGAAAAGTCAGCCATTTATTTTTTATCATGTTAATCATTGTGTGCTTTTTAGCCCCAACAGCAGGGTTTCCTTTTACCCCAAATACCATACTTTTCCATATTCTTTCGTTATTTAAAAACTGTTGCTTTAATTATCTTAAACAAAACTAAAAATCATTAAGAATACATTTGTCTCAAAATACATGCATCCATTTTAACGATTCTCATTTGCTGCTTAAACATTTTAACATTTTAAAAAACGTAAGCACAGAATCAACTTTGCGCTGCAGCCCATGATCATGTCAAGGATCAGACAAATTTGCACATGCATCTTGAAAAGCGAATGTTTTAGAAAGTGCTACGCCACGTTTTTGTGCCATCTAGTGGTTCAGAGGAGTGTTTCATGCAATTTAATGCAAATTTATATCATAAATAATAACAAAATAGATAAATAAAATAAAAATAATCATAGCATATTCAACCATTTATATTTTAATTTTCTTGCAACTGAGGAGGTTATCAGACCTAGTGTTTGTTCATCCGTGACCAGAACACGGACGGGCTGCAAAGGCACTTCTGTTCATGACACTTTGAGGCTTCATCATCTAAATGTCATTTTGATTACGTTTGTCCCAAATGGCATGATTTCGGTGGCCACTTTCATGTATGGCTGCCAGAGAAATATGTAGAGCAGCTCATTATCAAAGCATTAAAATGCCAGGATGTATGTCTTGGATACACATCAATTTTTCATGCTCTTGATTCACTTTGTGAACAGAACCAGACTGCAGACTCCAGTTCCATCAATCAAACGCATTTTGTTAGAAGTCTATCATCCTTCAGAAACACTCGCCTCCTTGACGTCAACAGAATCCAGCCTGCTGGTGCAAGGGGTAGGATCGAACAGCCTGCTTCCTCATTCGGATGCAACAGGAAAACAGAAAGCCACTAAAAAATTGATATGTTAATGTTTTATTAAATGCAATTTGTTACCAATAGCTTTAACAAGATTGTTTGTCTCTTACACAAACAGTAAGTCCTGAAAACCTCAGAAATGTCACATGGAGACTAAATATAAGCTGCGGAAGTTGAAATTTAAGCGTATTATATTATTTATTCCGCTAATTTATATTCATTTAATTTATTTGTTTAGCAGCGCTAATAGACCATGCAGTCTTTTTTTGTTTTTCCATTTGAGGGCATTTGCTTAAAGAGCCCAAATTAAGAGTATTTTATATTATTATATATGACATTTTATCACAAAGTGTGCCTGCGTCTGATGTTAGGACAGTTGTGTCTACACAGAGAAGTGGGTCTCTAAAATATGCCACGGCGAATTGATTAAAATGCATGTCCTCACCTCTTTCTCATTTTTCATATGCAGACAGTGGCAAGGATAAAGATGGGCCTCAGATAGGATTATTGACCAAAATAACCGAGCGTCAATATGGTCTTTTAAAGCAAAACAGACTCGGCGTCTGAGAGGTGGTATTTTCGGTGACAGTTACGTTATTGACCCGTGTCATTTTTTGGTGTCTCGTTAATAAACCGCTGAAGCCGTTTTAGATGTAGCATTAGTGAAAATCGTGTATTGCATATTCATGAAATCAAACATCTGCAAATTCCTCTGTAAACTAGGCCGTTCAATCTACCTACAGTATGTGGGCTATTTAGGATTGATGTATTGAGAGAAAACCTTCCCTATTGTTATATGAAAGCAAAACGTAGCTCGCTCCGTTTCCAATTTATCAACAAGAAGAGTAAAATGCAGCTAATACGAGGCCGATCGAATGTGAATAAGTAATCTTTTTTAGCTCCTAGTCCTTTATCTTCGCGCAGGTCAGTAGGATGTAATCTAGGCGCGTGTGCGTGTGCATGCAGGAAGCGGATTACTTGGTGGCACCCTGTGGTCCGGTAATCAATGTGAGCTCTGATTCGTTGATAAATTGGTATTCTCAAACAAATGGATGACTTCAGAAAGAGCTCGGGGCCAGTAACACAGACAGATGGAGTGTGGGAACAAGGGAGCTTTGCTGAGTGGAGGAAAAAGGATTTCATTTGGGACACACGGAGGATGGATTAGACTTGCCCTGGCAGGAAGTGTTTGGGCTAACAAAATATGACAGGAGCTTTTGAGGGCTTGACACTGAACATGGAGGCCTGGCAGAGGCGTAGCCTCCGCGCAGAAGAGCTGGTGCATTCATCACATTTGCCATGGTCAAGTTCGCAGGCCATGCTGCTGCTACCGAGCATCTGTGGGACCTCCAGGCAGCGGAGCAGCAGGAGGGTCAAGCAGTTGCCTGCCACTTTGCGCTCACCAGGCGAGCCACCAAAGTGCACCTCTAGCTGCCGAGCCGACTAGCCACGAGTGTCCCTGTGCCCTGGTTCTTCTGCGCACCTGCTCGGTTGCATTGATTTGCTCTCATTCCAGGCGGTCCTAACTCCCAGGGGTTTCAGCTGTTCAGCATCTGTCACGCCATGCAGAATTTTCCATGTTGAACCAGATACTGTATATAAATCTTTATTTACCATGTTGCAGCTCTCTAGTTAAAGGAAGACTGACTTTGCTTGTGTTCTGTGAGGTTTCATCATACGACCATGAGTCCAAACACAAGATACAGTATGGAATTATGCACAGTCATTTACTGCTGTGGTCAAACACTAGCATTACATCAGAGCCATAATTTCAAACATTACTGTTAAAAAGAAAGAAAGAACAAGTAATAATACACTCACAACCTTTAAAGCATTATATGCCTATTTGTATTATTTATGGTACATGTATAGTAATAGTAATATACCAGCCTACTTGAAAAATAATCCACATTTAATTTAATTTTATTTTATTTTGTTTTTCTGCAAATCTATCTGTCCTTTCAATTATTATTATTATTATTATTATTATTATTATTATTATTATTATTATTATTATTATTATTATATAAGAAAAAGAAAGAAAGAAAGAATAAAAGGGGAAATTGGCATTAATAATAATAATACTTACAACCTGTAAAGCATTATATGCATGTTTGTCTTATTTTAGTGTGTATGGTAATATTAATATTCCATCTTACTTGAAAAATTAGCTACATTTTATTTTAAGTATCACATTTTATAATTATTTTTATTATTTTTATTTTATTATTTTTTTTTATGATATATATATATATATATATTTTTTTTTTTTTCTGCAAATCTATATGTCCTTTCAATAATAATAATAATAATAATAATAATATTAAAAGAAAGAAAGAAAAGAAAAGAAAAGAAATGGAGACCGAAAATAATAATAATAATAATAATAATACATTTACAAAATTTAAAGCATTATATGCCTATTTGTCTTATTTATGGTACATGTATGGTAATATTAATAATATATTCCATAATAATCTACCTTTTATTTTAAAATGTACAGATAACAACCATAATTATTTATTTTCATTTTATTTTATTTTATTTAGTAAATTTTATGGTGACTCATTTCATTTGCTGACAAAATGTTTTTTTTTTTTTTTTTTTTGATCAACATTTTATTGTCTTTAGATTAACAGAAGAACATCCATTCAAACAAACAAACAGGGAAAGGGGAGCAACAGACATATCAATAATTTTACAATCTGAAAGAAAAAGAAAAAAAAATGCTTTAATGTAAAAAAAAATAACAATAATTTAAAATTTTACTTCAAATAATACAGATTTTCACTTTAAATTATATGGCAAATCATCCTTTTTACTTGGTTTTAATGTAATTTATCATTCAAATTTTATTTTAAAGTTAAACCTACCATGGTGTTTCCAATGTATATAGTAAAATGCCTATTGATAAACCACTTCACAGGGCACTGTTGCGTTCCTACATTCTTTTTCTCTTAAAACCGTGAAACTTGTAGTCCGATTTCCAAAGCAGGTCTGCATCGGTTTTAACCGAGCCACCGTGTGTGTCCTTGATTGTGTGTCTGGCTTAACTAGTCGGTCACAGCGGGAGGCAGATGTTGTCTTGCGGCATGGCCGTTCGCCTCTGCCACTTTGATGCCTGATGTCACTGTGCATGCAGGTGCACTGCTCTTCTGGGTTAACTCTCTCACTCTCCCCCGGTCTCTCCCCCTCACGCCCGTGGTCAAAGCTGCAAGTGTCACACCAGGGGATATGCCCATTTTAGAGCCAGTGAGCTATAATAATTGATGATCAGACCTGCTGTCAGTGTAAAAATGCAACTCCAAACGAGGCACGGCGTGCTAAGCCGCACACACGCGGGAAAGCATTAAGCGAAGGTATGACGAGCGGACCGGGCTTGAGGACAGCCGAGGCCTATCGCACCAGCTGATGAGGGTTTTGTCCTTGAAATTGTAGATTTGCATTCTAATGACGAGAGATGCTCTACTGATAATAGACGCCTTGATGCGCCTCAGCTCGTAGATCTCTTTTACACCTCCACACTCCACAGTCTCAGTTAATTATGCATGTCTTTGTAGAGACGCCGTGTCTCCAATGGCAACCCGCAGGTAGAACCCATAAAGCAGGCCCCGTGTTTATCCGATGAATGCCCGGGCCCTTATTTTCAGAGCTCCATATCGCCGTCTCATTTTTAAACTCGGCCGTGAAGAGGTTTCATAAGTTAATAATGAGACGAGCTGAAGGAGCGAAAAACACGAGCCAGCCGAGATCCATATCGGCGAAGCGGCGTCTTCCGACGGCGGGCTGATTTTTCAGCAAGACGCATTACGCCGCGTTATGGTTCTGCTTAGCGCTAAATCAAAGCACACGTTTTTCAAACCGGCCTGTCCTGTGACTAATCGTCCCATTAAGATGGCTCGTAGGCATTTCATTATGCCAAAGGTATTTTGAATTCATAATTCTTAACAAACACGCCGTACAAGGTGTATCTAATTAGGCATTTTACACTCCATTTCTTAACAACACCGGTAAACACTCTTGAGCTTGGGAACTGGATCGCATATTTGGATCCCGGTGTGATGGTGCACACCTGTTCTTCCCCTGTCGGAGAAGTACTGGGTAGCGGAGCAGAGCGTCTGATTATAGCCGCCTGCGCCGAACGGTGGGAGTCGCTTTTAATCATTCTCGGGAGCTTCGCGTCTCTCCCTTTTCGCCTGGGCTTGCGTGGCCACGGACCCCGTCTCCGTCTTTCGCTTTTTAGACTGATTATTCCCATTATTCCTCAACTTAACTGCCCATAGCCGCACGCTCCCCGAGTCACTTCCATCTGTTTTACCTTTCGGAGCATCTGTCATGGCTTGCAGGGACATCCACCTCTCGAGTCGGAGCGACATGAGGACATCTGTCCCAACAGACAGCCAATCAGGAAGCAGCGACCATTCTGTTAACGCTCCGCTGGGCCCCGCGCCACGCTCTCGAGCATTCGACACGCCGTATCCAAGCAAATTGCATTCCTCAGTGAAGTTAGTGTTTCTAATTCTTCACTCACAGCCAGTTGTGCCGGCAGATAATTTGATAAGGCCTGTCATAATGGTGTTGGCGAATCCTGATAAATGTGTCTAATGTGGCTGTGAGTACAGGCTGGAAAAAGAATACCCAGGATTTCCTGATGAGAAGCGTGAGCTAGGAAGACGAATGGAGAAGGCTGTTGTTCCTCGCTTTCAAGTCACCAGAATGAGCGTTTGTCCTGTGGCACATTTCAAGCCGCACTGTATGTTTTAATGCGGTCATGTGGTTTATTATAAAAATCAGTCACACAAATAGCTACACCAATTCACTCTCCGTATTCTCCTACACAATGTCACTACATCACCTCCCCCTCTTCTGTTCGTGTACGATACAGTGGGAATTCATTAGACTGGCATAACAGTGATGCTTTTCTATTCATATATACATTTTTTTTCCTTCTCACGCATGATATCTTCTTAAAGGAGTAGTCCATTCATTCTGTCATTGTTTAATCACCTTCTTGTTTGACTTGTTAGAGTCATGTAATGGTCATTCTTTTCCATGCAGTTCAAAAAAGATGCAAAAAACCATAAACAGAATCAAAAAAGTGACTCTTGTGTTTTACTATAAGTCATGTGATGTTATTCCAGTTAACTGATAACCTTTAACACATTATTTAAACAGTGATCTGTCAGATTTGAGTAACTGATTCACAAATTATTGTAAAACTATTGCATACTATCATAAGGACTACTTTTATGATTGTTTTATTGTTTTTTATTGCATCAGGGGATCAAGAGCCCACTAAAAGCACTAAAAACTTGACTCTAAATTAAAATACATAAAACCAAGGTGTAAACAGAAACATGTAGTTATTTATTTATTTATTTATTTACCTAAATAATAATAATGATCATCATCATCATCATTATTATTATTATTATTATTATTATTATTATTACAAGGGCCCACTAGAGGCAAACTGTCAAGGCTGTCTTAAAAGTATTTAAATTGCTAAATTATTATATATTAAATTAATCATTTGAAATTAAAATACATGAAACCAAGATGTTATATATTAATTAATTAATTAATTCATGAATTCCTCATTTATTATTATTATTATTATTATTTTTATTGTTGTTGGTGTTGTTGTTGTTGTAAGTTAAGTTAAAATACATAAAACCAAGATGCAAACTGAAATATTTATTTATTTATTTATTTATTCATTCATTCATTTATGTATGTATGTATTTATTTATTTATTTTTTATTTATTTTCCTAAATTATTATTATTATCATCGTTATAAGTTAAGTTAAAATACATAAAACCAAGATGCAAACTGAAATATTTATTTATTTATTTATTTATTTATTCATTATTTATTTATGTATGTGTGTATTTATTTATTTTCCTAAATTATTATTATTATCATTATAAGTTAAGTTAAAATACATAAAACCAAGATGTAAACTGAAATATGTATTTATTAATTATTTAATTAATTTATTTAAATAACTACTGTTATTATTATTATTATTATTATTATTATTATATTAATGAAGCACACACGTCTGAATCATAAAAATGAATCATAGTTAATTAATTTAGTATTAATATCAATATTCTTTAAAAAAAACAGCTGTAATAAAAAAAAAGGTAATATCGTGCATACTGTCATACATATTAATTTTGTAATTGTTTGTTTGTTTTCCTAAATTATTATTATTACTGAAGAACATACTGTTCTACTTAAATTTAATACAACTATATTCTTGTCTACAACAAACAGCTGTGTCATAATTACAGCAAAAATATAAAAAATAGTGGCTTTTGAATATTGTGCTGCTCAGTGGAATGGCCTTCAAATCATAAAGGTTGGGAACCACTGGTTTATTGCCATTTTGGAGCTTGAAACACTCAGTCTCCATTTACTTTAATTTCATTCAGAAGAAAGTGGGGATAAAAAAAATCACCTTGTGAGTTTCACCGAAGAAAGAAAGCGGTCTAGGGATCGATAGAGGAGAGAGGTCTAGGACCACAAGAGTATGAGTAAATGATGTCCGAATTTTAATTTTTGCATGAACTGTTCTTTGAAGTTTGCCCCCTAAGTCTTTTCGTAGTGAGGAAGATTTCTCAGAATGGGGCTGTTTGGGAAACTGACCAAGCACTGACCTATGAATGCACAAAGCCACGGGTCCTCCATTCTCCCCCATCTACTTATAGTTTAATCTGTGTCAGATTTTCCCCTTCTGTTAAAATATGCTGTCTGTGGCTGCCAGTCTCTGTGAGAGTCTCTGCTTAATCCTCATGAATACATGACTTTGTGCGCATGAATAAATAAAAAGCTGCTTGGCGGGTAATTGAGGTGCCGTGCCACTAACAAACGAGGACACAATTTGTAAATGAGATATTCCCCCATCTAGCTCGACGATGATTTATATCAAATTAAACCATTTACTAAAATCATGCAAGAGGGCTTGGAAACCGTTTCCTTCTAGCACTAGCGTTTTTTTTCCTCTGCTTCTACAGAAACAGTATTTGTGAAATGTCCTTCAGTTGCTCTGTGTTGCTCTCAGTTGTTTAACCGTGCATATGTAGAAATTAGATTTCTGGATCTTTTCATTCGCTTTTCCATTTTCTTCGTTTGTTGTATGCTTTCATCTCATATCTTTACGTTAATGACGGACCCCTGGCTGTGTTGCATCCCATATGGCCTTGCAAAAGCACTGCCTCTAGTCTAATTTCACACACAGTAATAAACCTGTGATTGCTATGATTTCTTCAACTGAATACAACATTACTGTCTATACTTTTTACCAGCCGTTCTGTCATAGTTCACCTACTATTCCATTTTGGTAGTGTATTTGTATATATTATAGCAATGGCATAAACACATATTATGAGTAGAGAAGATCACACATGATTGGCTATCAAACAAACAAGGGCACATTCACTTAACAACCATGGCACAGGTGTTTATTTCACAGTCGTGGTGTTCCCTGATTTGTGTAATACCTGTAGCAGAGAGGCTTTCAAATTAGTCTTAAAAATAGTTATAAATAAAGTATTTTCGCAAAATTGGACTTTTATTACTGTTTCATTCTGCTTTCTAAAGACTAGTTAAAAATCACAAGAAGTGGGTAGAAAGCAGATGTGGTGTCAACTTAAAACAAAACCATCTTACATATTTGAATCACTTTTTTTTTTTTTTTTTTTTTTTTTTTATTTTAATTATTTAATTTTTTTTTTTTTTTTTTTTTTTTTTTGGGTGGGGGGCTTTAATACAAAAAAAGATATAGATATGCACACACATATATATATTTCACTGTAAAATGCACAAAATATAGTTATACTACCATTTATGCTGCTATTTGGGAAAAAGATGCATTAAATTGATCAGAAAGACATTTATAATGTAAAAAAAAAACAACATATTTATTTATTTTACACAGTAAAATGCACAAAATATTTATACTGCTATTTAGCAAAATGTATTAAATTGATCAGAAAGACATTTATAATGTAACAAAACAACATTTATTTATTTAGTTATTTAGTTATTTATTTTAGTAAAATGCACAAAATATTTATACTGTTTTTTTTACTGCTATTTAGCAAAAATGCATTAAATTGATCGTAAAGACATTTATAATGTAACAAAACAACATTTATTTATTTATTTATTTATGTTACACAGTAAAGTGCACAAAATGTTTATACTGCTATTTAGCAAAAATGTATTAAATCGATCAGAAAGACATTTATAATGTAACAAAACAACATTTATTTATTTAGTTATTTAGTTATTTATTTATTTATTTATTTTAGTAAAATGCACAAAATATTTATACTGTTTTTTTTTTAGCAAAAATGCATTAAATTGATCAGAAAGACATTTATAATGTAACAAACCATTTATTTATTGATTTATTTATTGATTGATTTATTTATTTATTTATTTATGATAAACAGTAAAATGCACAAAATATATATACTGCTATCTAGCAAAAATGCATTAAATTGATCAGAAAGACATTTATAATGTAACAAAACAACATTTATTTATTTATTTATGTTAAACAGTAAAATCCACAATATATATATACTGCTATTTACCAAAAATGCATTAAATTGATCAGAAAGACATTTATAATGTAACAAAACACAAAACAACATATTTATTTATTTTACACAGTAAAATGCACAAAATCTTTATACTGCTAGTTAGCAAAAAAACATTAAATTGATCAGAAAGACATTTATAATGTAACAAAACATTTCTATTTTAGATAAACAAACAAAAAATGTATCACAATTTCCACAAAAAAACACAGCTTATCTCAACATTCATAATTAATATAAATGCACCAAATCAGCATATTACAATGATTTTTGAAGTATCATGTGATACTGAAGACTGTAGTAATCATGCTGAAAATTCAGCTTTGCATCACAAGAATAAAATATTTTGAAATGCATTAAAACAGAAAACAGTTCTTTTAAATTTTAGTTGCATTTTACAAGATAACTGTTTTCCTGTATTTTTGCATTTAATAAATGCAGCCTTGGTGAGAATAAGTTTTAAGATTTAATCTTACCCCAAACTTTTTTGAAACAGTAGTGTAGCTGGTTTTAAATGTTAGGAATAGGCTCCCTTGCAAAGGGACCATCCTATTTGGAAGCCCTTGGCATCAAAATATTTGAAAGTTGGGCACACATAATTAATTCATAGCGAGTTCCCTTTTGGTGTTATTGGTTGCATCAGAAATGTCTCATACCTAGTCAGTCAAGAAAGCATGGCACTGGTCTGGAAAAATATCCCATTCCATCTGAATGTTTCTTTAAAATGTCTCTGTTCCATTCCATTGATTCATTAGACTCAATAATGTCCTCAGATTTGCCTTTATTGTGTTGCATTGTTACTAAAAAGAAGCGTAATGAGAAAACAGTTGATGAGACATCCTCTCCTTTGCCGGTGGGAGACCTCAAGGCAACAAAGGAAGTGCTAACTCCAGATAAACCTACCACAGCAATGTAAGACAGATAACAGGGTTAACCTAAAGCAAAATGGCTTATCTTTGGGAAAACACACCTGTAGTAAGCTGTGAAATGTTTAAAGCGCTACTACGAGTACATTTAGGGTGGAGAGTAGCAGTGGCAACGTGCCCATGGCCAGAATGCAATAAATAAATGATTTCAAGTCGCAGGAGAAGCGTGCTGTGTCTCCGACGTGCTTTGAAACAGTGACATCTTGTCAGCGAGGTGAGATATCCACCGGTCGGCGCGGTGGGCACCTCAGGTATCTGCGCAGAGCCGCTTTTCGTCTCGGGAAATGTTTTCCATTAAAGCCGCGAATGCCGGTGTCATTAAACAAAGCGGGAATGTGGTGCAAAAGTGCATGGGATATCACAGGATGCTCCTCCCTCGCAGCTTTGTGCCCGGTGTCACCAAAGTCTACACACAGCGAGAATCCCTGATTACTCGGCACGCTCCGGGGCTGGAGACGAATAGCGTGGCGGGGGAGACAATATGAACCTTGTCGGCTGTTATGTGTTTAAATGACTGCCATCACCAGAGGATGAAATAATCAAAGCTAAATATAAAAGGATATCACCTCGTCGCTGTCAGCCGCTGCTCGGCTACACATTTTGCGGTGTTCGATATCCCACAAAAGCGACTCTTGAAGAAAGCGGCATTGATTTCACAGGTCCTGTTCCATCCTCGTGCCCTTGCGCCTAGTGCTTGACCCACTTATTTTCTCATCTTTCCTGGCTGCCTCATGAGGGTTATGCTTGCCTACTGCTTTTCCCATTACAAAGTGGACGCCTGCCAAGTATCCTGTACGGCCTCTCTCCGAATGAGTTAGGTGATACCAGCTCAGTTAGTCAACATCATAAATCACCAGACAAATTGACATATGTGCCACGGGAGAGCCAATCCTTAAAGGAGGGCCGAAGACCACACGCAGCTACAGAACCTCGCCGTCGTCACGCCGGCAAATAAATATTGACAGAGCATTAAGTTAAGATATAGCATCAAGCGTGGCATTTAGCCCATCTCGAGTGGATTGCGCTTAAATACATTAGGTGTGCGATCGCCCCCTCTTCTAATATACTTATGGGTATTTCTAGGCTTCTCCCTGCAGTGATGCAGCGTTTCCGACCCCTCCTTTTCTTTAACGATGTCCTAATTTCATGTAAGGACATGATTTATGCACCAAAATTATTCATTGCTCCGCTCTGGGTCAGATTCCCTTGCTTTCTTTTTCCAATAAAAATAAAACACAAATAGTGACTCTTAATCCTCTAGAAACGGCCCATTAGAGCGATTACCTGTCTGCCAATAAATGCAGGCCCGAACTTCCCAAAGCTCATTTTCCAACGTGTGGAGAAACTTAGGAATAGCGGGAGATTTCGTCCGGAGCGCAATAATGCACTCAAATATGTTGTTGTTTTATAGGCTTGTTACACAGTTATGGCTTACAGTGTTGTGCAATGAAAACACAAGTAACAAGACACTGGAAAGCTGTATTATTAAACTAAAAATGCTTAAAGGGGAGACATTGCAGGCAAAAAGACAGTTTTTTCACGCACTTGTCAAATTTGAGATTTTGGTTTTTCAAGTGTTTTTTCAGACTAGTGAAAAGAAAACACCCAAAAGACACTGCTAAGTGTTTCTTTTATAGCACTTTATCTATTTGTGTCGATAGATTTCAATTACAAAGCATATTTTTAAAGGCTGTTTTCCCAAAATGAGCTTTTTCTTCTAAACTGGGCTATTAAACACATACACTAGACTTTTTTTATTCCTGTCTATATCCTAAAGGTTTTTACATAGGGGTTTGTTCATATATAATTAGCTTGATTATATACAACATTTTATTCCCCCCAAAATGTTGAAAAATATATTGTTTTCTGTGTATTCTAAATATGTTTTGAATTATGGGGTGACAAAATGAGATATCCCCTCTGCAAAAACATTTGACTCTAATATGTCATAAAAATAAAACAAAAATTTTGAAACGGACTTCATTCAGTGTTTAGATTTTTGTACTAGAAATGTATGTAAATTATCACATATTTCATTAAATAATGTCTCATTTGCATATTTAAACATTATATTTTAGAAAACAAAAATGTTGCCAGTTATCAGTGTAATCAATCAGCTGGGTAAGGGGATAACTATTAGTGATTTTTTTTTTACCCTATTCACCTGCAGTGTCTCTCCTTAAAAAAAAATAAATAAATAAAATTAAATAAAATAATAATAATAAAAATTAAAACATTAAACATTAAACAAAAAAAAATAAAACATAAAACATTAAAAAATAAAATAAATAAAATAAAATCATGGAAATTTAAAATAAATTAAAAATGTACTAAATAGGTTGGTAAAACATTTCTTCCTCATTTGGTTATCTCTTGAAAGAGTAGGACATTTAAAAAATAATAAAATTAAATAAAAAATTAAATGCAAATAATGGACATTTAAAATAAAATAAAAATGTACTAAATAGTTTGGTAAAACATCTCTTTCTCATTTATTTGGTTATCTCTTGAAAACATTGGACATTTAAAAAAAAAAAAAAACATTAAATTAAATTAAATTAAATTATTAAATTAAATTAAAATGTATTAAATAGTTTGATAAAAAGATATCTCTTCCTCATTCATTTGGTTATCTCTTGGAAGCGTTGGACATTTAAAAAAACATAATTAATAAAATAAAATAATAAACATTTAAAATAAAATACAAATGTATTAAATAGTTTGAGAAAACATTTCTCTCCCTCATTCATTTGGTTATCTCTTTAAAGCACTTGACATTTAAAAAACATAAATAAAATTAAATTAAATTAAATTAATCAAATAAATTAAGGTAAAATAAAATAAAATAAAATAAATGTATGTATTAAATAGTTTTGTAAAATATATCTCTCCCTCATTCATTTGGTTATCTCTTGAAAGCGTTTAAGATATAATGCTAAGTCCCTCTGAAGGCTGCAGATGAAATTGTAAAAAGGACCAGTCGTTGGCTTGGGGCAGGAGAGATTCCTTTATATATTCCTTGATTATCTCTTCTAAGCTGTGTCCTTTCAGGACATTCAAGAGGATGGGTTTGACTGGCACAGAGGAGACATGGGTTTTCATATCTCTCTTCATTGTGAAAGCAAAAAGGCCTTATAAAGGCAGTTTAGAATTGTAAATGCAAACATCTCGGCAAGTTACACAAGCGACTGAACTGACTTGCATTGGTATGCAAATAGTAAGGCTGTCAATCAATTAAAAATTGTAATCAAATTCATTACTTTATTATAATACGTGGTTTAATTAATCATATTAATCACAGGTAATTGCATGTAGCGGTATTTGCAGAGGAAAAGCCCAAAATGAAGATTATTCATTTATTCATTGTTGTGGCAGGTTAGTAAAGCATTGAATGAATATTACAAAAAACAATTATTAAATAAAAAAATTGGGGTCAGTAGGGTTTTTTGGTTTTGTTTTCTTTTGTGTCCTGAACACTGATTCAGCGTTAATAATACTACTTTTTTTTTTTTTTTTTACTTGACCACTATATTAGCATATTGTGATGATTTCTGGAGGATCATGAAGACTGGAGTAATGATGCTGAAAATTCAGCTTTACATTTAAACTGTATTAAAACAGACAGTTATTTTGCAAAATAATGATATTTTACAATATTTACTGTTTTTGCTATATTTTTGATCAAATAAATGCAGCCTTAGTGAGCATAAAAGTTTTCTTTTATTACATTTTATAATTTTACAACTCAGTAAATAGAGAAACAATGTAAAAGATGAAATCCAGAAATCCAGAACAATTAACTGTCTTCTGTCTATAAAATTTAGATAAGGTATAATTTATAGTCACCACAAGCAACAATGGCAATAATTCATTGAAAGCAGCCGTTAGAGAGAAAGAAGCTGATTCGTTCTGCATCGCTCCCATGGATAAGTCAATGTAGGAGTTTAATAGGGCAGAAGTATGGGATAATTGTCGTCTGAATGTACGCCTTTCTTTAGTACGGCACAGAAAAGCAAACTCTTTGCCTTCCCGCAGCGATCACGATGCTTCATCCACTCAGTATAAAAACATGTTTAAAGGCTCATGTTCTGAAGAGGCCATTTTCGAAGAAGTAATATACATATATGAACAACATAATCAACTTACAGAAACATTCTCAAACTCTACTCAAAGTGTGTGTAGCAATCTTAAAAGTGATGATTCTTTGTATGGCGCTTGTGAAATCCTTTCTCTGTGATCTATTCATTGCAATGGGATTTGCATTTGGATTTGAGCAGGATTTCAGTAAAGAGTATGATCGCTCGCTTTGCTGGTTAAATGTTTAAAGAAGACATGCAATTTGAGTTGGTGCCGAGCTCATCAATATGAAATTGGTGCAGAGCTGAGAGGGAAAAAAAATAGAATGAGACAGCCTGACACACCTCCCTTCCAAATCCAGACTCAATCCATTTTCCGAATCCTCCACCTGTCAAGATTAGAAATTGTGTGGAGACAAAACTTCTTACATGGATTTTGGCTTGCGTTTGAACGTGACGTCTGTGAAGGAGAGACACGAGGGAAAAATAAGAGTTCAGCCGTGCTATGATGTCATGTTTCCTATTTTGATTCCACTGAGCATATGGACGTAATGAAAAGGTCAAAAAGTGGCACCCAAGCTTGAGGGCTTTTTTTGTACTCACTGTAAAACGCTTGAAATGATTAATTGATTTAAGTAGAGCAAACTTAAAGGGATAGTTCACTCAAAAATAAAAATTACCCCATTTACTCACCCTCAAGACATCCTAGGTGTATATAACTTTCTTCTTTTAGACAAATGCAATCAGAGTTATAATAAAAAATATCCTGACTCTTCTAAGCTTTAATATGGCAGTGAATGGCTGTTGAGATTTTAAAATCCAATAAAGTACATCCATTCATCATAAAAAGTGCTTCACACAGCTCCAGGGGTTAATAAAGGCCTTCTGAAGCAAATCAATGCATTTTTGATAGAAAAATATCCATATTTAAAACTGTTTACAGAAGCAAAGGAAGCAAAAACCAGTCTCCTCTTGGCTTATATCAAAATCCTCTGCCATATTTCTTTACAAATACTCATTCTGTATGTCTAATTCATCACTGGTGTTTTGTTTTGCTCTCTCCTCTGCACTTCCACTTTCGTCACCACGTTCGTCTATGTCCTACGTCATCTGCTGGAATGCCACTCTCCCATGAACGTGCATACGGCAGTTAGCAGAAGCTAGAGATTATGGTTCATAAAGCGCTTCAGAAGGCCTTTATTAACCCCCCAGAGGCATATGGAGCACTTTTATGATGGATGAATACAGTTTTTTGGGTTTCAAAATCTCAACAGCCATTCACTGGCATTATAACATCAGTTTCAACTTAAAAACTTAAGTTCAGCAGCTGCCTTAAAATTTTAAGTTAAATCAACTTAAAAGTCATTTCAACTTATTACAATAAAGTGAGTTAAAATGACTTGTACTTTTAAGTTAATTTAACTTGTGAGTTGAGATGACTTGTACTTTTAAGCTGATTTAACTTAAAATTTTAATAAACTTAATTTTTTGAGTTGAAACTAGTGAAAACTTTTTACAGCGTACACACCAGGATGGTTTGAGGTTGAGTAAATCATGGAGTAATTTTCATTTTTGGGTGAACTATCCCTTTGATCAAATTAATTAATTATTTATTTTGAGTATTTAGAACTTCTTCTTTTGAGGTCACAAAACCGACACATTTTAAGTAATCTGAATTATTCCATTGTTATTGCAAGTTCTAAACTTCTAAACTTGTTTCTTTTAAATTACACAAATTAAATTTAACTGTAATTTAGCTGGGATTTCTTCCAGCATGGTTTGCCATGGCATTTGAAAAGGAGAGTAAATGATGAAAATTAAATGTTATGTAAGGGTGTTTTTTTTGTGTGTATGTGCTTGATGTTAGGTTACAGATTTAGTAGTGTTTAATAATTTGCTGTGCTAATTTAGAAGAGTTTCTGTTATGTTGGGTTTTTACCATCATGATGACAAGTGGATCATGAGCTTGGTTTGAGAACAGCTTCGTTAATTATTCTGTAATGCCGTACTCATTTAGCCATTGATATCCTTTGCTAATGTTATCAAAACATTGTTTTTCTACCAATTAGCAAGTTAGCATTTGTTAAAAGCTTGGATGAAGCTAGTCAAGTTTCCACTATTTAAGATATTAAAGTTGAGAGTACATGATAATTTTAAGTGAAATGTACAAGTTATCTTACTCAAATATTTCAAGGTAAAAGAAATTAAAATGTATGAGCACATAATACAAATCTCCCAGTTCTGTTTTATTAAACTCTGAATTTCTTAAAGAGGTCATCGGATGCAAAACTTACTTTTACATGTTACACGTTACATGTCACATAAATGTGTGTTGGCAGTGTGTGTACACAGCCACCCTGTAATAATAAAAATCCACCAAGTGTTTTTTTTTTTTTTAATCTTTATAAGTAATACCCCCTTTTTCAAATATAGCCTTTCTTAGCATCTTTTCTGGGTGACGTCACACCGACCAAGGCAAATGCAAAAAAAAAACAGCTCGCTCTGAAAAGGGCTAATTTTGACAAGGTACACTACCACTGAGAAATTTTAACCAAAGTATGTTATAGACTTCTCATTAAGAACATAACGATTCATATCAACTTGTGGAAAATGGACATCCGATGACCCCTTTAACTTAAAGACGTAACTTTTTTTTTTTTTTTTTTGATGGGCTTAAAATAAATAGTTTTGTATAATTTCACAAATCACTTTATGAAAGTGGCTTATTCTGTGTGCTTTATAATTGTGATCTTCCTGCATAGGTATGAGAGGAGCTGTTCAAAGAAATCTATTTCGATCACTGTCGTGTCCGGTAAAATTAGCATTCTAAGATGTGGGCCTGGGCTATATTAGTATGGATGCGTTGCATCTGCACTTATAAAAAGACAATTTGTTCCCAACTGAAAGTTGATATCACTTACAGTCCCACAAAACCAGATGAAAATGCATTCATTTTTGGCACACGCAAAGCATATTTTCCCATTCCCTATGGAATTTGGCATATGAAACAGTTAGGCTGCACTGTTACAATATGCATTTTTATATATTGACGGAATACATATTGCCTCAGCCGTTCGGTTTGGGTAAGAAATGCCTCGCTTGATAAAATACTCGGCTATGACACATCCATTTAATTTCAGTTGCTTTTCATGCATTTTTCCAGGAAAACACACACTTAGTTAAGATTTGTAGACGCCGTTCCTCACAAGAAATTTCAGTCACAGCAAATTATGGTGCGCAATTGTCCTGAGGGTTGAACCTCATGCATAATTCTTGTCAGATGCTAATGACCACCTGATAGTTAAAAGAGGTTATAAAAGAAATGGCAGAATAAAAAAGCCGTACAGTATACTGTCGTTTTATGTGTCATTGCAGTTTTGATGCCATCAATCACCGATTAGTTATAGTTCTGCTTGAGCACAGCAGGGCAAGCACAAATCAAATGTCAGCACTCGCTAGTAATTTCTAAAGACTGTCAAAGGCCAGCGCAGTCTCATCAAGTCCTACGGGAGATAAAAGGCATATGGCGGAGGATGGAGACGAGACATCCGTTGTGTTGACAGATTTCATCGCGAGTGACTTTCGCACACCTACAAGGCGCTCGTATCGGGCCATCGTGCCCTCTGTGAACAATGAGAGTGATGAATCTGCCGTTATGGGCTTTCATGATGCCACTGAGGCCAATCTATGGGAACAGCCGTTAAAATAACACACCACATGACTGGGCCTTTTTAACAAGCTCCGAGACACGAGTTCAGGGAGGGCTTGTGCCGAACGAGGGACCCAGCTGCACATTTGTGTCTAAAAACTATACGTCCTGCTGCTCCCCGCTGACCTCCACCAGAGCAGTTCATCCATCGCAGTGTGCCGCTCCAACGCAACATGATCATAAGGTTACGGCCATCTTTTTAAATTAATTCTTTATTTTTATTATCACTTTCCACCAATGCTTTCCCTTCAGGCATTAGTTTGTGAAATAAAGATTTCGAAAAACAGGTCGTAAATGCAAAAGTTATTCATCTGTACTGTCTAGTCTCATTTTCCTTTATTTTCTTTGTCTTTTTTCCTCCCTCTATTCTTATTTATACTTTTAAAATGAGAAAAGTTTACTTGAGAAGCGTGTTTGTGTATGAAAATAAAGTTTGTTTTCAATCAATATATTCTGACTGAACTTTGTTTTCTTACTGAATTGGCAAATATGTGTTTCTTGTTGTCTTGAGCAAACTTCACTAAATTTTGTTTGCCAGTTTGATAAGAAAAATACATTTAATTCAAGAGATATTCTCTGAAATCACTTAATAATACCTTAAGCAGTTTTTAGGTTTAAAGCATAAACTAGACTATTTTCCCCACATGCAAATTATCTTTTTTTTCTTGTTTTAAGACAAGAAAAACTTAATTTGCCAATTATGTAAGAATAATAAACTTCATATAATAATAAATTCAGGATATATTCTCTTAAATCAAACCCCTTTGCTATATACACTGTAAAAAACAATTTGTTTGCTGCCTTAAAATGTTACGTTCAGTCAACTCAAAAAAAAAAGTTTTGTCAACTTGAAATGTTAAGTTGTACTAAGTGATATTTGAGATGATTCAACTTAAAATTGTAATTTTAAATTTAACAAAACAATTTTTTGGTCAACTCCAGTCAACTCAAATATGTAAGTTAGTACAACTTAACATTTCAAGTTTTCTAAACTTATTTGAGTTGACTGAACTTATTAACAAATTATTTTAAGCTGACTCAACAAATTGTTTTTTGTTTTGTTTTTATTTTACAGTGTATTCCACAAATGATCAAATTTGTTTTTGATAACAAATGTGCTATCAAATTTTTTTTTCCTATTGTTTTAAGCATAAACCTTACTAAATGTGTTTGATTTAGGGAAAAAGATCTGTTTATCTATCTATATATCTATCTATCTAAATCGATTTTTTTAAAGCATAAACCTCACTAAATGTGTTTGATTTACTCTTTAAACAACAACAACAAACTCTGTTTGGCAGTCTAATAAGAAAATAACCTAAATTTTACTTGTAAGGTAAATCTGTCTTATTGCACTGAAAAACAAAACAAAAACACTGTTTAAGAAACATATATTTCGCAGTGCATGTATCTGTATGGTTTTGTTAATATTCACATTATAGATGTCGCTGTCCAAGTCTTTGTCTTTCCTGCTGAAAGGACTGAAATAGCAGGTCCAATATAATCAAATTACAGAAAGCTCTGTATTCAGATACACAATGCCCGAGCAGAAATATGGTGCCGCATTGTTCGTCTATTGGCATCAGCTGATGAGCTAATCTCTTTGAAGCCATTCTCCTTTCATCATTAAAGCACCACACTCTGCAGGCAGCCAAAATAAAGACGGCCAAATTCACACCAAACTTACAATATTAGCTATTATAGAAGCCGGTAGTTTTAAAAAATCGGTTAATTAAAGGTATACACTGAGGAGCGGAGAAATAACGGGAAGGACCCATGGGGTATCGGCATTTGTAGGTATTAATGGCGCCGTTGTGCAAGACGGCCCACAAATTTTCTTTGAAAACAAGGAGCAGATTCTTTGCTCCAAGTTTCCACTATTGTTCTTTGTTGTCTTCATCTTCTTTTCTGCTTCTGTTTAACAAGCTCAACAGCAAAAATAATGTATGTTGTGTTAGTACAAAGCGTTATTCCAAGCCATCATTATAAGCCGACATACAAACGGTCATTATTAATTCATCCTTGGACACTGACGTCTCGAAACAGCTTTGATGCACAGCAATTTACCTCACATCAGAGAAGTTTTCAGAGAATTGTTCAGGTAGATTGAGCATAGCTTTAAAAGCCTATCAAGAAAATTGCTGGGCTTGTTCACTGACCTTAGCTGTTCTGTACCGCGACCAAGTTTTGACTGTTACTTGGCGTGCGCGCGCTCTGATCCTTGCCTTTAATAATGTTCTCTTGCACACCTACACTTGCTGGGCTTAAGCAGGCTTTCCACAAAGCCATCCTGACATGATTGATTGGAGTATAACCTGCCAAATGCATGGCTTTGATAGCTGTGATGTCAGTGATATATTGCTACATTATCTGATTGCATCACCTAGCTGAACTGAAACAATGCATTCGGTTTGGCCCTAAAGAATGTGCTGCGAAAGCATTAGCGTGTTGATTTGGTCGTTTAAAATAATGAAACTGAAAGTGTTGAATGATGCTGGCCAGGGTGGTTTTAAACGTGGGATCCAGGGACCTCCGGGAAGATGCTATGGGGTCCAAAAAAAAAAAACAATTTTTTTTTATTATGCTTCGTACAAAAGATAGTATACCAGTATACATATATACCAGAAGTAAATGCCAAACATTTCAATTTAAATTGCATTTTACCTTTATAAAAAATCAGACTTATAATGTTTTAGTCTTTAAATATGTATATCTGTTTTTTTGTTGTTGTTGTTGTTTTTTTCTGGGTCCGAATTAGGTTCTTTGCAATAGGATCATCATACACTAAATAAAAAAATAATTGTGATGCAAGAAAGTTAATAGTTTTGCTAGTAAATATCACAAACAGTTACAAAGAAATGGCAAATAACACATTGAATTAAATGTGAAATTTTGAGAGACTGAAATGGTATGAGTAAGATTATATGTTTTACTAATAAGGTCATTTGCGATGGGATCATCATACACTGAAAACATAATGGTGTAGAAGCAATTTTCACTCAGAAATTGCTAGTCAGTTTCATAAACAATTACAAAGAAATGGCAAATAACACATTGAAATCAAGCAGCGATTATCGGGGTTCAAGCACTTTAAGGCATTTAAGCGTATACGAAAAAGGCTGTTTAGCAATCCTGTAACCACCTAAAGTAATGATTTAAAAAAGCATTTTTGGCAAATCCAGGTAATGCATCCAAGTAACTGTAGAAATATGATGATTTATGTTTATGATTGTTATAGCGCCACCTATGGACAGATTGGAGGAGTTTGCAAAAGTAATTTTTTTTTAATTTTTTTAAAATAATGTCAAATATTTAAAGAGCAATTTAATCGTCAGCAGTGGTCCCACAGGCAGAGTTGTTCAGAATGAGGAAATCGATTGTATGATGTGAAGATTTAGTGTATGTGTGAATATATGGACATTTTCTGCCATTTAAAGTAATTTACCATAGAAATATAGTGTTTTTAAAGGATTTTTAAAGGCTTTTTTTTATAATGCCACCTGTGGTCCAATCTCCATAAAACTTTGCGTACTTGTTTAGCATCACCTTTCGCATGTGCTCACCTTGTTTCTTGACATTTAAAATTTCTGTTTAGGATTTAAAGGCTTTTGGGTAAATTTGTTTTTAAATTCGTCTTTTCTAAACCACCCCGTCATAGTTACCCAAAGGGTAAGGTTAAAAATATTTTTGATAATTATTGACCTAGAGAGTCCAGAGAATTGTACTGCAGTGTTTTTTTTTTTTGTTTTTTTTTTTCGTGTTTGAATGAAAAAACTAGGATTAGCTCGCAAAAGTAGATTTTTTACATATTCTCAATTATTTAACAAACAATTAGATTGACAGCAGTGGTTCTAAAGGCAAAGTTGTTCGGAATGAGGAGGTCTATCATATGAGTCAAATCTTTTGTGTATGTGTGAAAAACCACGCAATATGTGCCATACATATGACCTCAGACTGAGCTCTTGCTCTTGTGTTCTGAGTTTGGCAAAGATATCTCATTCCGTTCAGAAGTTATAGCCATTTTAGTAAACGTGGCTCTGCACCTTTCAAACGTTTTGGCACCCCTTTACGATTGGTGAGTCGAAAGTTCAATTTTTTTTTTTGATAATGATTAACATTCACTCTTCAGAGAATCTTTCTGCACCAGTTTGGTTCCAAGCGGAGAGGACATAGGACTAGTTTGCAAAAATAGGTTTTTCAAAAAATCCAAAATACCTGAAAATTTAACGGTTTAGGAGTTATGATCGATTTCATACTTTTGCTCACTGTAGTGCCACTGTCAGGCCGAACGGGGTGAGCCTTGGTGACATTGTAGGACTTGGTGATGGTGTGAGGACTACCATCCCTCCAAGTTTCAAGTCTCTATAACTTACTGTTTGGTCTGCCCGTTCAGTTTTGCGTGTTTTACGCACTTGAATCCCTAAAAAAAGAACATTTTTACGGTGTATGTGGAAATCAAAACTCCTGACGTAGTTACTGTTGCATCTAGCAATTCAGTTTCTAATGCTACACTAATGCTACTAATAAGCGTGTCAATGTCAGGCAATGTGACCTTATTTGAAAAGACTTCTTGTTGCATGATAAATATTGAATGAGTGCTATTATCTGTCTGCAGCAGTACAATATTTCTTGCAAACCTTTTCAGCTTCATAAATGCAGCACCTACGGTGTGACTTACATCTGTGTACGTAAAAAAAAAAAAAAACCTAGCTCACAGGACATGGTTTACAATAGCTCCAATTCAGACTGCTACAGGCAGCTAGAAGATTATGCACGGGCATTGTTGTCCAACTTTCACACAAATACAAGAAACCTCCCAATACATGCTCTTTCATCTACACACCGTATTTCTGTTCTTCGCTAATGGAGGTTAATCACACATAATTGGCCCATTTAGCGATTAAAAACATACAAATCGCATTGATCTTATTCATATATTACTGAAATAATGAGTTATTATCTGAAGATTATGTTTGTAGTGTTTTCACTCCAAAAAAAAAACTTGTGTTGCGTTACAGCTCAGTGATTGCATTAGCGCTCACTGAGTTGACTGTTGTCATTCACACACTAATTACAGTACTTGTGCGAATTCTTAATAACTAAAAATTACAGTGTGTGCCTCTCAGCATCCGAGGGGGTTTCTAAGTTTAACCGCTTTGTTCGCTGTCAGCAAATTTACTGGGACTGTTGTTTTGTCTTCAGAAACAAATGCTGATCAGAGTGTGCCGCTTCCAGCCGATTCGTGACCTCGCTGTTTGTCTGCGAAAGAATTTGATTGGTTGAAATATTCACAAGACATGGATTTTTTTCTTTTGTTACGCTTGCATTATCTCCCAAAGCAATTGCAGTTCTTCAGATTGGACTTTCCAAGATGATATCACGGACTAATGGATGGCTATTTGTCCATTAAAACAAAGAATAAATTGATGGACAAGACATAAATGTAATTTCGCATCACTTCAGGATGCCTGTCTGTGTTGCAGAGACTGTCTTCCATCTTTTCTCAAGTCATGACTCTTTAATTGTCTTGTTTGGTAATGCATGCCATTCTGCTCATGCTATTAATGGAGGAAGCCGTGTTGTGACTTCCTCCACCCTCAGCTTGTTTTATGAAGCCACAGGCCATTTCAAGGGCCCTGCTTTCTGGGGATTTTATTTGTCTCATCCTGCATGAAAATAGAAGACAACAGCAGACGCACAGGCGCAAGGAGGCGAGGATTCAGGTGCACATGTCACGCAACAGCGAAACAATGTTCGAAAGCGTGTTAAAAGGGAACTTTTTTGTTGTTGATGTATCATTATTTATTTGAGAGGGAACCAAAATAACTATCCCACGGTGTAACAGTGACAGGGTTTGTCAGACACCTAATTATTTTAACCATGTTCCCCCAAGGTTGTGTTTACTAAGCCCAGGGTAAATGATCGTGGTTGGCTTGACATTATGTTCATTTCATTATCAACGATATTATGATAGTCTCACCCCATTATCCTGCCTGGGCTTTTTGCAATTGATTCGGATGGTTATTTTACTGCACTTTTGACATATTAAGCTGTAATGGGAAGGAAACTCACAATAGTATGTCGAGTTATTTTTTTTTCTGTGGCAGTGAAGGTCATGTATTCATCCGAACGGTCGTTTCTAAGGGTCATTTTTGTGTTTTTTTAATTTTATATACATCTTCCATGTTAAATGTCACTGACATGGAAAACAACGCAACATTGTTCAACCTGTCAGTCTGTATTTGTAAACAACGTTTAGTCTGTCTTTTTTTCCGAACGGAACAGAAAACGGGCGCGTACCTCGCGTATCATCAAAAACCGAGCAGAAACAACGCTCAGCTGTAGTCTGCTGATGTATATTTAGCTGTTGTTTTAAGCGCAGCACTAAAGTAGGTTTTATGTCAAGCTCTTTATACGTTTGTTGACCCCAAATCATTGATCATTTCTGCTCTCATCGTCGCTTGCTTCTGTTTAGCACGACGTGAGATGGAGGATGTTCCTGTTTTCTTCACACAATACATAAGAGTCTTGTTTTGTCACAAAAGCTTCTCGGAGCCGGCGTTGTAGTTCGCGTCTGATTATTTCAGAGTGAAGTTTAGAGAAAACAATTCCAGAATGAAGGATGGAGAGGCAGAGCGCAAATGCAACAGTGCAATATTATGGCACAGAACAAAAACCAAGAAGCGACTTTATCAGTTTAAATCAATCAAGTGTGCCGCAGGCAAAACTGTAGTTTGAATGTTATTTAGCGCAAGTGATTTATACTTCTGCTTAGATTATTTCCCTGTGACTATGCTGTCATGTTGTTGCTTGACAAGGCACGATTTGCTCGTCTGTTGCTGTATTACCTCCACGGGAGAACACCACAGCACACCATTTTTATACATCCATTTCAAGTGAGCTTCAAACTATGACAAATCCCTCCCAAAATTAGGTCTGAGGTGAAGCGGGATACCTGGAGACAGTGAGTCATAGGTGAGATAAATCTCACTGCCAATAGACTATGGGGAGTGATGACTTCCTGTCTTTTTGTCTGGAGGTTAGCATCAGAAAATCTGATCCTTGGCATTTCTTTTCCTTTCTCTCCTTCTTTCTTTGGTGTGAAGCTTGTTGTATTTTCAGCAGTCTGATGGCATCCTGATTGGTATCTGTTTCACAGCAAATGTTTCTTTCCGTACAAATGCCCTGCTATTTTCTCAATTGGTGCAATTAATCTTGTTCAAACATTGCAGAGTTTCTGTCATCTGACACTCTTAGCCGAGCGCGACCAATGTCAGCTTTCATTACATTTTCGAAGGTTTTAAGGATCCCTCAGGGTGTCCATTTACTAAAGATTTAGCTTTTTTTATACAAGTGGGCTTTACCACTTATTTTGTTTTTGATTCAAGACCAGTATTACTGATACCTCTGTTAAATGGAAGGTTTCCATGATTTCTACAGATAAAATGAGTAATTATAGTCATTTAACACTCTTGTCATTATTAAAATTCAACTGCAAATTATGAGACTTCTTTTCATTTATTAACCAAAATTACCATTTATTAACAACGATTAAAGAGCACAATCAGTTATTGAACTGCTTATTGAACTATGATATCAGACACCACAAAAGCACTTTGTAATGTCATGTAATGTCACATTAAAGTAAAATAACCTCAGATAATGATGATTTCTCTGTCATTACATACAAGCACTGCTTTCTCTGTTGAATACTGTATGTGCTATGACTGATAGCATCTCCCTTGATAAATGGAATGACAAATATTACATAAATATCCTATCCCACACAACTATTTACACAATTAAAGGAATAAAAAGTACAAAGTTATCTTTATTTAAGTAAATAATTTGAATTTTGACTTTTTGTTATTAGAAACTAATACTTTTATTCATCAAGGACACATGCAGTTGATCAAAAATGACAGTAAAAACATTTATAATGTAACAAAACATTGGTTTTATTTTCAATAGAGAATTCAGAAAAAAGTTTCCAAAAATGTAAGGTGAGACACTGCAGGTAAATAGGGTAAAAAAAAATTAACTAATAGTTACAACCTTACTTATCCAGTTGACTGATTACATTGATAATTGTTGAACATTTTTTGTATTACAAGGTTTCTAAAATGTTAGGTGTAAATATGCAAATGAGGTATTATTTAATGAAATATGTGCTAGTTTGCATAAATGTCTAGTGCCAAAATCTAAACACTGGATGAAATCAGTTTGAAAATTCTTGTTTCATTTTTTCACAACTATTTACACAATTAAAGGAATAAAAAGTACAAAGTATACTTTATTTAAGTAAATGACAGCATTTGTGACACAAAGTTGATTACCACAGAAAAATAATTTTAATATTGACTTTTTTATTTAAAAAATAATACTTTTATTCTGCAAGGACACATGCAGTTGACCAAAAATTACAGTAAAAACATTTATAATGTAACAAAACAAAACAAAAGTGCGAAGTAAACTTGAAGTAAATGACAGCATTTGTGACACAAAACTGATTACCACAGAAACATAATTTTAATATTGAGCATTGTTTGAAATATATGCTAATTTGCAAAATTTGAAAATTACTAGTTCTTGTTTCATTTTTTTGACATATTAGAGTCAAATGTTTTTACAGAGGGAATTTTGGATATCTAATTTTGTCAATTTTGGGGGAATAAAATGTATAAAATCAAATTAATTAAATCCCTCTGTAAAAACTTTCAGGATATAGACAGGAATTTAAATGTAAAGTTTGGTGTGTGTAAGTGTTAGATGAAGTGAATTGAAGTGGAGATTTATGGCTCAGAAAAAGCTCATTTTGGGAAAAGCTTTAAAAATATGTATTTTAATTAAAATCTATTGACACAAATAGATTAAGTGCTGTAAAAGAAACACTTAACAGGGTCTTTTGGATGTTTTCTTTCCACTAGTCTGAAAAAAAAAACACTTTATGGCAAGCCCAAAATCTCAAATTTGACAGGTGCATGAAAAAAACAGTGTTTTTGCGTGCAGTGTCTCCCCTTAATCAGCACAACTATTTTCAACATTAATAAATAAGAAATCTTTCTTAAGAAGCAAATCAACATATTAGGATGATTTCTGAAGAATCACGTGAAACTGAACACTGAAAATTAATTAGTGCAATGCAAAAATAAAATGCACTTTAAAATATGCATTAGAAAACAGTTGTTTTAAATTACACAATATTACGTTTATTATTGTATTTGTAATCAAATAAATGCTGAGCATTAAATACTTCGGTAACACTTTACTTAGCCTTAATGTATAATGCATTATAAAAGTAGTTTTAGTGCATTAATTATGCCTTGTAATGCACTTTATAATGCATTGTACAATCTCATGAATAATTATAACTACAGTTAATACATTAAAACACTTATCAACTCATTGTTACACTATGCATTTTTAATTATTTACAGCAAGATATAATGTATTACATCACATAGTATGAATAATTATAATGCATTATACCCTTTATACCCTAAAAAATTGAGTCAGTGCAATCAGTGCAAAATTATTAATTTAGGTAACATTACAGTTATTAGGTCAAAATCATTTGTGGAAGCAACATTATGCAATAAATTGTAGCTTGGTTTTTAGTGAACTCATGCTAATAATGATAAAATTACTATATTGTAAAAACGGTACAGCTTTCGATATAGTAACATGATAGTAAGTAGTACTGATATTTGAAGGTCACTCCATCCGTCGGTCTTTTTAATGCATGCATGTGCATATATGTGTGGGTGTGTGTGTTCATGCGAGCGTGTGCCTAAGCATGTGTTTTGGAACTTCCAGGTTGAGGTCTGTCTTTCTCACCTTAGGAGAGGGAAAACTTCAGCAGATGGCCAGCCTTTAGGGTCCATAGCACATTGTCACCACTGAATTACAGTCCAGGGGGAGATGAGATGCCTGATAACCTCCATCCCCTGGTTCCATCTGCTGAATCCTAAGCAAGGACACTGAACTCTAGGATGCACACAGTATTTCAGAATCCTGATGAGAAATTATTCATCGGCCAGAGCCGAATCCCATCGCTGGGCTCGTCTCGTATATATTTTCCGTTCCGGTCCGTTACCTAAAATATGCTACGTTATGTTTACATGTGCACGCGTGTATTTCCACGCATACGATTTGGGTTTTATGAGTTCGTGTGCACGAGTGTGTGCGTTACAGAGCTCTGATTCCTTCTCACCGCTAGATTGCTTTATACAATAGTACATTCTCAATGCAACAAGCACACTGATGAAGCTCACTCATTCCCCTGAACGCTGTTTGAGAGAACAAAAGCAAAGGCTTGAATGGAGAGTGATCATTACTGCTCTCAGTTGTTCATCCTCACTAAAAATAGGAATTTGTGACTCCTCACACAAGCTTTCAATTCTCCTCACATGAATGACCCAAATACAATAGACGTAAAGCCCTTGTAATACACATCGCAAGAAGATGCAAAACAGCCTATTGTCTTTATTTGGGCAAGAGGCTGTTTTTTCTGTTCTTTTTGCCATGTACGTTTACCGTCAAAACATGAAAGCATCACAATAGAGCATCTAATTCTGATTGTTTTGCATCAAAGCTGCTCTTGTGCGTGAATGGTGAGGAAAGATGGCGTATCTAATTGCAGACACCGCTCGCCTCTGTACTCGAGTATAATTTTGCACTGCCTCTGTTTGTCCTCGCAGTCACTGAATCCCTTATAAAGACAATTAATTGTGTCATAGTAGTCGGTGCACAAAGCACATGTACTTATACGGAGAGGGTGTAATTATAAGGCAGCGTTTCCTGTGTCTTTGTGGTCCTTTGTCCTAAAGAGGCACAAAGGTGTGTCTGTAGGAAGATGTATGGAGAATTTTATCTGCAGCATCCACACAATGGCAGCGGAGCCACGCTCCATAGTGTAGATAGTCCACGTGCCCATGACACATTACAGCTGAGGTTTGAATCTGTTTTGTGTCATGTTACGATCCACTGTAGTTTCTTGTACTTTCAATTAAAGGGCAATTTTTTTTTTCTTTTTTTTTTTTGTTACTTTTTCTTACCTGAAAATAAATACAGTACATTAATATGAAGCACCAAACAGGAAATAATTATATTCTGAATATATAAATTGTGAATAGGTTTAAATCAGAATATATTATATTATTAAAAAATATTTATACATGTAAATCAGAATATATCATTGTAATTCTGAATAAATAGAAGTAAATCAGAATATATAGTTGTAATAATAAAAGTATTATAATATATAAATGTAAATTATGACCACAAAACCAGTCATAAGGGTAAATTTGTTTTAAATTGTGATTCATGCAGCGCCTGAAAACTGAATAAATAAGCTTTCCATTGATAAATGGTTTATATTGATAAATGCTTTGTTAGGATGGGACAATATTTGGCCGAGATACAACTATTTGAAAATCTGGATTCTGAGAGTGCAAAAAAAGCTAAATATTGAAAAAATCACTTTTAAAGTTGTCCAAATGAAACCTATACATTGAGCCTGATAAAAATGCATCGAAGAAAGATGTAATATGGATTTAGCTGGTTTTGCATCTGAACTCTTTCTATATATATATATATATATATATATATATATATATATACACACACACATATATTCACTTCTTATGCTCACCAAGGCTCCATTTATTTGATAAAAAATAAAACAAAACAGCAATATTGGAAAATATCATTACACTATCATTATCATTTTTTTTTTTTTTTTTCTGTGATGGCAAAGCTACATTTTTTGCTTCATTACACCAGTCTTTAGTGTCACATGATCCTTCAGAAATAATTTTAATATGCTAATTTTCTACTTTTATTATTATCAAGCTGCTAAGTAATTTGTGGAAACTGTGATACTTGTTTTATTTGTTTTTGTTTCTCAGGATTTTTGGATGAAATGAAACAATCTTTTGAAGCATTATAAATGCTTCTACTGTAATTTTTGGTCAGTTTATTACTGATTCAATTATTATCAATGCTGAAAACTGTTGGTCTGTAATATGTTTTAAAATATGCTTTACAACAGCATTTATTTGAAATCTTTGATACATAAGCAACTGTTGTATATGTGACCCTAGACCACAAAACCAATGTAGCACATGTATATTTGTAGTAATAGCCAAAAATACATTGTATGGGTCAAAATTATAATTTTTTCTTTTATGGCCTAAATCATTAGGATATTAAAGGAGAAGTCCACTGACAAAACAAAGATTCACATATAATGTACTCACCCCCTTGTTATCCAAGATGTTCATGTCTTTCTTTCTTCAGTCGTAATTATTAAGAAATTATGTTTTTGAGGATATGGTGTCCCAATTTTGAACTTCCAAAATGCAGTTTAAATGCGGCTTCAAACGATCCCAGCCGAGAAAGAAGGGTCTTATCTAGCGTAACGATCGGTTATTTTCATAAAAGAAAAATACAAATTATATACTTTTTAATGTCAAACGCTTGTCTTGTCTTACTCTGCCTGGACTGATTTTTTCCAAAAAAAACTCCCATCTCATGTTCTCCCTCAACTTCAAAATTGTCCTATATCACTGTTTTACCTTTTTTTTTTTTTAGGGTGTTTGATCTTCTTTGCATGTTCACTTTGCAAAGACTGGGTTGGTACTTCTGCAGTGATGTAGGATGATTTTGAAATGATTTTTGAAGTTGAGGAAGAAAATACAATTGGAGTTTTTCGACATACCCTAAATGTCTTAAGCCAGAATACACAGAGTTCAGGGAGAGCAAGACAAGACGAACGTTTGAGATTAAAAAGTATTTAAATTGTATTTTTTTAATAAAAATAACTAATCGTTTTGCTAGTTAGGACCCTTCTTCCTCAGCTGGGATCGTTTACAACCGCATTTGGGATCGTTTGAAGCCACATTTAAACTGCATTTTGGAAGTTCAAACTCAGGGCACCATAGCAGTCCATTATATGGAGAAAAATGCTGAAATTTTTTCCTCAAAAAACATAATTTCTTTACGACTGAAGAAAGAAAGACATAAACATCTTGGATGACAAGGGGGTGAGTGCATATGTGAATCTTTGTTTTGGAAGTGGACTTCTCCTTTAAGTAAAGATCATGTTCCATTGCTACTGTAAATATATAAAAACTTAATTTTTGATTAGTAACATGCATTGCTTGGAACTTCATTAAAACTTTAAAGGCGATTTTCTCAACATTTTGATTTTTTTGCACCCTCAGATTCCAGATTTTAGTTGTATCTTGGCCCAGTATGTTCCTATCCTAACAAGCCATACATCAATGGAAAGCTTTTTTATTCAGCTTCTCAAATCTGAATTCAAAATATATATATATATACTACGCTTATGACTGGTTTTGTGGTCCAGGGTAACATATGCAAGCTACAACAACAACACATACATTTATTGATTGATTGATTTACATGGGGTGATTTTAAGTTAACTAAAATTTATATTATTTAATATTTAATACTTTTTGGTGGGTGGAGGATGTGAACTCTATTCCCCCATGTACCAAAGACCCTAACCAGGCGCAACCTCTCCTGAAATAACAGCTGTTTCCACTTACATAATGGCAGCAAGATGTCACTTCATATTCCGGCTGGCGAAGCTGTCACAAGCCATTAATCCAGGTCCATCCATGGGCCACGCTGTCACATCCAGCACTAGAGCGTGGTGGAGCCGGCCCGCAGTGATCGTCGAAGAAACAAACAGACCTGTGTAGTGTAACCTACACAGCACTTTAAATGGATGTCTTACAACCTCACAGCTTTATGCCACCCTTTTCACCTGTCACAGGAGAGCCTGTCCTCCCATTATCGAATGGCACTCTTATCCGTCTCACAGACCACGTGACTGATAACATGCTGTATTCGGGTGCATCCACATAATCTATGCATTGTCACATGTTGAAATAGCACATAATTATCAGGTAATTACATTGTAAAGGGGAGCAGTGACGTGTTCTTTCACTGGCACGTATAAATTACCGTCCGTGGGGCGCACGGCATGTTTTCAGGATTCATTCCTGTTTTTTCTCCCCAAACGCTGTAATTAAGCAGGAGCTTTTTGACCATATTCTTTTAAAAGGTGGCTACGGAGTCACATATTCAGTTTCATACAGATACAGCGTACTCTCTGTCTCTACATCATGAAAAAAAAACAGGTAAGATTTTGCTCAAAGCGGTGCTTTTGGTAATCACTGAAGCCATTGCATCTTTTAGGGATTTCATCTGCCCTCTACTGGCCAACAAGAAGAGGACAGATGCAATTATAGAGAGAGAAAAGAAGTTGAGCAAACTTGAAATGCCATAAACAATGGCATTTCAAGTGTGTGATTGCGAAACAGATTATTTGTGTGATCACATTCAAGGCCACGTAAGAAAGGATGATCCATGTTTACTGTACATCAAGTCGCTGTAGCATCGATCAAAAGCTTTTGGTTTGGTCTGAATGCAGAAAGTAGACAATAGCCTTTTCGTCCTCTCCTTTTTCCAGTTTCTCTAAAGCCCCGCAGATACAAAATCCTACATTAACACGAGACCACTGGAGTCTGGCTTCTCCTCTCCAGCAATGAATGCTTCATACAATTGGGACCCTATTACTGCATAAAACACACTGGCTTGTCAATGCATTTGAACCTTGCAGAGATCTAGAGTTCTTTAGAGTGTGTTGAAAGGTCATAGGATGTGATGAAGCACTGCTGGATGCATTGGGTCGGAGCTTTTCAGATGTGTTGAGCAGCATCGATGTGTTAACAGTTTGAGGCTTTTCTTGGATGTGCAAAATGATCCCTTACACAATGTGCCAGCTGTTCCAAGTCGAGGAGATGTCTTACCGTAATAGGGGAATATTGCATTAGATATCATGGATCTGGGGAAGAAAATTCAGTATACAATACCCCGTGCATCTGTTCCGACGTGCGGGTTATTTCTTGACGCTTCCTTACCGATATCCAGCTTTGGTAGGGAGAGCTGCTTCCTTTTTGTTCCCTGTGTGTTGTAATATTTCTTTCCTTCAGTAATCAAATATTAATGTTGAGAGAATCAAAAATGCCAGCGGCGGAAGAGATACTCCTGGTCTGTCCTCGTGGATGTTTAAAGAAGATTTTTCAGCAAATTTTTAGAAATATTTCCTTTTGCGAATGATCGACTCAGGGGAGAGTTCACCGAGAGCGAATTGCATCCACTGATGGCGTTGTTTATTCTCGCACGCCGTTTTAGAGCCCCATTTACTGGAGGAAATTTGCAAATCGGTGTGTATTTCTTTTAGTAGTGCAGTTCTCCATTTAGGGGGTCGGTTCTGAGTACCGCCGTACTGTGGTACATTATGCTGGGATTGTACAGTACCGCTCTTCCACTACGGTCCAGACTCCTGAATCAGCTCTTTGAAATGCTGAAAGTGCGTCTGAATGTATGCCTGCTTATAACACTGCTGGAGAACTGCTGTGATCAATTGATCTCCATAAACATCTCTTTTAAATCAAAGTTGCTGTAATTAAGGATGCACAGTATATTGGTAATTATAGCAGTCAACAATCATAGCATCACACGTTATTTATGGTTGGGCTACCTGTTGTTATAATCATATAAAATAAAATGCATACTCTGATTTTTTTTTTTTCTTCATATGTATAAGTTTAAACTTATAAAAGTAACTTGGCCTAAGGCATGTATGATTTATTTACTCTACTGCTTCATAGTAGCCCAACTTTTTGTTAAATGATTGTGGTACAAGAAAACAGTTTTTTGTGATATCCTTTTTTTTATGATCTCTTCTCAAATGTAGAGTGATACAGTGTCTTACATCTGTCAGTGTACATTTACATTTAATCATTTAGCAGACGCTTTTATCCGAAGCGACTTACAAATGAGGACAAATAGAAGCAATCAAACCAACAAAAGTCCTGTGACAAGTCCTGGTTAGTCTAACGCAGTGCATGTAGCAAGTACATGTATATAAGGAATAAAAAGTAGAAATGAAATTCAGATAGAATAGATAGTCTAGTGTTAGAGGGTGAAGTTATTATTATCTTTTATAGTAATTAAAAGTAGATAGAATAGAAAAAGAATAGAGAATGAGGGTCAAGGTTTTTTATATAAATAAAAAGAACATTAGATAGAATAGAAATAGAATAGACATTGCTAGTGTTAAAGGGTCAGGTTTTTTCTAATAAATATTAGAAAACAGAGAGTTCTAGTCATAAAGGTTTAAGTTTTCAATAATAAATAAAAGAAAACAAGTAGATAGAACAGAAATAGAATAGAAAGTGTTCAAGAAAGTGGTCAAGCTTTTTTCTTGTATTTAAAAGAAAAAAGTAAATAGAATAGAAAAAGAATAGAGACTGCTAGTGATAGAGGGTCAAGTTTTCAAATAAAAGATAACAAGTAGATAGAATAGAAATAGAATAGAGATTGCTAGTGTTAAAGATTTATTTTTTCTAATGAAAGAAAACAAGTAGATAGAATAGAAATAGAATAGAGACTGCAAGTGTTAAAGTGTCATGTTTTCAAATAAAAGATAACTAGTAGATAGAATAGAAATAGAATAGAGAGTGCTACTGTTAAAGGGTTATTTTTTCCAATAAAAGAAAACAAGTAGATAAAATAGAAATAGAATAGAGAGTGCTACTGTTAAAGGGTCAAGTTTTGTATAAATAAAAATAAAACAAGTATAGAATAGAAATAAAATAGTGAGTGCTAGTATTAGAGGGTAAATTTTTTATAAATAAAAGGAAAACAAATAGAAATAGAATAGTGCTAGTGTTAAACTCTTTCTTTCAAATAAAAAGAAAACAAGTAGATATAATAGAATTAGAATAGAGTGCTAGTTTTAAACTCATTTTTTTCTAATAAAAGAAAACAAGTAGATAGAATAGAAATAGAATAGTGACTGCTAGTGTTAAAGTTTTATTTTTTTCTAACAAAAGAAAACAAGTAGATAGAATAGAAATAGAATAGAGACTGCAAGTGTTAAAGTGTCATGTTTTCAAATAAAAGATAACAAGTAGATAGAATAGAAATGGAATATAGAGTGCTAGTGTTAAATGATCAAGTTTTTTAATAAATAAAAGAAAACAAATAGATAAAATAGAAATAGAACAGAGAGATCTACTGTTAGAGGGTAAACTTTTTTTGTAATAAAATAAAACAAGTAGATAAAATAGAAATAGAATAGTGTGTTAGTGCTAAAAGGGCCCAGGTTTACTTTTAATAAATCATAAAAAGTAGAACAGAAATACAACAGAGTGTTAGTGTTAAAGGGTCATGTTTTTTTTTTTTTTTCTAATAAAAGAAAACAAGTACAGTAGATAGAATAGAAACAGAATAGAGAGTGTTAGTGATAGAGAGTCAAGTTTATTCTTATAATTAAAAGAAAGCAAGTAGATAGAATAGAAATACAATGGAGAGAGCTAGTGTTAAAGGGGTCAAGGTTTTTTTCTAATTAATAAAAAAAGAAGTAGAATTGAAATTGAATAGAGAGTGCTAGTGTTGAAGGGTCAAGTTTTTTTGTGCTAAACAGTAAGATGGAATAAAAAAAATTGAGAGTGCCAATGTTAAAGGGTCAAGATTTTTCAAATAAATAATAAAAAACAAGTAGATAGAATTAACATTAAAAAGAGAGTGCTAGTGTTTAAGGGTCAAGTTTTTTAATAAATAAAATAAAACAATAGAAATGCAATAGAGAGTGTTAGTGTTAGAGGGTCAAATGTAAATGGAAGAGATGTATATTTAATCGTTTCTTGAAGATGGCTAAGGAATGTGGTGGTTATCATCTTTAAAATATTATTAATTACTAGTTATTAGAATCAGACTGAGCCATATTTCCATATGAGTACATCCCTAGTTATCATAGCATACAGCACATTGTAAAATCAGCCACGTTATCATGGATAGTTTGTACGATTTACTTAATTTAATTATGAAGCAGCTCTGCTGAAGCATTTTAGCAGCAGGTTATGATGAATTGTGAATGGTTGGTGAAAAAGATGCAGTTTTGTGTTGAAATATTATGTGCTAAATAGCACAATTTTTTGTGCATTAATTAGTTATCAAGAAAATACATGACTGTAAATTTAATTTAGCTTTATGATGTTAATTATTTATCCTCTTTTTTATAGTTTTATTTTTTTTTATAAGACAAAACAGGAATAGGAAACATGACAGATTTCTCATTTTTAGTAAGACTTGCACTCCCTGGGTCAACATTTAATTGCTTTTTAAACGGTTGCCCTGCAAGCCAATGTAGAAATGAAGAGAGAGCACGAGAAAATGTGTAAATGAAAATTCTGAGATAAACATGGATTCATAATTATTCTCGTGCTCATTTCTCTAGTGTCTGACCTGGCCCGTTGCGTGTTGGAAAGTGTCTCGGTGCTGCGAGCCCTGCTGTGTTTTGACACAGGTGGTAATGACTTGACTAGTTCAGAGGTCAAATTCAATTAGCCTAGAGATTTTCTGACCCACACTATATTAAGTTATTGACCTAATTAAAACTGAAGGCATAACTTGTCATAGAGTTTCTTGTGTCAGATTTCATGTAATGTAAACTCATTACAGCAGTGCTTTTTCTCCAGGAGGAAAACAGCCTCTTTATGGCCTGACCTTTCGTGGTGGTCATTGACAAACCCATGATCCAGTGCAGATTTCATTAGGGAGAGAAACTCATCTTCATTGATCAAACTGAGAACTGGCTAGAGGGGCTCAGCAGGGCGTGGAATAGCTACGCACTGATCAAAGAGCTGCGAGCGCGCTATCAACAGGCCTGTGCCTTTCACATGCTGCGATGAGGATAGAGCCCGCATCCTTGTTAGGCTAGCGTAACGGACAGAAGCTATATATATACACATGTGTACTACATATGTACTATATATAGTGTGTAAAGCTAAGAAGCAGCACAAGTGTTTTCAACATTGATAATAATAATAAATGTTTCTTGAGCAGCAAATCCGCATATTAGAATGATTTCTGAAGGATTGTGAGAAACTGGAGTATAAATTAAGGAGAATTAATTACTTTTTAAATCATATTAAAAAAGAAAACATTTGTTTTAAATTATAATAATATTTCACAATATTGCTGTTTTATTGTATTTTTAGACTCCTTTGGGAAGTGCAGATTTTTATTTTTTTTTATGGTCACACTTTATTTTAAGGTCTAATTCTCACTATTAACAAACCATTAACTATGACTTTTCCCTCAATAAACTATTAATTTACTGCTTATTAGTAGTTAAATTATTTTATTTTATTTTATTTTATTTTATTTATTTTATTTGATCTGTTACGTATTTGCTGTTTAATTACCTGTTTTGTCTTTCATATTTCACTCAAAAAAATGCTGGGTTATTTCAACATAACTTTGGGTCCAATATTTTAATTAAATTTGTTTGTTTGTTTTTTTCTTTTTTTTTGTTCTTTTAAAGACTGTATCTTAGTAACTATATGGAGTGAAAAATTTAATTTTACAAATGTGTATTAATTTGGTTTTGTATTTAGCTTTTTAGCACCTAGTTGAAAATTGGTGTTAAATTAGATTTTATTTTATTTTATTTTATTTTATTTTATTTTATTTTATTTTTTTTTTAATTTTATATTATTTTTTGTTACCTGTTACATATTTGTTGTTTAATTAACTGTTTTGTCTTTCATATTGCACTCTAAAAAATGCTGGGTTGTTTCAACACAATTTTGTGTCAAATATGGACCCAACTGTTATATATATATATATATTTTAGCCCAAAAATTGTGTTAGACCATAATTTTTTTTTTTATTATTTTTATTATTATTATTATTATTTTTGTTAAAGACTGTATCTTAGTAACTATAAGGTTGAGCCAAAAATGTAATTTTACAAATTTGTACTAATTGGTACTCATTTATTTATTTATTTATTTATTTATTTATTTGTTTGTTTGTTTGTTTGTTTTTTGCATTTTTTATTTTTTTAAGGTTCAAAACTGTAATTTTACAAATTTGTATTAATTTGGTTTTGTATTTAGCTTTTTAGCACATAGTTGAAAATTGGTGTTAAATGATTTTATTTTATTTTATTTTACCTGTTACATATTTGTTGTTTAATTACCTGTTTTGTCTTTCATATTTCACTCTAAAAAATGTAGGGTTGTTTCAACCTAACTTTGGGTCAAATACGGACTAATCCAACTGTTGGGTTAAATTTTTCAAATAAATTTTTAACCCAAAAATTGGGTTAGTCCACATTTTTGACTTGAAACAACCCAGCATTTTTTAGGCTGTTTTATGCTAATTTATATATTATACTAATTTTACTTAGGCTCCTTTTCTTTTTTGTGTAGAAACTGATATTCAGAAACAAACCTACCATGAAAAAGTTTGATTGAAAACTAGCTGCTTTCTCCCCATACGACTGCAGTGTATGTACTGTATATTATACACGGCCCTGCCACACATCAGTTAGTTAGTGTCCAAATAGTGATATCCTGAGGAATTTCTTAATTTTTTAAACCTTACTGATTTGCTTTATTTCATTTCTGGACGCCTCATCCATAAATATGCGAGCCTGCTCGAGAGAGAAAGCCAGCGCACTCGTCTATTGTTCGCCTCATTTTGGATTCTCATTCAAAATGGAGAAAAAACATCAAAGGCAAATAGAAGAGGACATGAATTAATTAACAATTTGAAGTGAACGTATGTACACAGACCGCTGTGGTGAATTGCTATTCATTTGGAATAAGACACTTATCACAGCTTTGCAGACAGCAAGAAACACCTCACACGAAGTTGTATTGACACAAGCAGGCAGTAAGAAAATTCTCGAACGCAAAGGAGAATTATTCACTTCAGAAGCTTCTTTAGCTCTTCAAAAAGAAGCCGACACGCTACTAAAATATTCGGTCAAATTAATAGTATCGCGCGTCGGCGCTGCTTCGTAGCTCGCGGCCATGGTTTACTTTCTATTTATAGTCAAGACGGGGCCCGTGATTTTTCTTCCGGTGACCTTCGGTCCAAACCTGTTCTCCGTCAGGCCCCCGTGAGCCCTTTACACAGGGTTCGCTCTGGGTTCGCCAGCCAAATTCGCAGATCTGGAGGCTAATTTTGTTTGTGCATTATTTGTCAGTTTTATTTTCATTAACTTGTGGCTGCGATGATTGATGATCTAACAGATGCTCCATAAATCAGCGGCGAACGACGCAGCGCAGACACAGACTTTGGCCATCACTTAAAACATCAACTGCAGCATTCGATATAAATGAAGATGAAACTCTTGTTGGAGCGCTTTTTAATGACTTTACTTTACTTTGCTCTCATCTTATAAGGAGCTGACACTTGAAGCATTGGAGCAATCTGTGGCCATTTACAAAGTTCAATACCCCAAACAGCAGCTCACCGGTGTCCCCTCACTCAATATGTTAGGCCATAGCAAAATGTATAGTATTTTTCATATAAAAAGGCAAGGGAAAAAACCTGCAAAGGGCGTGCAACCACTATAAATGGTAATTGTCCTACTTTACCGTGCCTTGTATGAAACGCAGTCCAGTTTATAAATGAGACCTTCTGCGAGCTCCTCTCCCAGGCGCGCTCCTGCCAGCCAGCCCTGTTTCAAATCATTCGGCCTTTGCTTTTAACTTTAAAGGGTGCCTGTCACCATGCCTTCCTCCTTCAAACGTTTGGGTGTAGCGGAGGGCTTTCTCCACTACTTGGCTGTGTAATTCTCCATCATTCCCTTAATGTGGGGTTTGATGTCTGAATATATTTCACTAATGGATCATAAATAAAAATGACCCAGGTCAGCCACAAGCAAATTAGTAAATTAGTTTGCAGCTTGCCAGAGAGATGGATAGGCTTTAGTCAACCTACACAAGTCAAGCAGAACCGTGTTGGGATGAGCAGCTGCCTTCAACCAAATAAATAACAAAAGAAGACGAGAGCCGTTCACAAGAGCAAAACAAACAAAGGCTCGCTCTTCAATAGGGGAATGTAATATTCATATTTTCACTTGCTTCACTTCCTTCCTTCTGTCTATAATGACAGTTCTTTCTTTATTTTTCTGCTTTTTCTTTCTTTCTTTCTTTCTTTCTTTCTTTCTTTCTTTCTTTCTTTCTCTTTCATTCATTGCCACTGATCTTTTTTTCCATTTCCTTCCTTCTTTCCTTCCTTCCTTCCTTCCATCCATCCATCTATACTTCCTTCCTTCCTTCTTTCTTTCATTCTTTCTTTCATTTAATCTATGATAACAGTTTCTTTCTTTCTTTTTTTTCTTTCTTTCTTTCTTTCTTTCTTTCATTTAATCTATAATAATAGTTTCTTTCTTTTGTCTTTCTTTCATTCTTTCTTTCATTCTTTCTTTCTTTCATTTAATCTATAATAACAGTTTCTTTCTTTCTTTCTTTCTTTCTTTCTGTCCTTTTTTCTTTCTTTCTTTCTTTCTTTCTTTCTTTCTTTCTTTCTTTTTTCTTTCCCTTCATTGCAATTCATGTTTTTTCCATTTCTTTCCTTCCTTCCTTTCTTCATTTAATCTATATCAAGTTTTTCGTAACAGTCTTTCTTTCTTTCTTATACTTTCTTTCTGTCTTTCTTTCTTCATTGCCACACTCTTTCTTTTTTCATTTCCTTCCTCTTTCCATCCATCCATCCATCCATCCATCTTTACTTTTTTCCTTCCTTCCTTTCATCTATAACAACAGTTTCTTTCTTTTCTTCTTTTTGTCTTTCTTTTTTCTTTCTTTCTTATACTTTCTTATACTTTCTGTCTTTCTTTCTTCATTGCCACTGGTCTTCTTTTTTTCCATTTCCTTCCTTTCTTCCTTCCTTCGTTCATTCCTTCCTTCCTTCCTTCCTTCCTTCCTTCCATCCATCCATACTTCCGTCCTTCCTTCCTTCTATCCTTCATTTCATCTATAACAACAGTTTCTTTCCTTCCTTCTTTCTTTCTTTCTTTCTTTCTTTCTTTCTTTCTTCTTTGCCACTGGTCATCTTTTTTTCCATTTCGTTCCTTCCTTCCTTCCATCCCTCCATACTTCCTTTTTTTATTTCTTAATTGCCTTTCTTTCTTTCTTTCTTTCTTTATTATTCTATTTATTATACTTTCTTTCTTTCTTTCTTTCTTTCTCCATTATTACTTGTCATCTTTTTTCCATTTCCTTCCTTCCTTCCTTCCTTCCTTCCTTCCTTCCTTCCTTTCATCAATAACAACAGTTTCTTTCTTTCTTTCTTTCTTTCTTTCTTTCTTTCTTTCTTTCTTTTTCTTTTGTCTGTCTTTCTCTTTCTTTTTTCTCTCCTTCATTGCAATTGTTAGTATTTTTTCCATTTCTTTCTTCCTTCCTTCCTTCCTTCCTTCTTTCCTTCCTTCCTTCATTTAATCTATATTAACAGTTTTTCATTAGTCTTTCTTTCTTTCTTTCTTTCTTTCTTTCTTTCTTTCTTTATTTATTACACTTTTTTCTTTCTTCCTTTCTCCATTGTTACTTGTCATTTTTTTCCATTTCCTTCCTTCCTTCCTTCCTTCCTTTCATCTATAACAACAGTTTCTTTCTTTCTTTCTTTCTTTCTTTCTTTCTTTTTTTTGTCTGTTTGTCTTTCTGTCTTTCTTTTTTCTCTGTTTTTCCTCCTTCATTGCAATTATTAGTATTTTTTCCATTTCTTTCTTTCTTCCCTTCCTTTCTTTCTTTTTTCCTTCCTTCCTGCCTTCCATTCTTATTTAATTTTATCTATAATAACAGTTTCTTTCTTTCTTTCTTTCTTTCTTTCTTTCTTTCTTTCTTTCTTTCTTTGCCACTGGTCATCTGCTTTTCCATTTCCTTCCTTCCTTCCATCCATACTTTCTTCCTTCCTTTCTTCCGTTCATTAATTTTTCTTTTCTGCTTTTCTTTCTTAATTGCCATACTTAATCTTTTTTTCTATTTATCTTTCTTTCTTTCTTTCTTTTTTTCTTCCTTCCTTTCTCTCTCATGTGTAATGACACTGCTTGGCATTTCCACTGCTAGTTACCCAGAGTTCATTTCCTGACAGTCTGAGCTGAGGCATATCCAATAAAAAAAAACTGGAAGGAATATTCAATATTGCACCTCCACAGAGGATCCATGTTTTGTCATTCCTGTCGTCTTTGTTCTTGACATTTCTAGGGTGCAAAATGTCTATTATGACTTTACACCGCTATGTTTCACATGAATTCACATTAACACATTTCCACAGAAATGATCATTTGTGCTATCAGCTAGTGATTTCAGTCCATTATTCTGGTCATGAACCAGCCATAGCAGGTTTAAGACTCTGATGATGCAGCGCAGGAAAAAGGAAATAGGCAGGAAGGAGTAAAAATGTCAAACTCAATGAATTCATCCTGGTAACATGTACACAGCGCACCGTTTTCAAACCGCTGCCGAGGAGAGCGCTGTGCTCTTAATGGCCACCGTATTTGATTATGTGATTCTTGCGTACAATAAACCGAATTACGATCATTTAGTGTTCAATATGGAATATACTAGACTGTGCCGAGATGGACGTTGTGACCACAGAAGAGGCTTGTGCAAAATTAATGTCACTATCTGTTTGCAACCACATCATTTCATGTTATTGCTGAGCTGGGGAATCGAAAATGAAAACTCTTATCTGTGAGTGTTGTATTGATTGAAGGTGGTAAGGTAAGGATTTTCAGATAGTCAATTACTACATTTAGATAGCACTCTTTTTGTCATTTGTTCTCTCTGTGTGATACAATCGGTGCAGAATAGAGCAGTTATACGTTGTTATTCTGCGCTTTCATACAGTATCTCCACTCGCACATCACACCAAAACAGTCTAAATGGAGTTTTCACTGATTTAAAGTTGAAGTGTAAGATCTTATTTATCATGATCTCCTACTGTCTTCACTATAAAAAGTGAAATGAATAATATGTATGTTTTCCCCCCATATATATGGTATTAGTTTTGCATTTCTCTGTTGATGTATAGAGCTGTATATAGCTTGGATTTTCAGTTTGTTGGCCCATGAAGACTGACTGTTTTAGTGCCCATAATAGGCTATTTTTGGATGTGGCTCCAGCAATGCCTGACAGCGTATTCGGCACATGCAGGGTGAGGGGAATCATCAGAAATCAACTTTTTCTATCAGCTCAGAGCAATTGACTGATGATTCACTGCGACATCTCTGCTGATTTCCAAATGAAAAGCAGGAGCTTGCTGAATAAACATTCAGCTGATTGGCACCACATTGAGTTCATGGATTCTTTGATTGCACACCAGTTATATATTATCTATTTGTGGCATTATGCACAATTTTATTCATGTCTGAGCCATGCTATAGGCTACTGTGGCAAAGCTGTGTGGGGTGAATTTTGCTAAATTGTTGTGTTGCCTTACCATGTGGCATTTATTTACAACCTGCAATCAACTTTAACCAGACCTAATGTGCACCAGTAGAGCACTGCGCTTAAATTAAGTCATTAATTAAAATAATAAATAAAGAGCAAAAAAATAAACAGAAAGCAGTATTTATCCAGAAATTATTTACAAATTTATTAACTGATTTATTTGCATGTCTGTGAATAGTGACCAACTATGTAGGGTGAATTCGCTAAACTGTTGTGCTATTTTATAATGTGGTTTTTATTTACCACCCGCAATCAATTCTAACCAGAAGAGCAGTGCACTTAAATGAAGTCATTTATTAAAATAATAAATAAAGAGCAAAAATTAAACAGATAAAGAGCAGATGAGAGAGTTGTTTCTTTGCAGTATTTATCCAGAAATTATTTATGAATTTATTAACTGATTAATTCACATGTCTATGTAGTGACCAACTATACAGGGTGTATTCACTAAATTGTTGTTCCATTTTACAATGTGCTTTTTATTTAGCACCTGCTATTAACTTTAACCAGAAGAGCACTGCACTTAAAATAAGTCATTAATTAAAATAATAAAGAGCTAAAATGAGAGAGAGTTGATTCTTTTTATATGCAGTAATTCTTCAAAATGTATCCAAAATGAATAAATGAATGAATGAATGTTTACCATCATTTTTGCAATCAGCTTATATATATATATATATATATATATATATATTATATATATATATATATATATATATATATATATGAAGAGTTCAGATGCAAAACCAGCTAAATCCATCTGACGTCTTTCTTTAAAAAAATGCATTTTTATCAGGCTCAGATGTATAGGTTTCTGTGTAAGTACCAGTACTTCTGATTGGGCTGAGGCTGGTATTTTAGCAAGTTTGAAGAAAAAGTATTTGATGAATGTATAATATGTGCATTCACTCAGTATCATTATCTCATTTTTGACTGAGATGGCTTTTAGCTGGTTTTGCAGCTAAAAGTTGTGTATATATATATATATATATATATATATGCATAATTTTATACATTTATTATACATTTTATATATGCATATTACCAAGATCTAGTATGCACGAGTGGAGCACTGCATTATGTAATTAATTAAGATAATAAAAAAACAGAAAAAAAGGCCAACTATACAGGGTGAATTCGCTAAATTGTTGTGCCATTTTACAATGTGCTTTTTATTTACCACCTGCAATCAACTTTAACCAGAAGAGCACTGCACTTAAAATAAGTCATTAATTAAAATAATAAATAAAGAGCCAAAAACAAACAAATAAAGGGCAAATGAGAGTTTATTCTTTTTATATGTAGTATTTATCCAAAATGAATGAAAGGATGAATGAATGTTTACCACCATCATATATATATATATGCATAATTTTATACATTTTAATATAAATTTTATATATGCATGTTAACCAGGCCTAATATGCACCAGTAGAGTACTACACATAAATTAAGTAATTCATTAAAATAATAAATAAAGAGTAAAAGACACACACACAAACTAAGAGCAAAAGAGATGGAGTTGGTTCTTTTTATATGAATGAATCCTGCAATCGATTTTAACCAGACTAAATGTGTTAACTGATTATTTATATGATGCATTTCATAACAGCTGATCACTATAAAAGTGTATTAGAAATGCATGCAGTTTGCCAGACTATAATATTTTTGCTTAAGATGCAATAATTGCATTTATTTTTAATATGTACAACTGTACATGTACAGTTAAACGTGATGCACATATTACATTGGTTTCAGCTGAGTTATGCCTGTTAACTGCTATCTTTTTAGATCTGCTTCACAGCAGAATTTAATTTGGTTTGCATCAATTACTATTTTCTGTATTGTATAAAGATAATCAGTCACATACAGAGAATTTTCAGTCTGTGATTTGCACCCGAATGGAAACCGCTGAGTCCACCAGTACGTCTCGAAGCCAAATCATGTTAACATTTTTCAGAACCCATGTTAACATATTCCTCTGTCCACCTTAATTGACTTCCCCAGCCTCCATGAAGGTGAACAAGCATTCCGATTAGATGCTGAGGGGTTCAACCTAAATTAAAAAGTATTTTTAAATGGTGCCCGGACCGGTCCATACGAAGCAGCAGTCTATATGCAGCGCTCCCCCGTTACGCTCAAGGTCACGAGAGGCGAAGAGTTTTAATTGAAAATGAAATTGTCTACCTGATGGGTTCACCTAATTATGAAATATTAGAGCGGAGAGCACGGATCAAGAACGTGAGAAATTATGAAGGGATCACCTTGGAATATTACGGTATGTGATGTGCTCTGAACCTCCGCGCTGACCAATGGCAACTAATCTTAGCTTCAAATTAAAGCCTGCGCTCTCTATCCTCAAACCAGAAACGCAAATCCCATGAAATAATGAACATAATCTAAAGGCCGTCATCTGCCTTAAAGCCTGCTCCTCGAACACTATTGGTTTCGCGAGGAAGCATCATTATCATACATATGATATCGGGTTCGGTATAGGCTGAAGGCACCGGACGGGCTTTGATGACAAGCGACGACGCTAAGCCTCGTCCCCGGCTTCACAACATGATGACAAAAGCATGTGACATTTTGAGTATGGAGTTTCTGTCTTTTCCATGCCATCACCGAGACACGCTAATGGGTCCTGACATTACAGCTGTAAGAGATGCCAACCATAAAATGTGACAGACAAAGGGTTATCCGGGGAAAAGAAAATACCTAGAATCCAACGACACCCCCTTCCGGTGCATTTCGAGTCCTCTGGCGCTGCAGGACAAATGACCGGGGCTTATCTAGGGCTGGATAGAGACACAATCCAGTACGTATGGTGTTAATGTTTGATAGCGGTTGCCTCAGGCAGGACACAAAAACTCAAGGCAATAAGGTCAATAGGTTTCGGGCAGTCTATTGAACACAGCCCTGTGGCTATTTTCTATTCCTTGCACTCTCTGGAAGTCTTGTCCTTCTGAGCTGCCTTCATCGTGACTGGGTGTCTTTTTCCACAATCGTGGTGTTTCGGCTTCCTTTGAGTCCCGGACCCATGTGTATACCCGGCTCTTTTGAGTTTGCTTATGTATCGATCGCCATACTGTATTTATATTTCATGCTTCAGCCTTTCAAAGCGCACGGTCTTCAGTCCGCCGCGATAAACATTATGGTAAATGGTTGGAGAGATGTCAAAGTGCTCTGACTTTTGTCCTGTGATTCACTTCATCTTGCACATATACAAACAGGAATGCTGAGAAGCTTCAGAGGAATAATTATGGTTTGCATGTGCATTAATATGTGAAATGACGTGAAACAGGAAAAACTCATGTATCTGATTGTTTTTTTCCATTTCGCCTGTTGACCACAAACGGAAAACATCAAACAGCATCTTCTCTGTTCCATAAGCCTCCCAGCTTTAGGTCTGTACATGATTTAGTTAAACGTTTTACTTATTTGACTTAAGAAACATGATCTTCTTGTGTGCATAATAACCAAAAACCACACTGCTCTTTTAGTACCCATTATCGTAATTTAGTTACTCTAGTATAACTGATGCATTTTAGCTCTGATATTTTTGAGGTGAACAATAACTGGAGGCGTTTTGATTAGATGTTATTATATCTGTTGCAATGTTGCAACTAAAAATGACTTTCCTCAAAAAGAAAATGCATTTTGACATTTTTGCTCTCTTTGTGCATCTGTCTTTTATGCATGTGCATAAATATACATGAGTTTGTTTGCACTGGCTGGTAATGAATATGCTGAGACGTGATGTAAAAACTACAATTTAATAGCATATTTTGGAAATAAGGATCTTAATATACTCGCTGCACATCGTGTGATTACTTGTGAGGAATGGGTGCTGGTCTAACATGCGTCTCTTCTATATTCTGGGCCTTGCCGAAGTGCTGGTGACAGGCGTTTGACAGGTAGACAGTGGAGTGTAGGGGAAGAGAGTGGAGGAAAAACATGTCTTTGGAAGAGGAGCCCTGGAACTGTCTGCTGTATGGGCACTCTAAATATATTCTTATGAAGCCATACATAGAGCACGTTCATCTCAACACTTTAGCATTGTGCATTTGCAATTGAGTTGTAAAATATTAATATCGTTGGTGGTGCTTTACAGTATAGCATCATTACTTTATATAATGCTTAACTGGTCATTAGTGGATATTCCTTTTAGTTGTGGATAAACCTTTTTTATTGTTGCAATGTCATGAAAATTGATTTATCCTTGTTAATAATGTATTCATATTTAAATGTACTCAGTTTAGTTAAGGTTGATTGTTTGACTTATACACTTTTTAATATTTTACAGTATAGTGGCATTTTCCAATTGTTCATGCTCAAGAGAACACTTCTAACATATCATAATAAAACAGGATATGTTTGTATATGGGGTAAGTTGGCACAATGAGAGCTGCCATTAAACATTTTTATTTATTTATTTGTTTGTTTGTTTTAGCAAAATATGGAAAACAAAACATTTATGGAACACAAGAAATATAAAAGGTAACATGCAAAAAATTTAATTACTGATGGCAAAAAAAGGAAAAAAAAGAAAGTAAATAAGAAAAAAAGAATATATATAAATTATTTATATTTTGCAAAATGTAAACAATTTACAAGATTGAACACAAAAAAATGTAAAAATAACATGCAAAAATATAATTATTGATTGCATGTAAAGAAAGAAAGAAAGAAAGAAAGAAAGAAAGAAAATGTGTAAGTTGTTTAAATATGCGAAATGTAAAACAAGATTAAATAAGAATAACAAATGAAAAGAAAAAGAAAATAACATGCAAAAATCTAATTATTGATGGCAAGGAAAGAAAGAAAGTATACAAATTGTTTACATTTTGAGAAATTTCAAAATTGTACATGTGTGACAACTTGCCCCAATATTTAACACAATTTTTTTTACAAAAAATAACATACAAAAATCAAATTATTGATGGCAAAAAAGAAAGAAAGAAACAAAGAAAGCAAGAAAGAAAGAAAGAAAGAAAAATATATAAATTGTTTACATTTTGCAAAATGTAAAACATTTACAAGTTTTGTGACAACTTGCCCCAGTACTGAACACAAAAAAAATAAAAAAGTAACATGCAAAAATCTAATTATTAATAGCAAAGAAAGAAAGAAAAAGACAAATATATAAATTGTTTACATTTTGCAGATATCTAGATATGTGACAACTTGCCCCAATATTAAGCACAAAAAATGTAAAAAAAAAATAAAATAAATAAAATAATAATAATAATAATAATAAAAACAAAAATCAAATTATTGATGGCAAAAAAAAGAAAATAAAAGGAAAGATTCACAAGATATGTGACAACTTGCCCCAGTATGGAACACAGAATTTAAAAAAAAAAAAAAAGAAACATACAAAAATGTGCTTATTGATGGTAAAGAAAGAAAGAAAGAAAGAAAGAAAGAAAGAAAGAAAGAAAGAAAGAAAGAAAGTAAGAAAAATATATAAATTGTTAACATTTTGCATAATGTATCAAATTTACAAGATATGTGACAACTTGCCCCAATATGGAACACAAAATGTAAAAGGTAACATAACTAATGATTATAATTATTATAATTGTTGATAACAAAAAAAGAAAAAATATATTTTGCAAAATGTATAAAATTTACAAGATATGTGGCAACTTGCCCCAATATAAATTATTTGCCCCAACCTAACAATTATGAAATATACTCATGTCTTAAGAACTCAATGATAAAGTTCTGCCTTCATTTTATCTTTTAACCTCATTCAAGAAACTACTATCTTTTATCTAATTTGACATATTTTTCTGATTCATGAAAGTGTTTATATTTTCAAAATATTAGGCAAACTAATGACACTGCAAAAATGCCACATTTTACCATAAAATAAATAATATCAAAACCAGTTAACCAATTACATGTACATTTAAAATTTTCATTGATAAACTTGATTAAAAACAGTAATCTGTTTTACATTTTTTTGTAGATTATTATTCTGAGCACCAGTAGTATTTGTCTGCAAGAACACTTTAATTGAATAATATTTGTTAGGCATATGGCCAATTAGTCTGTTTTGCATTTATGCATAATACTGGAGCCAAACATAAAAAGGGACTCGTGAAGATTCAACAACAATCCTGTGCATGCAATTCAAACAGTTGTAGTTCATGGGCGGGTGTTATGAATTGTGAATGAGCATACATGGAGAGTTAACATGCAATTTATTCCAAATGTACAATTTGCGAAGTGTCCTAGGTTCGCTAACCTTTGGTTGGACTTCTGGCTCACCGCTATATCCCTGGACTATGGCAAGAGAAAGCAAAAGGTTATAATGACAACGGCACAAAATATTCAGATATTCCAAAACTGATGGCATGTCCCCTTGATGCCTGAAAGACTTTCTGTTCCCTGCGGAGCAGAGGCAGGCGAAGAGACTTAAAAGAGTATTGGGTCAGGAGCAGAGAAGAGGGAGCTTTTCTGTTTACAAGAAAGTGAGAAAAATGGTTTCTTTCTTAGAAAATGAGAGAAGCAGAAATGTTAACATCGTACAGCTGCTTAAGAACTTTTTCATTTTTGAAAACGTGATTTATTGAAATCATCACACCCCCTGAGGTGTCCCAGACCATCTTCGATAAATCGCAGGCTGCTGTCACAAAGCGAGTCGCTAAGCTTTCTGTTTTTTACAGCGCCAATGCCAAATAATTCACAAATCCATCAGAGCTATAAAGCAGTAACTCAGACGACACCCCCTCCGTGTTGGAAAATGTACGAAGCACCTCAGACGAACGCCCCTCACAGCACTCAGGCTATTCTTAGCTCGTTTTCAGACAATTGGACGTGGACCTTCCTTGAATCAGATGTCGAACAGAAAGCGCGTATATCACGGACACAAAGGGACCCTGAGGGTTGTTTATTAAATATTTCTAACAGCTAATTAACCACCCCCACTTCTCGGGATTGCCATTGTTAACGATTCCATCATTTGCAGGTACGTTTATTTCGCGAGACAATGGAGCGAGCGCGGCAGCTGGCCTTCTGTCCTGCCAGTAAAGGCTTGAAAGATGGCCCACCTTTGATGCCATGTACTCACTATCTGCCTGACCATAGAGGCAGTTACCAAAATATATTGCTGAGGGGAACCGAACAAATCACTGGTGACTAACAGATATATTGCAGATCCGGAGGCATAGTTTATTCCCTCCCATCCCAAAGGAATTTGTTTGATGGTATAGACTGTGTTGTGTGAGTTAAAAGCCCACTGGTGCTCTTGTATGTGATGCTGCGGCGCAAACGATACGTCTGCGCGAAAGCAATACGCGTGAATTTGACGTTTAAACCAGTTTTATGTTATTTTCCTCATATTTGATATCGTATTTCCCCACAGAAGCGTTGCATTGTAGTAAACACATCAAAAACAGCCCTAACGGAATGCCCGATAGCTTAAAGCCTATCTGCAGATGTTCTTGGCAAGCCTAAAAACATATTTTGAGGACTACCTATGGTAACTGAGTTCAAATCAGCCACCATGGAGAACATCCCAGCTTTACAAACTGATATGAATGGCGAGTGAGTTTTCGAGTAGGCAGTGCGTGGCTCTGTCTGTGCCCTTACCTCCAAAGCTTTCCGTAATCTCTCACACATATTGCTTCATCCATCTTTGTTATCTCTTCATAAGAGCACCGGCTCTGTATACAAGGCGGATATTTTGCCCCAAAGAAATTGTTTCCTTCCTTTTACATTTCAAAAAGTGTTGTCCATTGAACATTTCACTTTACTGGCAGATTTCTCCATGTATGTAAATTTGGCCTTTTACTTTGCTTTTTGTCCAGAGTGGAGGTCAAAACGAGTTTGTGTGTGTCTTTCTTTCTTTCTTTCTTTACTCACATTGTGAGCTTTTTTTCTTTTCATGAATCAGATTAATACATAATGTATACATTGTGATCTTATATGTGACCCTGGACCACAAGACCAGTCTGAACTATTTGTAGCAATAGCCAAAACTACATTGTATGGGTCAAAATTATACATTTTTCTTTACATTATTAGGATGAGTAAAGATCATGTTCCATCAAGATATTTTGTAAATATGTCAAAGCTTAATTTTTGATTAGTAACATGCATTGCTAAGAACTTCATTTGGACAACTTAATATTTATTTATTTATTTATTTATTTGCATTAGATTCCAGATTTTCAAAATAATTTCAAAATAGCCAAATATTGCCTGATCCTAACAAACCATACATAAATGGCAAGCTTATTTATTCAGCTCTCAATTTCAAATTAAAATCAAATCTCAATTTACAAAAATCTTAAATTGACCCTTATGACTGGTTTTGTGGTCCAGGGTCACATATGTAAACTATTTAATTAATGAACTATTGATAAGGTAATTCAATAAACATATGCAATAAAACAATACAATAAAGATAATGACACAATAAATACAATATAATAAATGACCATATATAGGCATTGCTTGGGATCAGTCAGATTTTTCTTTCTTTTTTTTTTTTTTTTTTAGATTCTTAAGCTCATTAAGGCTGCATTTATTTAATCAAAAATACAGGAAATATATTTTAATATTGTAAAATATTTTTACCATTTAAAATAACAGTTTTCTATTTCGCTTGTGATATAATTTATTTTTATGATGCAAAGCTGAATTTTCATCAGCCATTACTCCAGTCTGCAGTGTCTAATCAAATCAAATCAAAATCAAATCACCTTTATTTATTTATATGTCACATGACAAGATTCAGAAATCATTGTAATATGCTAATTTATTATCATTGTTTTTTGTTGTTGTTTTTTTAGGACTAGTGATACTTTTTTCAGAATCCTTTGATAAAAGGTTTAAGTGTTTATTTACAGAACAGTAGACATATCATGTAACAATATACACTACCATTGAAAAAGTCATGAAAAGGTCATTTTATCTTTTTTTTCCCCTGTTTTTAAAAGAAATGAATACTTTCATTCATCAAGGATGTGTTAAAAAGATTTTTATAAGTGTAATTATAGTCTTAGACTACTGTTTTGAATAAATGCTGTTCTTTTTAACTTTTCTATATAAATATATATATGGAAAGCTACTTGGTCAATACTAATATATTAACACTTGATGTATTATTGTGTGTGTGTATTTATTTATTTATCACACCACAGGAATATTTATTTACAGTAAAGCTACGAAGAACAAAATAAAAGGTGACCAAAACCTGAAATGTGATGTACTTATACATCCGTGTGTATATTTAAAGCTTTGATTTTGATGTAGCGTATTACAAGTTGTCAAAAACACATAAACAGTCATCATCGTGCGTTTCACCGTTTATTTTTGCGTGTGTGTTTTTCACATTTCAAATTGTGTCTGAATTTATTGCTTCTCTTCACATGCTGGCCCATGTACACAATAAGTCCTCCTGGCAGGGAGGGAGAGCGCAGCATGGATCTTGTAGCACTCTCTATGTTATTATCATGATCAGTGCTGATTGCTGATTGTTATGGTGTTTGCACCTCTCTTCTATTCAGCCCATGCTGTGTGTTTGGGCAGTGCTGATTGTGTTGATGCTAACACCCCCCTCCTCTTGTCTTCCTAATGGAGGAGAGGCCTGAACACACCAGAGGAGAGGAGAGGTAGGACCACACCAGACATAATGAACACCAGACAATCAAGACCATCAGTCCATGGAAAAAGTCAAGTAGCTAGAAGAGTAGAGCGCAGGCAATCTTTTGTCCCCTCCAAAAAAAAAAGCGCTTCAATTTCCTTTACCTCCCATTCTCGCCTTAAAACACATGGAGAGAGGGATGTTTGGAAAGATAATACGGCAGCATCTTATTCTCGGAGCGTGTGAGTGGCAGCGTGGAGATTTACTTATTTTTTTATTTATTTCCAGATCAGACACCAAATGGAATCTTTTATCCGCTGCTTGTTTTTAATCAACGCTAACAAAAGAAAAGACAGTGGAGAGAGTTTGACCCGCCGTGTTTCGGGGGACAACCTCTTTCTGTGGTCACTTTGTCCTTGATTTTGTTCTTTTATTTGTTTTGCTGTTTTAATCTCAGCCAAGTCAATAATATTCTTTGTTGTCTGAAAATGGTGTGTCGGGGAAAAAAGGTCTCCCTCTTTTGTTGAAATTACCTGCCTGTGACTTCTCTCTCCTCAGGACTCGGGGATGAAGTAATCATTAAATGTTGTTTTCTGCCCGCAATTACTTTCCCTTGCAATGGGTCAAACGCAGCATGGATAGAGAAGAGGGATGGAGAGGAGGGTGTGTGAATGAGGAAAAGAGGAAGTAGATTTGAACAAGTTTAATATATCTGGGCAGAGAGCTTAACTGATATACACGAGTTTTATGCCCACCGAGGCTCCACTTATATCATTTAACAGTAATATTGTTAAATATTATTACGATTATTACATTCATTCCTGTGATCAAAGCATCATTACTCCAGTCTTCATTGTCATAGTATGCTATTAATGCTATCAATTTTTGCTGTTCAAGGACATTTCTTATTATCAGTGTTAAAAACAGCAAAATTTCCTGAAAGATGGTACTTTTTTATGGTTCTTTAAGATAGAAAGATTCAAAAGAACAGCATTGATTTGAAATAGAAGATTATTGTACGATTATAAAAGTCTTGACTGTTACTTTTGATCAATTTATGCCTTTTCTAGAACTCTTCAATGATAATTTAGGGCAGATCTAATAAGTATTTTGGACAGTTAACACATCTGTGATTCATGGAAACCTGTTACTGCCACTGAATTAAAAAAAAAGAAGGTAATTCTGACTTTTTTTGACAATAAATTCTGACTCGCAGTTCTGACTTTTTTCTTGGTATTGCATGACACAAATTTGCAATTCTTAATTTTTTTTCTCAGAACTGCATGATACAGACTGACCATTCTGACTTTTTTAGCTCTGAATTGCATGGTACAAACTCACAATTCTGACTATTTTCTCTGAATTGCATGATACAAACTTGCAATTTTTTTTTTTCTCAGAACTGCATGATACAAACTCACAATTATGACTTTTTTATCTCTAAACTGCATGATACAAACTCACAGTTCTGACTTTTTTTCAGAATTACATGTTACAAACTCACAATTCTGACTGTTTTCTCAGAACTTCATGATACAAACTCACAACTCCGACTTTTTTTTACCTCTGAACTGCATGGTACAAATTCACAATTCTGACTTTTTCTTAGAATTACATGATACAACTCACAATTCTGACTTTTTTTCTTGGAATTACATGATACAAACTCACAATTTTGAATTTTTTTCTCAGAATTGCATGATACAAACTCACAGTTCTGACTTTTTCCTTAAAATTGAGAATATTCAGTGATATAAACTTGCAATTTGAGAAATGAAGTCAGAATTGCAAGATATAAATTATGAGTTCCGAGTTTTAAACTGATTGCATGATATAAACTTGCAATTGTGAGAAAAAATTGTGAGATTTAAACTCAGAATTCCGAGAAAGTCAGAATTGTATTTCAATTCTGACTTTTTTTCCAAAGAGTTCAGAGTTTATATCTCACAATTTTCACTTTATAACACAATTGCGAATTATGATGTCAGAATTTTTCCCTCAGAACTGGACTTATAACTCACAATTGCAAGTTTATATCTTGAAAAAAGTCAGAATTGTGAGATCAAACCCACATTTTGCAAGAAAAAAGTCTATTAAAAGTTTATATCTCGAAAATATGACTTAGTTTCTCAGAATTGAGTTTGAGATTTCTGACTTTATAACTTGCACTAGCGAGTTTACATCTTACAGTTCTATTGCGAGATGTAAACTCATAATTGTGAGAAAATTAGTTTTTGTGAGATAAAAAGTCATAATTACCTTTTTTATTTTTCATTCAGTGGCAAAAACAGCCTTCCATAGTGATCATTTACAAATGTGTTTGACCTTTTTTTTTCATCCATACAGTTAATATCTTTCACTGTACGGATAAACAGAGTTGGAACTATTGCTGTAGGTCACACTTAAAAAATGCTGCAATTTTACAGATAACAAAGTATCAAACTATGTGAGTTCTGCTAAAAATATTATACTTTTTTCCAAAACTAAATTCACTTTTTCCAGCCATGTTTGCTATTACTTTTAACCAAGTAGTCCCAAGGTGATTTTTAGGAGATGGATGAAGTCAATTCCCCACAAGAACACACAGGTGTCCTATAGCAGAGTCACCACAGGTGCCGTTTATCACATAAACATTCCACTAACGCTTGACAACCATAAAGACTCCAAATACTTCTTGTCTTACGCCTATATAAGGACTTTATAGTGTTCTAGCTCAGACGAAAGCACTTTTTTAGAGCATAAGTGTACATTGGTGGAGTGTGACAAATAGTTTTACAGAAGAGGCTGTTTGTAACGCCCTTATATTGAGATGGTTTGAGCTTGTGTTATGCTAATTACCAACTTCATGCACAAGCTCACTCATTTAGAATAATCCTAATTCATCACTATTAGAATGAAAGTAACACATCTGTGTGTGTATGCACCTGGAATGTTTTTGCACACAAGAGCATTGATATGCCATTATTAATGGGCTATAAATTAAAGGCCACTTTTTTTCATAGCTGCTGCACTGTAAAAGACACACCTTGATTAAAAATGTGTTGAGGTGCCGTCAGTCGACTCCACCCTTTTGAGAGGGCAGACATATTTCATACTAGTCAGCTTGTGAAATATAGCGCATGCTCACACTGCCACAGCAGTTTCCATTTCATAAGGACTGAGTCAATTAGATGTGGTTTGAAAAGCTGAAAAAATTAGTTTAAGTCTAATTAAATAATTGCCCACTATTTGGTAATGATTTATAAGTCTTGATTCTTCCACAACCAATCAGAACGTATAATTATTGTAAATGCAGTGTGTAAACAAACATAATAATCGTCTAATTAAATAGAAAAATGGCTTTAAGTATCCTCAGACAGGTCAGTGCTGTTTTGATGAATGTATCCGTATGACAGCACTCGTACTGTGAATGTGCCCGTGTTGTAAGCGATGTCTGTTGTGCAGGTGTGAAAGATGATAAACAAGTAGCAAATTGAGAAGAAACAAGTCTGAACATTTGCCAGGCGTAAAGCGCATGCTTTTCTTTGTAAGATGCTCTTTTTCATGAGGAGAAATCTCTGTGCCAGATTTTTATTCAAATACAGGAAACTGCACATGTGCTGCCCTGAAGTTTTTTTGTTTTTTTTACTGCCGACTAACAGATGGTGGGATGTGTACTTTACGTATTCAGGGGGCCATTATTCAAAAAAACACTCTGTCTTGTGCTGGACCCCAGAGCAACTCAGCTGTGCAATCGTGAATTATAACTTCCCCCTAAAATTGTCATGCTGTTTGTCAATCGGTCATTTAATCTTAACAAGGGCGTTTTTCATTATATACTGTATATAGAATTGCACAACTCTCTATTTTTTTTCTCTGTTTAGTCTTTAATCAAGTCAGTAATTACACTGATTAACAAGTTAGTAAAATATTTAATTAATTTTAATCACACTAATTACATGATATGCTGATTCATTAATCACAATTAATTACGTTTTGCTGAGAAAACCCCCCAAACAAAGATAATACAACAATATTATTGTGGCAGTTTAAGTAAAGCAAAAAAATAGAAATTGACGTTAAAATTCAGCGTATTGTTTGTTATATTTCCAAATCACTGAACATAAGCTAGCCTAGTTCTTGTAGTCTGTGGCATGTCTCAGACTGCTATATTTGGCCGTAGTGTCACATCCCGCTGTGTTTTCAGGGTCTTGAACTGTTAAAGGAATAGTTTACCCAAAAATAAACATTTGCTGAAAATGCATCCATCCTCAGGCTGTCCAAGATGTGGATGAGTTTGTTTCTTCATCAGAACAGATTTGGAGAAATGTAGCATTACATCACTTGCTCTCCAGTGGATCCTCTGAATGGGTGCCGTCAGAATGAGAAACCAAACAGCTGATAAAAACATCACAATAATCCACAAGTAATCCACACCACTCCAATCCATCAATTAACATCTTGTGAAGTAAAAAGCTGTGTTTGTAAGAAACCAGTCCATGGATTGTTTTCACTTGTAAACATGCTTGATCAGCGCATATTTCTCTCCTTATGCAGACAAAACAACTTTTTCTCAGAAGAAAGCAATATTATGGATAGAAAGTTTAAAGTTAAAAATGCAGCTTTTCACTTCATAAAGACAGTTGTGTGGATTACTTGTGGATTATTGTGGTGTTTTTATCAGGTGTTTACACTTTTATTCTGACGGCACCCATTCACTGCAGAGGATCCATTGGTGAGCAAGTGATGTGTATCTATATATATAATATAAATCCTGAGTTATATATTTTCGGTAACACTTTTATGTTAAGGACCAATTATCACTATGAATTAGCATGCATATTATAAGCATATTGGCTGTTTATTAGTATTTATAGAGCACATATTAATTATTTATTCTGCATGACCATATTTATATCCCTTAATCCTAAACTTAATAACTACTTTGCTGAAATTGGGAGTTTATTGAGGCAAAAGTTAGTTAATAGAGTTAATAGTGAGAACTGGACCTGAAAATAAAGTGTGACCATATTTTCATATATGATTGTGCACCTGCTACCTATTTGTTAATTAAATTAATTTGTACATAAAATGTATTATAACGTGTTACAAAGTCATCATTAAGATTAATTTGAAAGGTAGTTGCTGAAATCTAGAAAGCAGGACTCGTGAAGATGCTGAAAAGCTCCCGTAAGTGTATAAAATATGTTGTATGGCTCCACGGAGCCTGGAATTTCTTTAACATATTGCAGTTGCTGGAGTGTTGCATGCCCCTGGCCTCCAGTTGTAATTTATTTTTGCGATGCATGTCACAGTTTACATCCCACTGTACATTTGTACATTTGGGACTTCATGAATATATAATAGCTAAGAGCAGCATGAAATCATACGGATCTCCTCTGCAAAAGTAAAAGTGTAAATCACTCATAAGCAGCGATGAAATACGAGAGTGGTGCTGGAGTGGAGCTGGTGATGAAATGCATCTAGCCTGCAGTAAGTGGCCTTTCCCTGATTCATGAGAATGAAAAGTGGGCCTCTTATTTCACCTGATGGTTGTGTCCAACCCTTGAGTGAAAAATGGCATCTTTCCCCTTGTAAAACACCCATGGGGTTAAATAGCTCCATTATTATTAATGACCATCCATTTGCCAATCTAGATGTGGAGTCAGAGCGGGTGTGTAATGAAATGATAAAGTCCATGTAATTACAAACTCAATTATTATCTTTCAAATTTCATTTTGTTTGACAGCATGGGATTTGTTTGAAGCCCATGCCCTTTGTTTAATCTGTATTGCATGCATGTACAGAAGGGTCCAGAACACTGTGACCACACTGGAAACTTGGCATTCAAAATCTAATTTAAGACGGAAGTAAACAGGAGATTTTAGAATTACGAAAAAACACTGATGTAAAATGAATGAGAAATATGTTGAATTGTGTGGTATTTCTAGTTCACTAATCAGATCAATCAATTTGTGACAATGACTGTGAAGCACAAGATGCTTATTAGATCTCAGGAACTTTAAATTCAGTCACAAGTATTTTCAACAAGTAGTTCAAAACCCTCTTAAGGTAAATATATATAGTTAGTTTGTTTAGTTTAGTTTACTTACAGAAATACCTAGGTCGAAAACTAATAATATGAGTTCAAAGCGTATTTGGTTTAGTTTAGTTTACTTACAGAAATACCTAGGTCGAAACCCTCTTTTCGTTTTGTTGTTCTTCCAAACTAATGACATGACTGAAAGTGTACTTAGTTTAGTTTAGTTTAGTTTATCTTCCATACTAATGAACAACTAGCTTAGGTCTCATTACAACAATACCTAGGTCAAAATCCTCTTATTTTATCTTCAAAACTAATGATATGACTGAAATTGTATTTAGTTCATTAGTTTTAGTTTAGTTTAGTTTAGTTTAGTTTAGTTTAGTTTAGTTTAGTTACAGCAATACCTAGGTCAAAACCCTCTTTTTGTTTTGTTTTTATCTTCCATGACTGAAAGTGTAGTTAGTTTAGCTTAGTTTAGTTTAGTTTAGTAATAGCAATACCTAGGTCAAAACCTTATTTTTGTTTGTATCCGTCAAAATAATAACATGACTAAAAGTTTATTTAGTTAGTTAGTTTAGTTTAGTGTAGTTACAGCAAAACCGAAAAAGATTGAAATCCTCTTTTTGTTTTGTTGTTCTTCCAAAATAATAACGTGACTGAAAATGTAGTTAGTTTAGTTTAGTTTAGTTTGGTTTAGTAACAGCAATACCTAGGTCAAAACCCTGTTTTTGTTTAGTTTTGTTTTTATCTTCCGAAATAATGACATGACAGAAAGTATATTTAGTTAGTGAGTGAGTGAGTTAGTTAGTTAGTTAGTTCGTTCGTTAGTTAGTTATTTTGGTTTAGTTTAGTTACAACAATACCTAGGTTAAAATCCTCATTTTGTTTTGTTTTGTTGTTTTTCCAAAATAATGACATGATTGAAAGTGTATTTAGTTAGTTTAGTTTAGTTTAGTTTAGTTCAGTTTTTATCTTTCAAACTAATGACATGAGTGAAAGTGTTACAACTAGCTTAGGTCTAGATCAAATACCTAGATCAAAACCCTCTTTTTTATCTTCTAAACTAATGACATGACTGAAAGTGTATTTAGTTAGTTAGTTTACTTGTTTAGTTTAGTTACAACAATTGTATTTATTTGTTTATTTATCAAATCAAATGACATGACTGAAATGTTACATCTAGAACACTTGAGAGACATTGATTTAAATGAAATTAATGTTATTCTTCAGTTTGTCTTTTTGTAAGTAATGTGTAATGGTAAAAAAAAAAAAATAATAATTTATATAAAATAATTATAATTTTTGGGATTTTGGCTCCCCATACTAAAAATTAGGATGCATCATAACATTTGCTTGCTCATTCCTTCATTCATTCATTCATTCATTCATACATGCATGCAAGTCCACCTCTCCTTAAGGTTGTCAGCTGGTGAAACCATAATAATATCCTTAATTTAGTATGGATATTCTCTCTTGTCATGTTCTTATCCTGTCCCAAGGGTTCTAACTGTGCTCATATCAAGTGCACCAATTAAATACATGTAAAATTTGCATACATGGCTGAAACGATACTAAACTTTGATCAAATATGCCACAGCGTACCCCCTTGGTGGGTATGTTTTGGCTCACTGAACTTTATGAAGACTCATTACTTGATCATTTGCATTTTCGAAAAAAGCGCAACCCTAAATCTTTGCCGTGGTCTCTCATGAAACTTTCATTTGTGCTTCTCAACACAACTAAGACAGTGTTCAAAACATACACACACTAAAAGCAAGGCTACACTGAATCCTGTATCACATTTTTTAAAGGGGTCCTATTATGCTTTTTCACTTTTTGAACTTTAGTCAGTGTGTGGTGTGTATGTTTGGGCATAAAAAAGATCTACAAAGTTACAATTCTCAAAGTCCACTCCAAAGGGAGATATTTTGTTTTTAAAAAATCCCTTTTCAAGAACTACAACGAACGGCTCCTTTGGACTACAACGTTTGTTTTCTGCATGCAATGATGTCACAACGCGGTCAATTAGAATATCATTCAAATTAAATCCCGCCTACGAAAATTCAAATTGTTGGGGGAGTGTAGGGATGAGATAACGATGCAGCGCGGAGAGCCACTTCAACGAACCACAGTGCGGCAGGTATAAACACAAGCATTGATTCAGAGCAGTAACGTGCCGCAGACGTGTGCAGTACAGGGGGGCAAAACACATGCCGAAGCCACGGTCTACTCCGGTTGCCATGTCGGAGCCATATCGCGCCGCAGACATGTGCAGTGTGTGGTTAGAGATTTATTCATCATACAGTGTAGATAACGTTAGCTTCACTTATAACGCAAGTGTTTTTTAAAATGCATAAACTTGCACTAGAATAGGCTAGGCTAATCAGTGATGATGTTCTTTGATAATGTTAGGCTGCTTTTAGCCTTATGCTGGAGCTGGTTTCGGGCAATGAAACTAAGTATGTAAATAATTAAATGCATTAGCACGATAATATCACGTATCGGCGATCTCGCAGACTGATGATAGGACCCAACACTACTGTAGTGTATTACTCACCCTCCATGCATCCTAGGTGTATATGACTTCCTTCTTTCAGATGAATGCAATCGGAGTTATATTAAAATTTGCCTCCTAGGTTCCGGTGGGTTAATAAAGGCCTCCTGTGTCGAATCGATGCGTTTTTGTAAGAAAAATATCCATATTTAAAATGTAAGAATCACTTTAATCTAGCTTGCGCTAACAGCTGTACACAGAACTTGCTTCTTTGACAAGGGGCGTGGCAGTACTGAAACATCATCTAAGCTGTTCGCCAATCACAACGCAGTGACACAGCTAACCAATCACAACAGATTTTATTTTTCGGAGACGGAACCTGGAACTAATCGAGTCATTTGTGCCAGTCTGGGAGAAATGTATTGTAATAATGTAAATTATGTTAAAAATAATGCATTTTATGAACCACCAAGAATGAAAGCATGTTCTAGTATACCCCCAAAACAAAATCAAGACTCTGTTAAAGAGCACCCCTTTAAAATAAAATGACATATATGTCGTTCAATAAAATTCAAGGCTGAATTCTCTCATGTGACATAAAGCTCGCTGCTCCATGCGGAAATGTGCTGTAGATTGTACAGAGCCTGTTTTTCTTAAGCTGTACAGTCAACCAGATAATGTTTAGACAGGAGAGAGAGAGAGAGGAGAGAGATGATGTTCTATATTTATGCAATTAGCCCTCTAATTGGTAGTAATGGGTTTGCACATGCTAACATAATGACTTGAGTAATCATCTCTGTGGCATCCTTGATGTAAATCCCATCAAGATATATTCAGGTCGTGCTGCTTTGCTTAACAGCCCTGTCACAAATTGTCATCCGTGCTCATTGTCTGACTTCAGTACGTCTGTGTGATATGAGCACAGATTCATCGCACTTCCTGACCAGGAGCATCCCGTACTGTCAGATAGCGTGTTTACGTAAATGTCACTATAGCCCACGTCAGTTCATTTTATGTGTTAAGCGTTGTTGTTTTTCTTGTTCAAAACAGCATTTACTGTCATACAACCTGGTATCTCAGTGTAGACACTGAGATGTCATATTTAGCAAACTCTAGAACAATTCCTTTTCAGTTTTCACTCTCTATTATGCTAATAGGTTTTTAAAGGATTGAAATTCTTTTCTTTGGATTTAGTTCGGAAAATTAAGTTCAGGTTTTGAAATGCATGGTTATTTTTGTAAAAAAAAAAAAAAACATGCCTTTTTTAAACATACAATATTCATATGCACACATGCACAAAGTTATTTTTGAAAAGTCTTTTTTTATTTATTTTTTTTATGTAGAAAAAGGTCATGATTTATTCACCCTCAAGTTGTTCCAAATCTGTATTAATTTCTTTTATTTGTTGAACATAACAAATTATTTATTATTAGATCTTCAAATTATCTCCATTGACTTCCATAGTATGAGGGGGAAAAAAATACAATGGAAGTCAATGGGGACCAGCAGCTGTTTGGTCGCATACATTCTTCAAAATATCTCCTACTGTATTTAACAGAAGAAGAAAAATCATACAAGTTTGGAACAACTTGAGAATGAGTAAATGATGATTCATGTGTGGGTGAACTATCCCTTTAAGAATTAAAACACTTTTGTTTTACTGTAGAAAATAAAGCTAAGGTTTTGGAACAAAAGACGAGACCTTTACGGTTTGTCTTACGGGAGCAATCCGATTACCAATCTCTGACGACAGCGTTAGACAATGTTTGCAGGGGAAGATTGAAAATATCTTCAAGCGTTCACGCCGCTGTAATTACAAGTGTGAATCAGCCCGGGACTTCAATCAATAACCACTGGCCATTTTGCGAAATGTTTCAATCTGCAGACAATTTGCTTTAAATGCGAGCCGTTATTAGAAGCCCTATTACTCTCAGAGTAAATAGGCTTGACATTTTTAAGCCTATGTTTTGCGATAATGTAAATATCATTACCTCACACGACATTCTTTTTTCTTTTTTTTTTTTTGCAGGGAGATCTTTGTGGTGAAATTAGAAATACTATCTCTCACCCCCAAACGCAAGGTTTTCTGTTTTTCAGACCGGAGCACGTGGGGTCTGATTCTTTTTTTAAAAGCTCGACGAGAGAGTAGCGATTCCCCCTGAATACAAAAAGCACTTAAACAGCATCAGAGTGAGCCGCTGCCTCGGGCTGACGAAAGCATTCAGCGCTGTCACCCACATCAGTCAAGCAGTACTAGTCCCTGTGGAGGAGAAACTGATACGGACTACATCTTTGGAGCTGTTTAATGTGAAATATCACATGCGAAAAATAGTAGCTCTCCTGGCTGTTGACATAGCGCCACTGACAGCTCGTGCTGCGCCAAAGCAGCGTGGCTTCAAAACACCTTTTCCACATAATGTAATTGCGCACATACTCTCCACTGCTTGTGCTGATTAGCTTCGTATAGAGCACGCAAACACACACAGACCTGCTGGGCAAATGCACTAAAGGCGTCTTCTTGTGTGTTCTATATGTGTCTGCTTGCGCGCGTGAATCTGTCCACCGTGGCGTGATGCACTCGGCCCCTCAAAAGAACAATGGCTCTGAAAGACACCTCCAATTTCCAAAGCAGCTCTGGGGTGATTTACAGCAGTCTCCGAGAGCGACCTGGCCAGGACTCATTCTGCTTGCTCAGAGAGTGAGTGAGCGGCATCATTTTTCCTTAATGAAGTTAGTGACCCTCTGAAAGGTGACACGTTTACCGCTCCACTGATTTATGCACTGATGCTCTGAGGCAGACTATAGCAGAGTAAGACCGGGAGGATGTAGCCTCATCTCTCTCGCTTTTTCCTCTCTTTCTGTTTATAGCTCTCTATATTTGTGCTATTCTGTCCAGTTCTCTGGTATTAAGACAAACTGGCATGTAAAATAAGAGCATACTGTAGCTCTATTCCTAAACTTAGTAAGCTGTATGAAGCCCACAATATACTGGGGTTTTTGTGTGTGTGCATAGTGCACATGGCGTAAATATTGTTATCAGCATAATGCGTATGGGTCCCAATTTTTCGAACTGTGTATATTTTGTACATTAAGTTTGCATATGCGGCTTGAATTTTTTTGCACTAATTAGTTCTTCCACAAGGTGGCAACACTGCCCTGGCTGGTTGTTTTTCAGCATAGTCTGTAAATAAAATGGATGACACACCTTCACTCTCTTCCACTGAAGAAAGGTGAAGTTGCCAGTGCCCCTATAGGGTGCGGACATATCGCACTGATTTCGGACCAGAGTCTGCGCAGTAGTGAGCGAAGTGAAGCCGCGTCCCGCCCACACTCCCACAGAGTCAATCACAAGCACACGCCCCTGACTTTTTTTATTTAGCCTGACTGCTCCAATTTTTGTCTGCTAATTGCCATAAAAGTGGCTTGTGTTAAAATAATGTAAACATAACCCCAGTCTCCACCTGAAGATCCCAAAAAAAAGTCAGTTGGTGCCTCAGAGAAGCTGTCAATCTCAGCTGTCAATCACACTCCCTGTTTTATAGTGTCGCATAACTAACTAAAACCAAATTTATTTAAAAACTAACACTTGAACTTACATCAGTGTGATAAAAACTACATAAAATGACAAAAAAATGTCTTGAATTGAAATGTAGAGGGCAGGCTTTATGACCTATTCTAGGACCAGCCACAAGGGGGTATTCAAAACGTGTTGGCTTCAAGACTTGTGCGGCACACTTGGATGGAACAACAACAAATTAATGGAGACCGCAACAAGTCGGTGGTGGAAATGTCGATGTCAGTGCGTTCTAGTCCATCACACCACAAGATGGTGCCATGGTTTAAGAGCATTTCATATTCTGCAAGTTATGGCAAAATTAACGTTTAGACTGTCCTAAAATCAGTATATTGTCATTCGTTATTCAAAAATGTAAAACGATCTAGTGTCAAATATAATAGTACGTTATTCCAAACATTAGCACTAAATAGTTGTCTATCTTTTAGACATTGAACATTAGACATGTTGCACATAAACCAGCTCTTTATCCTCATTTGTTGCTGAGGTTGGCGTTGATTGATCTGCCCAGAGTTCACAAACTGGATCTGCAGTTTGAAGCAGCATTCTGGCAGACGTTACTTTTAAGTAGGAGGTGGTAAAAATCTACCTGCAAACTTTAGTTTAATCAAATAAAAAGATGTTTTTATCGTTTTCATAACTTCTGGAGAGAAATAGTACAGACACTATATGAAAGGATGAAACTTTGTGATGCTTGCACACACAATCAAATAGACCCTTACAAAAATAAACCATATTTTTATTGTGGTGTTTATTGTGGCATACTGGTTAACACTGGTTTTATAATGACAACTCTGAAGAATTTAGCATAGTAATGGATATAACACTGTTAATGTGTTTTTATTTTTGGCAGAATAGATCTGCTATGCTGCTGAATTGCTGCTATTGGTTATTGCTGTTGTTGTAGATTATAGCTGCTGCTGCTGCTGCTGCAAAGCAAGCTACTGCAAATACATAAACAGATACAGTGCTGTGAGTATTTAAGCAATACTGCTGCTGCGCAAGTAGCAAAGCAGATCTATACAGGTGGAGCTGGGGAGGTGGAGGGTTTCAGAGGAACTCTAAAAGCATGCTGCAAACTTCTCTAGTGAATGCTAATGAAAAGCAGCAAGCTCATTGGCTGCGTATGCAACATGAACCAATCTACTTGTGCCAAGTAGTTTAACACTGTGAATATCATGAGTTTGCTTTAAGCACCATCACCCTGCACCATCTAGAGCAGTGGTTTTCAAACCGGTCCTGGAAGCACCCCTGCCCTGCACATTTTGTATGTCTCCCTCATCTAACACACCTGATTCAACTCATCGGCTCATTAGTAGAAACTGCACAACATGAATTGAGTGTGTCTGAAGAGGGAGACATACAAAATGTGCAGGGCAGGGGTGCTTCCAGGACCGGTTTGAAAACTACTGATCTGGAGTTTCATAACTGAACTTGGCTTTTTTTTTTTTTTTTTGTTTACAAATGCAATGGTTAAACTTTTTTGTAGTAGTAGTAGTAGTAAAACAATGGTTAATTCTCTGAGGGGAGTATATTTAGCATGTTGCTAAGCTAACAGCATGGTTCTTCAGGGTGTGTTCACACTTGTTATGTTTGGTTCGATTAAAACAAACTCAGATGAGATTGCTCTGTTAGCACGGTTCATTTGAGCAAGTATGAACGCTGCCATCCGAACCCTGGTGTGCACCAAACAAGCAGACCGAGACCGCTAAAAAGATGGGTCCGCTTTCAAACGAACTCTGGTGTGATAAACAAACCAAAAACAGGAAGTAATGATAAGATGCAACTAGTGCCTTTTATGAGCTCTTTGTGAGTTCACAGGTAGTGAAAATAAAATCATATACACACAGCAATAAGCGCACTTAGTTCAGCAGACGGCATTAGGTGTATTTGACTTAAAGTGCCGCTGAGCAGACCGATCAGTGAATGGGTATTTTAATGTCATTTAATCGCTGCACCGCTTTAAGTCGAACACACCTTTTGCTTTTATTTGGAGCACTCAGTGAGTTCCGTCACGAAATATACATCATTCAACCTGGCCAATCAGGTTGTGAGTGTATTACTGTGCCTTTAGTTTCTGTATCTTTAGTTTCACTGTCAAAAATGCCCGTGTGAACGTTAAACAGACCAGGACCAAATGTATCATTGTCCTTGTTGGTCCGGACCAAATAAACCAAACAAACCAAATTACAAGTGTGAATACACCCTTGAAAATGCATAGCACACACAAATGTTGTTGGGTAAAATAGTCATTTTAAGTTGATGTTTTCGGTATTAAATGAGATTTCTTGGATTTGTTTACAGATGTTTGTTTAATAGAATTACTGTGGCTCAATTCATGGCTTTCCTGTAGCTCAGACCATAAATACCTATATAAGTATATCCCTTCAGACACGCAAGCACGTCCACTATCATGGAACAGTCAACATTTCAGAGACAGCTTAATACTCACACTAACAAACCAATGAATTTCCATGGAACATGTCAACATTATGCAGCCTATGGTTGTGAAAGCCATAAATATCTATCCTAGTGTTCTCTGCCCTGGTGAAAAAAACAGCATATGCTGGTAGGTATGTTTTGATGCTGGTTTAAGCTGGTCCTTAGCTGGTTTATGCTGGTCCTTGACCAGCAACATGACCAGCATAAACCAGCTAAGGACCAGCTTAAACCAGCATCAAAACAAACCTACCAGCATTTGCTGTTTTTTTCACCAGGGTAATGGTCAAAAACATTTGTAAGACTATTCTCAAGTGTTTATTAACCTACCTTGGCAGTTGCAGTATGGTGGATGGCTTACATATAGCAGTCCATAGCAACTAATACAGTATTTATGTATGGGTATCTGTTGCTTAGACTTTAAATCATACCGCTAGCAATGGCAAGGCTGTGGGTTTGATTCCCAGGAAATGCATGTACTGATCAAACGTATTGAATGTAATGTCAGTATAAATATTTATTCTGTATTTCTGCTATTTCAGATATTTTGATTTCCCTCTGCAAGATATTAAAATACTAAACATAAAAAAGCAATAACTATATTGGCTCCTGGTGGTAAAAAATAAAAATAACCCAAGCATGTAATGCAAGGGAACCAGACGTAGTCCCTTTCAATTATTTCTAACATCTTTACTTATGCAAATATGCTAAATTATTTCTAGATGACAGCTTGGAGGGGGGACCAGCATGAGCAAAGTGATGTTCAGACAGGGCTCTCCTTTTCCTGGCGGGTTAAGATATACATACGCCGCTGTAGGGCTCCAGCCTGCCTCCACAAGCACTGTTTTACATTCTAATTATTAGAGTTGACAGGCTTTATGGCTGGGGCTCAATACTGAGGTCCTTTTCTTGGCACATCTCGCATGTGATGTCAGAGCAAGTTTAATGAGATAAGAAAGTTAGAGTCCTGTAGTTTACGGTTCCCTTTCCTTTGAGCAAATCACGTTCTGTTGCTCGCAGCTACTGCGGCACGCGTACTGTACGTGTCAGCCGTGCTAACAAGTAGGCGAGAAGGAGGAATCGCAGCGTTTCCGTTTGATTCGTCTTAATTGACTTAAGTGGGGGACTTCAGTGGAAGAAAGGTGTGCCACGATGACTGCGATTAAAATAAACAATGGTTTTGGAGCCGTTCATTAATTCTTTAATATGTAAAAAGCCAATCTCAGACACAAACAACTGAGACTTTTTTTTAAGATTTAATTAAGCTACAGGGAATTCAGTGCATATTGTAGGTAAACACTTTGGGCCATGGGAATACCATTTAAATTAAAAGAACTGGTGTTGTTTTTCTCATTATGAGATGAATTAAACATTTATCACTGCCTTTCATTTCTCGCAGAAGCTGACATTTACAGGTCACCTTTTGATAGCGCCAACTTTGTATTGTCTCCAAGTGCCTTAGCAATAAGAGAAAGTATGATTTATTTTGTCTTCCGTGTTCACCTCTTGACTGAGCCTCCGCATTTGTCATTTCATCATCCACAGCTATTGAAGTGAACCTGCAGAAAGCTCTCGCCGAGGCCTCGGAGACCTGTACCCAGGAATGTCTGATCCTGGGTCATTCTGACAGCTGCTGGATGCCGCCAGCGCTGACCCAGTTCCAGACGTCCGGCGCCGCCACTCTGCCCTCGTTTGGTTTTCAACAAAGCTGGGCGCGGGGGAACAAGCCAGATGGGCGTCACACCCTTGGCAGGTCAGTGCCCAAAGATGATCTGGACAAAGGGAGCAACCGGCCCCAATTCTACAACACACTTGAGAGACACTGCGGCAAGAAAGAGGATCCCGTCAAGGTCATCCCTCTAGCCAGCTTTTCCGCCACGTCCAGCCCCCAGACGTCCACCGGCGGAGGCTCATCCGCCTTCCTGCACGAGCATCAGCTGTAGAAGCGAGGGTAGGCCTCAGAGCACCGCATAATGAGAGTGATTGAAACGGAAAAGCTGACGGGTTCTGATCGGTATTAGCATGTGTCAAACGTTTCACGACACAAATGTGACGTTAAAGCGAATCCTCTGTGATCCTCTGTGAAACTGAAACATGTACAGTAGACAAATGGTAGATATAGACCAAAGTAGCTCCTCAAGTGAAAAAAAAAAGAAACAAAAAAAAGCGGTGTGAAATGTGTCTTAGTGACAGATTAGTGGCAAATGAATTAAGCTTTACTGTTGATCAAAAGGGACAAGATTTTTATTTCATTCTTTTGTGCGCCTGTTGAATGCAACTTATCAAATTATGTTTAAAGGAGAAGTCCACTTCCAGAACAACAATTTACAGATAATGTACTCACCCCCATCATCCAAGATGTTAATGTCTTTCTTTCTTCAGTCGTAAAGAAATTATGGTTTTTGAGGAAAACATTTCAGCATTTTTCTCCATATAGTGGACTTCTATGGTGCCCCGATTTTGAACTTCCAAAATGCAGTTTAAGTGTAGCTTCAAATGATCCCAAATGCGGTTGTAAACAATCCCAGCTGAGGAAGAAGGATCTTATCTAGCGAAATGATTGATTATTTTCATTAAAAATAGTACAATTTATATACTTTTTAATTTCAAACGCTCGTCTTGTCTTGCTCTTCCCGACCTCTGTTTTTTCCCAGAGTCATGACAGTTAGGGTTTGTCAAAAAACTCCCATCTCATGTTCTCCCTCAACTTCAAAATCGTCCTATATTGCTGTTTTACCTTTTTTGTTAAGGGTGTTTCATCTTCTTTGCATGTTCAAGACTGGGTCGGTACTTCTGCAGCGATGTAAGATGACTTTGAAATGATTTTTGAAGTTGAGGGAGAAAATACGATTGGAGTTTTTTTCGACATACCCTACTGTCTTGAACCAGAATACACAGAGTTACGAATACACGAGTGTTTAAGATTAACAAGTATTTAAATTGTATGTTTTTAATGAAAATAACCAATTGTTTCGCTAGATAAGACCCTTCGTCCTCGGCTGGGATCATTTACAACCATATTTGGGATCGTTTGAAGCCACATTTAAGCTTCATATTGGAAGTTAACTCGAGGCACCATATCAGTCCATTATATGGAGAAAAATCCTGAAATGTTTTCCTCAAAAAACAATTTCTTTACAACTGAAGAAAGAAAGACATGAACATCTTGGATGACAAAGGGGGTGAGTACATTCTCTGTAAATTGTTGTTCTGGAAGTGGACTTTTCTTTTAAGTCTGTGCTGCTGGAGGAAATCATTGCATACGTTCACATGCACGCCGATATTCCTATCTAATTATAAAAAAAAAAAAAAAGTGTGCATATTCCTCATATTATCTGGTCTAATTTTAAATGCATATGACTGCATGTCTGCATTTCAGCGGCTAGCGGTCTTGGCGAGTTTATTTGGCGCTCGCTAACAGTGTGCTTTGCACAAGAACACAGACACGCTCGTAAACAAAACAATAAAAATTAGGCTCCGCGTCAAGAAGTGCATTCGGAATATCACAACGCATGTAAGCGTAGTCAATAAGGATAAGTGTAATGTTGGGTGACTGCAGTATTTCTTCTGCTTCGGTGAGGTGCGTCGTTTCCAGCTGAATTTCCGCCTGAGTCAGTTTTCTGCTAAAGAGACCTAGTTCCATGCCCCTGAATGTGCTGCTTACTCTGTCAAGACTACAGATACAGCTAAGCCTCTCTGCAAAAATTAGTCTTGCTCGATGTTAACACGTAGAAACTTTTATATATTAGGGTGCTTTTTTTCTTCTTAAACTTTGACGCTCCTTTCTCCCTGGTGAGCTCAGAGCCTTCCTCTGATGTTCAGCATGTTGGTAGTTTCCATGCATCTGACACCCTTTCTCTGCCATTATAAGAAAGCCGCTTTTTTTTTTTCGATATTATCTCATTAGCAGAGGCACAGACATGGCTAAAGAGACACCCTTTGTTTTTTCGCACTACCGTATCAAGTTTTTCTTTTCGATATATACAATTTATGCACCATAATAAGTGCTGTGGAACCAATTACAAGAATCTCCCAATAGTATAATTACTTTGATCAGTAATCACCGTAACTGCTATAGAAGCAGAACGCTGCTTTATAATAGCATAATTGGCTACCTTTTGAATGTGTGTGTGCGTGGGCTTGTATGGTGCGCACTTCTTACGTAAAAGCGTTTGCGAGATTTATATACTGTATAATGATGTCAAAGAAACAGCCTTAAGATGTAGATGTGTATTGTATGGATGTAACGACTGCTAAGTGAAGTAGAAGTTTGCTTACAATCGTGTCATATTTTCCTCAAACAGAGACATCAAGTTATCCCACGAAGAGGTTGTGCGGGTTTGAGAAATCAGCACAAATTTAATTCGCCAACAGTTCTCCTTAGTATATACTGATGACACAGAAATATTTGGGTCAGTGATCCAAAAAATTACTTCACTATAAAATAGTGTACGTGCCAGCGACAAGAAATGTGTCACGGCGAGACGTGTTGGAGTGTGTTGCTCTTTGATGCGTGAGAACTGACAATCACTCCGGCGGCTTTTCCCTCAACAACTGTTTAAGATCTGTCGAACACTCTTGATTAAGAGGAATAATTGCCGTGTGGGACTCTATTGGCTCGGTCTTTTGCTCCAGCTCTTGCATGTCTGCTACTGTAGCTGGGACGGTGTAAGAGTATCGATGTATAATGATGGTGACTCAACTCAAACTCTCCTAATCTATACAATAGATCAGAAACGCTCAAAAGATAAGGTCTGAAATACTAACATCAGCTGTGCTGAACACACTGCTTGAAAATCTCTGCTTCTGTTCATTCATAAAACAGAAAACACCTAGTTATAAGTAATTATCATCAGATTTTGGAGGTCTTTCAAATTTCCAATGATTAAAAACAATGCTTTTTGAAGAAGAGAGCTGTTGAGCTTCACAACACATATGAAATATATTTACACCTTTTTCCAGAAATGCATGAATTTAGAGGTTTTACATTCTTAAAGTCAACATGAAATCAAACAGAGCCTGTTTACTTTATTTTTATTTAAAGAAAAAAATGCACTTCTACATGCACTTTTTTATTTAAAACAAGTATTTAATTTTTTTTATATTTTAATAAAAAATAGCCAAACATTTAGTTCCAGCCTCATTTCATGGTCCAATCCAGGGATGTGGTTCTGACGATGAAATTTGAGCTTGAGCAACACGTAATGACAACAATCTCAGACTGACAGATGCATAAAAATAAATAGGAATTTTCCAACTTTTCATCAATTTGTTACTGTATGTATATATATTAGAATTCAAATGTTTGTTTTATTGATCGCAATGCTATTGTTAATAATTGTGGAGAGCTCCACTTTTGATTTATTTTGAAAAAAGCAGCACGCATCTGGTCAAATCATATCCCAATTAATTAACAATATACTGCATGGGTAAAAATTATCCATTTATCTTTTATACCAAAAATCATTAGGACATTAATTAAAGATCATGTTTCCTGAAGGTATTTTGTCAATTTCATACCGTAAATATCTCAAAACGTAATTTTTGAGTAATAATATGCATCGCTAAGAATTTAATTTGGACAACTTTCAAGGTAATTTTTTTCAGTATTTAGATTTTTTTTACACCCTCAAATAGTTGTATCTTGGCCAAATATTGTCCTATCCTAGCAAACCAGCTTTCAGATACAGATCAAATTTCCAAAAATTTACCCTTATGACTGGTTTTGTGGTCCAGGGTCAAACACGTAAACTATTTAATTAATGAACTGTTAATAAGGTGGGACAATACAATAAACATATGCAGTTAAACAGTACAATATAGATAATGACACAATAAGTACAAAATAATGAATTACCACACACAATATATATGTATATATATATATATATATATACATAGCCATTATTGCTTGGGATCAATCAGTTGGAAGCTGAATTGTCATTAGCCATTACTCCAGTCTGCAGTGTCACATGACCAGATTCAGAAATCACTGTAATATGCTGATTTATTATCATTGTTGATTTTTGTGTGTGTGTGTGTGATACTTTTTTCATTACCCTTTGATGGAAAAAAAAGTTTAAGCATTTATTTACAGATTTATTTACTTTTTCAGTTTCAAAAAAATGACCCTTATGACTGGTTTTGTGGTCCAGGATCTCATATAAGCCTTTTTTTCTCATTTAATAGCCTGTTTCTATCCGAAAATTGAACATGCAAATGCTATTTCATGTTGACGTTAAAAATGTATGAACTTGAAGATAAACATTTGCTGAATTCTGAAACAGCTGTTTTTGAGTAGTGGAGCAACTATATTAGTGCCAAAGGTTTACCAAGTAAAAAAAGACAAACATTGTGTGAGAATGAATGAAATTAAGGACATTTGTGATAAATAAATGCATAAAAGGTCTTAATATGCATGGTTATTCTCCCCTCTAGCACTTTTGTACTTTTCTAAAAAAGTTTGTTCCCTGATGTATCATGTAAGCAACCTTGGTAATGAGGTGTTTCTTTCCTCTGATGGATATATTTTTTCTTTTTATGTTTTTTGAGCGTTTTTTCAGGAAAATATTATAGCAGACCGTCTCAGTAGTCAGGCATCTTCATTTGCATGTGGTTCCAGTTGACCTCCGCTGGCTGATTGTGTTCTGTAGCACTAAACCCTTGTTCTGACACTAATCAGTAGCTTGTGCTGTCATACGGTCATCTCCTCGGGTTGTGTTATAGTTAGTATGAAGGATTAGAATGGCAACACACTTCGAGTGCCCAACACGCCGTAACACAAATCAAATGAATTCTCATCATTGCCGTACAAAAAAGAAAAAAAAAAAAAGAAAAAAAAAGAGCAAAGTGTACATAGATATACTTAGCAGTAACCCAAACAAATGTTACCATACTGTATGTGTAAACAAAAAGAAAGGTGGTTTACTGAAAAATAGATAAAAGACAAAAATCTTGAAACATGAGGACAATCTCTGTTGTAATGTATTCAAAACATATGCATACTGTATATTATTATATGTGTGCGCGTGCGTTTGTGTGTGTGCATGTATGTATACTGGCTCGCCGGTGGCCGGATAATGTATGTACACACTATGTATCTTGTACAGAATCTGAAAAGAATATAAAACTGCTGATATATTAAATCTGCTTGTAATTTAAACATCATTTGCTGTATTTCACAATCATTTCTTTCTTTGGAGGTGAGCTTTTATATGTCAAGCAATGAACACTGTTGAACAACTGAAGTATATCTTGATATCATACCCCTGTAAGATACTCCTAGAAGTTAAAAAAGAAAGGAAAAGAAAAAGAAAAAAGAACACGCTCATTTACATTTGGTGTAATGTTTTTTCTTGTCTTGAATTTTTTCTTGAACCATTAAATATTGTGTATCTTTAGACACTCTGTTGTGCGTCCTATCATTTCAAAACACTTTAATCCTATTTTTCTCTTATAGACTGCAAAGCCTTGATGTAGAAAGCAGGTGCTGGAGGAGAATACTAACAAAAAAGAAGAAAGCAACACGGTTCGCTTATGGACCGGCTTCCATTAGGAAAAGCGAGCAATGTGCATACGAAACGCCGTCTATTTGCAGAAAAGCAAGGCAGAGGGAAGTCTTGATTAAGGCTGCCTGCACAGACAATAGCAGTTATACAGCTGTTAGAGGCATTGATTCAGTAGGAGGTGAGCTTCGGAAACACACCTGAGAGATTTTAGTCAGAAAAAGAAGAGGCCACCTAGGTGGACTCAAGAATAATTGGTGAGTCTGGGCATATAACCGCCATTATGTGCTCTGCAAATGTGCCAGTACTGCAGCTTTGGACCGGGCCCAAGACGGAGTTGGGAGCAAGAAAGGAGCCTTAAAAAGCAAATGAATAAAGATTATCCAAGCAAAAGGGTCTACCTACAGCACTGTACGTTCCTGAACATTTTGCTGAACTGCCTAGTTACACTCTTTTTCTGCTGGCTTCACATTTTTGATGCTTGACGAGCACGTATGTGTATGTGAGTGTGAGCTTTCATATAGGGGTGAGCTCAATTATCCTTCCTTCCCCTCGTTAGTCAAAAGAAATACCGGGCATCCAGACTGCAATGCAGATAAAGTCAGAGGAAACAAATTAGAATTTAACAGCATGCCAAAGTTACCATTTAAAGTGACAGTTCACTCAAAAATGATCCTTGTCATAATTTTCTCACCCTCATGTCCTTTAACCGTCTTTCTTCTGCAGAGCACAGAATAAGACATTTTGAAGACTATGCAAACTGTTTTTTGTTTTTTTTCCATGCAGTGAAAGTGAGTGGAACCAAAACATTAAAGATTGCTTTTTAAAGGAGAAGTCCACTTCCAGAAAAACAAATTACAGATAATGTACTCACCCCCTTGTCATCCAAGATGTTCATGTCTTTCTTTCTTCAGTTGTAAAGAAATTGTTTTTTGAGGAAAACATTTCAGGATTTTTCTCCATATAATGGACTGATATGGTGCCCCGATTTTGAACTTCCAAAATGCAGTTTAAATGCGGCTTCAAACGATCCCAAATGCAGTTGTAAATGATCCCAGCCGAGGAAGAAGGATCTTCTTCTAAATGATTGGTTATTTTCATTAAAAAAAATACAATTTAAATACTTTTTAATCTTAAATGCCTGCGTATTCATAACTCTGTCTATTCTGGCAGTTAGGGTATGTCGGAAAACACCAATCGTATTTTCTCCCTCAATTTCAAAAATTCTTTCAAAATCATCCTACATTGCTGCAGAAGTACCGACCCAGTCTTTGCAAAGTAGTGAACATGCAAAGATGATCAAACACCCTTAACAAAAAAGGTAAACAGCAATATAGGACGATTTCGAAGTTGAGGAAGAACATGAGATGGGAGTTTTTCAACATACCCTAACTGTCATGAACCAGAAAAAAACAGAGGTCAGTAAGAGTAAGACAATACGAGCGTTTGAAATTAAAAAAGTATATAAATTGTATTATTTTTATGAAAATAACCGATCGTTTCGCTAGATAAAACCCTTCTTCCTCGACTGGGATCATTTACAACTGCATTTGGGATCATTTGAAGCCGCATTTAAACTGCATTTTGGAAGTTCAAAATCAGGGCACCGTTGCAGTCCGAGATAATTCCTGAAATGTTTTCCTCAAAAAACATAATTTCTTTAGGACTAAAGAAAGAAAGAACATCTTGGATTACAAGGGGATGAGTACATTATCTTTATTATATTTTTGTTCTGGAAGTGAACTAATCCTTTAACTGAAAATTAAGGTTTGTGTTGCTGCATTTGTTGTAGTTTGTGTATTAATTAATTTCACTCTACCTTTCACTCTTTTACTCTGTCCTTTTTGCAGCTTGACAGTTTTGGGTCCCACTGACTTTCAAAAACACAAAAACAGTTCTTCAGAATATCTTCCAAAAATATCTTCCAACAGTTCTTCAAAATACCTTCTATGCAAAATATGCTCCTAGGAAGAAAAGGCCAAACATATTTAGAATGTTTTTTAGAATTTTCATTTGTGAATGACCTGTCCCTTTGGGTTAGTTTACCCAAAAATGAAAATTCTGTAATTAATTACTAATCTTCATGTCATTCCAAACCCGTAAGATCTTCTGCCCGTAAGAACACTGGCGTTGTGGTACTGTGAAAGTGCATCGAAGTCTGACACGGAAGAGAAGAAATTGTTTAAAGGTCCTATTATGCTTTTTTACAAAGTCTTGATTTTGTTTTGGGGGTGTACTAGAACATGCTTTCGTGCTTGGTGGATTGAAAAACGCATTATTTTTAACATAATTTACATTATTACATTACATTTTTCCCAGCCTCGCACAAATGGCTCAATTAGTTCCAGCTTTAATGAAGGCCCGCCTTCCAAAACACGAATGTGTTGTGATTGGTTAGCTCTCCCACTGTGTTGCGATTGGCGAACAGCTTAGATGTGTTTCAGTACTGCAATGCCCCTTGTGAAAGAAGCAAGTTCCATGTACAGCTGTTAGCGCAAGCTGGATTGAAGTGACTCTTACATTTTAAATATGGATATTTTTCTTGCAAAAACATATCGATTCACTACAGGAGGCCCCCCGGGAGCCGTGTGAGACACTACTTATTATAGATGGATGCACATTATTGGACTTGTTTTGGACTGATTAAGAGAAACACTCGTCCATGCCGTTCTGAAGCTTGGGAGTGCCAGGATAATTTTTAATATAACTCTGATTGCATTCGTCTGAAAGAAGGAAGTCATGTACACCTAGAATGCATGGAGGGTGAGTAAATAATACGCTACAGTAGTGTTGGGTCCTATCATCAGCCTGCGAAATCGCCAATACATGATATTATTGTGCTAATTTATTTAACTATTTACATACTTAGTTTCATTGCCCGAAACCAGCTCCAGCATTATCAAAGAACATCATCACTGATTAGCCTAGCTTATTCTAGTGCAAGTTTATGCATTTTAAAAAACACTCACGTTATAAGTGAAGCTAACGTTATCTACACTGTATGATGAATAAATCTCTTGCCACACACTGCACATGTCTGCGGCGTGTTACGTGTCCAACGCGGCAACCAGAGTAGATCGCAGCTTTGGCATGTGTTTCGACCCCCTGTATTGCACACGTCTGCGGCGCATTACTGCTCTGAAGTGGCCACTCCAGTCAATGCTTGTATTTATACCCGCTGCGCTGCGGCTCGTTGAAGCGGCTCTCCACGCTGCATCACTAAAGTTAGGCTAATCGCCCATCTCGTCCCTACCCACCCCAACTACAATTCAAATTTCTGCAGGCAGGATTTTATTTAATGATATTCTAATGGACCGCGTTGTGACATCATTGCATGTGGAAAACAAATGTTGTAGTCCAAAGAAGCAGTTCGTTGTAGTTCTTGAAAAGAGATTTTTTAAAAATATCTCCCTTTGGAGTGGACTTTGAGATTTGTAACTTTGTAGATCTTTTTAATGCCCAAACATACACACCACACACTGACTAAAGTTCAAAAAGTAAAAAGCATAATACCACCCCTTTAAATAAAGTTGTTATTTTTGTTTTCTTTGCACACAAAAAAGTAACCTCGTAGCTTCATAACATCATGGTTGAACCTCTGATGTCACATGGACTATTTTATCGATGTCCTTACTACCTTTCTGGGCCTTGAATGTGTCAGTTGCGTTGCTGTCTATGCAGGGTCAGAAATCTCATGGATTTCTCAAAAATATCTTAATTTGTGTTCTGAAGATAAAAAAAGGTCTTGCGTGTTTGGAACGACTTGAGGGTGAGTACTTAATTCATTTTTGGGTGGACTCTCCTCAGTTCATTTTTAAGCACAATAGTGTTATTGCTTTAGTGTGGAATCCAGAAACTATAAAGCAGCATTTTTGGACTGTGTGACCAGAGAGTGCATGTGGAGACACTAAGTGGCTATGACAATGGGTTGATATGCATGGGGGAACATGAGAAAAGGTAATGGGCGAAAGGGTACGGATGGGGTCTTACAGTCACACATGCAGCGAGCCCTTCCACACTTCCCAGCATTATTCCCCATGGCCATTTTATTAGATGAATGAGACATGACTGGCTAGCATAGAGCTAATCAACACAGTTTTGTTGCAGCGGCTCAAACGGAGGACTAGAAGAGTTCAGCCACTTTCCTCATGGTTGTCTGGTTCTTTACCTATAGATAAAGGCTTTACTGCGGCGGCCCACAATGATTGTGCGGCTAAAGCCCACCTGAGTTTCCGGGTAAGTCCCCGTGGATGTGGCGATCAGAGCACGGAAGCTAAACGAGTTGCTAGATTTGGGGTTACTACGCAGTGACACCGCGGCTGCCGAGAGGAGGCTTATGTGTACAGACAGAGTATCTCATCAAGGGCGTCTAGATGGGGTCATCACATCGCCGCTGAAGATCTCCGACTCAAAGCTTTTTCCTCTTGCTCAAGTGGGTTGCTGAAGGCAGCGCAGCGGCGCGGCTTATGTCTCATTGCCGTGTTGACCCAGCGTTTAAATCCAGCAATAGTTTTTAAATCAGAAGCGAATACAGGAAGACAGAGCAAGCGAGAGTTTAAACCGGCGCGGTGACAAAGTAATAACAAAGTTACTATTGAATCACAGAGCGAGCCATTTGTAATTTGTCCCTGGCGAAAGCTGAAAATACAATACGCCACGAGACGGACCGCTGTGATGCTGAAAAACGCCTCAATGCGCCGAATGGGAAATTGATTGAAGTGGCCATTTGCAAGCAACTCACACCTTCTTATTGTTCATTCGTATCCGGCTTCAAGAACACTTGTTAACTTTGCAAATATGTTTCTTTAGTGGAGACGCACTTGGTTTTCAAAGGACCATCTGCAGAGGCCGATGGTTGAACATATAGAGGGTGTCAAACAGCATGCTCATTTTAAATTGTAATTAAACTGGCCATCAGGTACCTTGAGGCTGTTTAGTCTTCAGCAGGATACTAATTACTATAAGATGACCTTTGGAATAATATCTGGTGAATAATTCATAATTGAAGAGATTGCTTCAGAGACATCCGCTCTGAACTTTGTATGCTCACAACTATTTAAATGAATTTTCAAATCGAACCCTCTGATTCGCTCTTCGAGCGGTACAGTACGAGGGAAAGGATTTTCACGCATATGGTGAGGTTCCTTTGAGCTGGTGATAAAAACTGATGTGTTTTATTGCCTTTAGTCAAGACTGACTCATGTCAATATTACACTTTCATCCAGCATGACGCATACAAAAAAGAAGCTATATAGTAATGTATTAAGCACAAGTCAGGGCTCAATGATATTTTCATTTTCACAATGATATAGGACCTGACTTTCTTGAATGTCAAATGATTACATTCACACAAATGTGATTCTGAAGCCTTTATATAAATGATACCAGAGAAGAGAAGGTTTATGTACAGTAGTACATCCTGATTGGCCTCATTATTACATCTATTGAAACATTAGACAGGTGTCAGGTAGTTGAAGACATATGCATTTATCATAATTACCCCATGCATACACAATTTTTAGGGGACAGGCATACAAATGAAGGCAACCAAATTGAATATCCGTGTTCATTATTGGGTAGTAAGTGACTATATGCACACTTACAGAAGTAATATTGTGAAATATTACAACATTAATTTGAAAATAAGTGTCCTGTTGTAATATATGTTAAAATGTAATTTATTCCTATGATCAAAGCATCAATACTCCAGTCTTCATGGTCATATGATCCTTCAGAAATCATTCTAATATGATGATTTGCTACTTTTAAATACTTAAATTAATACTTTTATGTAGGATACTTTAAATTGATCAAATCTAAAAATGTTATGTTCAGCTACCCATGTAAATTGTGCTTATGTTAGTGTTTTCTCTTAAAAAATAAACAGCTTGTCATGTTTGCAAAGGTAAGAGTAATGTTATGACACTTTTTATGCCAGTGGGGCCAATTTACATGATTTCATCTAGGCTGCACAAACCTACAAGCCCGGCTCTGTAAATTCAGTTCCTAACTTACTGTTTATTTCATTTGTGATAATACCAGTTGTTTCTACAAGTAAACTCAATTCTCTCAAATGTTTTATTGATGTTGCTTCATTATAGCATTAACCCTTTAGATGGTAAACACAGTGTACCTGCACCAGTCCAACTAAATTTCTGTATTTCCTGGAGAAAAAAAAAAAAACAGTTCAAACTAATTTAATCATTAGGCTCAATGCACATTGGTTCTTGCCCTGATACCGTAATAGTATTATGTTGTCCAGTCCCTCGTGCTTCACACACGGGATTCAATTTCCCCCGTCTTGCCATAGGCCAATTCATTTTTCCAAAAGAAGTAAAGGAGTGCACTGTGACCAAAAAAGCAGCACGAGCTCATCATGTTCACAGTGATTTTGAGGTACATGCGACTTGAGATGAGAAGATTTGATTTTCTTATATGATAGGTACAGTATTACTATTCTACAGAACCAAAGGCGATTCTAAAACCTCGGTTTTGTTGGGACTCAAACCACCAATAGGAAGTGGTTTATAAGTCGGCTGACAGCGATCTCACTGAAGTTTAATTTTAGGAGAATGCTATGTAAATATACTTGTTTGGTGATACCAATGTTATCTCATTGCAAATTCATACCTACATATTTTATGAGCTGGCTAATATGTAGGAATCTGTTGGCCTACAAAGGATCCTAGTAGGATCCTACTAAAACCGCCCCTTAACCTACCCCTCACACAAAATCGTACAAGTGAGGTTGTACGAATTCATACAAATAATGCCACCTTTCTACTGTCTCCAACAAGCAACAGACCGGAAGTCATTCATTTCCAACGGAGAGTAGTGCAGGAGCTGCGTGAAGTTCCAATCATATGCATATGCAGAAAATTTGGATCCGATCTGAGCTTCGGATACGTTCAAATATTTGAACTTCTGCGGCTAGACCAGAGATTGTCTTACTATAGGGAGATGAGAGGGTCTGTACATTGGAGAAAGCATAACAGCTAACTTGGATCACTTAACCAATCATATTACAGCTTTGACGTCATTGAATTTCAGTCAGAGTTGTGCGACACTCAATCGCCATTTACGGATACCGTAGGAATGAATGAGAAGTGCCGTAAGCTGAATCCCACTGCAAAAAGTCAGCAACAAATCTCATAAAACAGCTTTTTTTGTGTTAAACTCTAAAAATAGTTCAATTCAAAAGTATTGTTTAGTGTAAATCATGTTGAAGATTAGCAGATAGGCTGTCGATTCATTAAATGATAAGTCGTTTTCTCTAAAAAGCTGTTTATACACTGTAGTGAAGCCTCTCTTCTATTGATATCCACACAAAAAAAAACTTTTTTTGGCTAATGGTTGCAGGCTTGCCATCTAGTGGCTTTGGCTAGACCGGATGTGATGTATTCTATTAAAAACTCTGAGCATAAGGTTAGAATAACCAATATTTTTTTACTTTAAGGTTATTTTGTAAAACTATTTACAGTGGAATGGCAACTTTAGTCACCTTGTAAAATATGTATGAGTTGGTGATACACAAATACACAAATCAGGCATTTCATACAGTGCACTTAAACAGCTCACCCTTACAGCAGATTTAGATCATAAACAACGACAGTTGTGACCTTAATTTGATTTTCTCTTGCAATAATACATCCTAATATTCACCATTAATAACATACTTTTTTGTGCCACCAGTTGCGCGCACACTCAAGCTTTTGAGTCAGACTTGTGAATTCACGGAATTGTTTGCCAGAGACTCGCTCTGACTGGAATATTTGAATCAGTGAATTGTTGACTCAGAGAACAGCTGCAATTCAATTAGTCTAATTCGTGAATGAATCGTTCAGTGCGATTTGCGAAACTGATTTAAAGGCACAAATGTAAGTTTTCGCCGCTAGAGGTTGCATTTTCAAAACAATAACAGAGGCGAAGCTCGATGACACAATAACGGAGCATGGAACGTTGGGAGATGTCATTTTAAGATTTAATTTTTGTGTGTAAAAAAGTCATTTTACTACGGTGGCCGAGAGAGCTCAACGCGCTGCAACTTAAGAAAACACATGCAAACAGAAAAAAACGACAACAAATTAAGAAAACACCTTCATCAGTTTGACAACACAGGCGCTGCAAATCCTCGCAACGCAAACACAAATCCGGAAACGCGCTGCAAATTCTCACAACACAACCAAACACACGAACGCGCTGCAATCACACAAACGCGCTGCAAATAGCACGGACCACAACGGAAATGTTTCAGGGGGACCTCAAAAAGTGACGGACCCGGCTGGGACGTGATTATTATTATTATTATTATTTATTTATTTTTTATTATTCTGTTTCATCATCGAACAAAAAAACAAGGCAACATTTCAAATTGCAAATTCAACTGCAAAAAAAAATAAAAATAAATAACAGCAGAAAGAGAAAACGCCCAAAATGAACACAAACATACCAAAAGAAAGAAAGAAAGAAAAAAAAAAGGAAATTCCAGGGCAGTTACATACATTAAAAAACTTTCAAATTTGTTTGTTTTTATGAGCTTCTTATTTTGAGATCTCATATTAGAGAGGGTAATGAGATAATGGTTTCTTCTGACTTACTTTTGACTTGTGAATATAAAACTTTGCTAAGATAATTAAGAGATTTACAATATAAACCTGTTTCAGAAAAAGAGGGGTTTAAAATATATATATATATATATATATATATATATATACTGTATATATATATATATATATATATATATATATATATATATACATATATATATATATATATATATATATATATATATGTATACATATATATATATATATATATATATGTATGTATACATATATATATATATGTATATAAAATGAATGAAAATCTAAATTAAGGGGTTTGCTTAATATCTTTGTCTTTATCTTTAAAGCCAGTCCAAAATGAAATAGCATAAGGGCAATAGAAAAATAAATGTTCAGTGTCTGGACCTGATTATTTTGTTTAACATCCTGATCATACGATTCATTGGTCTCTTGGATATTATTAGACTAATCTGACGAATTACACACTTAACTGTGAAACGTTATTAACTTAATTGCAAATAAATATATAAATAAATAAATAAATACATGCAAATAAATATAACGTTAAAAGTTAACGAAAAAAAAATGCAACGCTTCATTAATGGTTAAAATCAGGTCAAAATTCAGGTCCCAGCCGGGTCCGTCACTTTTTGAGGTCCCCCTGAAACATTTCCGTTGTGGTCCGTGCTATTTGCAGCGCGTTCGTGTGTTTGGTTGTGTTGTGAGAATTTGCAGCGCGTTTCCGGATTTGTGTTTGCGTTGCGAGGATTTGCAGCGCCTGTGTTGTCAAACTGATGAAGGTGTTTTCTTAATTTGTTGTCGTTTTTTTCTGTTTGCATGTGTTTTCTTAAGTTGCAGCGCGTTGAGCTCTCTCGGCCACCGTATTTTACAGTCGTACTAAAAGTAAATTTGAATGAACCCACCATATTTGCAATATAGGCCTATATATGGGGCGCCGCACTGCACCACACCACACTGCACTGACCGGCAGTTTTACTCTCGTCTAGCTGCTGTCACTGGGCGGTGTGACGGAAAAACTGTCTGCTCAAATAACACGCCTATAGGAAGTTTCTATGTAGTATACTTGTTCCTGTTTGCAGTAGCACTACTGTGCTATGCTGTAGTAGAGCTGTACTGGCCAACGCTGGTAAACTGGCCTTACCCTCTCATCCACTGATTTTTGCAAAGTGTAATCAAGATCCATCATCCGCATGGGGAAAAACCACAACTTCCGCATTTGTCCATGTGTGTTGCCATAGTATTCATAAGCGTAAACCGAGGATAGCGCGGATATTGCATCACTGATAGTTGACAATGACCAGGGACGAGCCATTATTTATAACTGGACTTTCTCTGGATTTACACATTGTTGAGAACTTTGAGATAACATAAGTACACAACTGCATGAAATATATAACACTGTGCAAGTGGTTTTTGGACATTTTATTACAAAAATCTTCCATATAGTGCCTTTAACAAGGTTCACTGAAAAGAATCAGCTTGTTCACGAATTGCGAAGAGGGGTCTCGAAGAGGGTGACAATTTCTTAAGATGAGTGGCATGTTTTTAATAAATGATGTGGTGTAAAAGTGTGATATTATGCTTTGGAATGTAGTCTAGTGAAGTAAAAATAAAAGTTTTTTTAAGAGTGTAGATCTGGGTAATGTTTGTAAACAGCAACTTTATATTTGGTGTTAATCACGTATATTAAAGCCTTTCTAAATAGGATCTGTAATAATCTATTTACTGTATTAGTTTTGTAAATTGCAGAAATTCATGTTCCTGGCTATTTTGTGAGTCATTATGGATTAAGCTTTGTAACGACACACAGCGGCAGCAGAAAAAGAGAGATTTAAAAGGGGAAAAAAATCTATTTCAATTATTGATGGTGATAATGAAAACTAGGTGTTATTTTGGAATGGCAAGAAAAAATTAGTTGACATAAAACCAATGCAAGGGGCAGAAACTTTCAAATGTCTCTAATCGCTTCTTTATAGATTTCACGCTGTCAAGAAAATGAATAATTGGTTTATCTTTCCTGTTCATTACTCAAAACTCAGCTTTGGAACTTTAATCCACTCACAATTTCTCAAGTTCTGAAAGCATTGCAAACAAAGACCCTTTCTCAGATAAAAGAGGCTTTCAAAGCCAGACTTTTAGTCGAGCAGATGGAACAATGAGAAATTAGCTATAGTCCCTTCTATTCACAGGAACCGAGCTCTGGACTGGGTCAGGTGATTGTGTGATACAGACAATAAAGGCCATAAAAATCAGCTCTATGTGAGCTGACAGGCTTGACGGAAAGTCCTCAGTACGTGCTGATTAATGACTGACAATTGCAATGACTGATTTAAATAATGCTAATTGGCCAACAGGATAATGATCCGTACATTTCCTCTAATTAGAGACACACAGCTCTTTGTGACGGCGCTGATGGGAGGGTTTCTGGGGCTGTCGAGCAGGAATGTGTCGTCCTGCAGCTGCACTGCCATTGCATGTAAATGGACATACCTTATGCTTTTTGTTTCTTTGTTTTAGCATATTAGCAAAACTGGCTTTCTATGGTTATTTTTGCTGTAGTATCAACTGAATAATGATCGATTGTAAGTAAAGATATCATTAAGACAATGTCGACTGTTAAATGTCATTATTATCATGCATTTCCGAAGCCTGAACATGCAAACGCTATCATCTAACCGTCTGGAGACAGATAATAGCCATGCAGGATTTTATCTTTCATAAAGTGCATTGGTAAGTGAGTTATGAATAATATATACAAGGACACTCTATATTCATGTTCATGTTCTCACAGCGTCTTCAAATTTCCAAGATATTCTAAGTACAGCTGTACAACCGCAATAGCACACAACTAAGGCTAGAAATGCATGACAACATCTGCAGTATCCTTTAATTCTTGACTAAGGCACAGGGTTGTGTGAAATTCTGGATTTAGAAATGAGCTCTTCTTTTGATTTGACTTTTAACACACCCCTCATTATGTTGAATTGGAATGACAGGAAGAGATATTTACTGAATTACAATGCAGAGAAAATTAACAGATGAATTTTGTTGTTTTGCTGTTCCACCAACACAAATCTGGCAGATAACACGTGTTGTTTGGATTTTCCACCCTGTAAGCAGATCTGACTCCGTTTTGAAGACTAATTTGCAGTAAATTAGAGGATTGTGGGACATGTTTGTCAACTGTGGTTCATGAAATGAATTAATTTATAAAATGTAATAGAATACGTTGCCATCTAGTGGCTTTGGCTAGACCGGATGTGATGTATTCTAATAAAAACGTAGGTTAGAATTACCAATATTTTTCACACTATGTATAGTAACACATCTCGTTTAAACTTCATTTTCATTTACAGCACACACATTTATGTGAAATGTAGCTCTATTCACTGTCATATATATACCGATACACCGGTATAGACGATAATCGTGATATTTACAAATGAATAGTAAACATACATAAAACAATATGACACATAATCCAGAATCAGCACCATTATGGAGCGGTAAACTCACTCATGTTATTTGTTTCTGCCCCATTCTGTAATATGAATCCTTTCGCAAAAGATAGTTATAGTTAAACTCGTTTGGAGTACAAATATGTTGTTATTCTCATGAACTGTTGTACTTTGATGCTGTAGTAAACTAAAAACGGTTAGCATTTTTAGTTTCTTCTGTTTAGTGTAATCGTTCTTTTTATGCAATGCATTGGTCAAAAAAGAGAAAAAATATTTTTTTCCATCTTTTTGAAATAAGTCTTTTATGCCCAATACAACAAAACAGTAATATAAAATATTTAAATATGTATAGACGGTTTGCACTTTCATCACGATTTGGTCATTTACCTGGATGCGCGGCCATATTGGCGATACTCGGCTGTAAACAACAGCTTAGACTGCACAGTTAATGTACTACTGAATATGTTGTTCTGCTCATTTATGCTGTTTAAACCACGTAAAAAACGTATGGAAGCTGCTAAATCATATAGAGAAGGACTTAGTAAGCAGGAAAGGGTGCAATATTTTGACAAACTAAAGTTAATTGGTGGTAAAGATATGTACAAGCAGTATTTATTAAGATATTAATCTAATATTTTACCTACCTGACTGGAAAGAACAAACACGAATGTTGTCAAGATTCTTGCCCTGGAAATCCTTCAGTTTGGCCTTTTTGCTCCTCACACAGTTTTTTGCACTCTTCTCCTTATAACTTTATATAACTTTCGGCAGTCTATAATACTCCAAATGTTTTTCCTGGTCTGACCGACTAGTACAGACCAAAACATGACAATAATTGACCACTTTCAGCAGCAATAATCAGCAAAATATGCAAATTTCATTCGGTTCAGTGCCACCGATGTGACGTGTCATATAAACACACTCTGTTAATATTATTTAAATATTACTACAATTTAAGAAGTGTTTTCTAATGTTACATATACAACTCAAGCTGCTTAATATTTTGTGGAAACTGATTTTTTTGTAAGATTCTTTGAGGAATACAAGGTTCAAAAGAGCAGATATATTTGAAATACAAGTTTGTTAACATTGTAAATGTCTTTACTACAACTTTTGATCGATTGAATGCATCCTTGATGAATAAAAGCCTTAGATTCTTTTTAAAAAAAATCAAACTTGAATGGTATACAAAAAGAGACATCATGGCTGGCTAGACATATTAGATATATTATTTTTAGAAGAAAAGTTTAGAAGACATTAAATACTTTTCTACCCCAAAACTGTCACTTTTAGACATTTTCTACTGTCACCTAAGGAGGATAGTGCACATGGAGCTCATTTCTCACTGGTTAAACTGTTACAACCATACAGCAAATTCTGTTTTAATTGCACTTCCTTTTCCGCAACCTGAATTCAAATTCAGGACCCCAAATTGTAATTTAAATGGCATCGCAATTGAATTGTGAACGGGCAGGGCTCTGCTGAGGTAAATGCTTGTAATGTAAATCAGTATGCACGTTCTTATAATCTTATTATATTATCCTAATGCTCCCTCAATCCCCGACCACAATGCGCTCGGTGACCTCCAAAAAGTATTTTCAAAACATTCTCATGCCAGTCTTAGAATAATTTATTTGGCAGGAGAGTTAAGAAGGAAACAGGGGGAGAAAGGTAGACAGTTGTGATATTGCAGCTCTCTCTCCCTCTCCACGGCCCTAAAGGAGGATGACCCTCTTGTATAACCTTTGTGAAGCACATAAGTTGCCGTGCAGGCCTGTGGCTTGTTGCCATGGCGCTATGTAGACGATGCTCCCCCTGAATGATGGGCTCATTGCATGCTGCTGAGAAAATAGCATCAAGCCAGAATGATTCATCTCGTAGGAGCACGTTGAAGAGCGCACACAGAACGCTCCTCGCTGCGGCGAGGGCTTTCATATCGGCGAGTGGGAAAATTAAGAAGACGGCTCACAAAGAATTTTTAATAATTACTCCTCTCAACGTATGCGTCGGATGCCGGCTGAAGTGCGCAAACTTTCGATTCAAAATTTCACACTGGCACCTAAATTGAATTAGCACTTAAGAGCAAAAGAACAGCGGAAAGCCTCAGAGGAAGGGAGAGGTGGAATCAGAGAGGGAATAATTGCTTTTGCTGATGTACTGTAAGCGTCAAGACGATTCTTCAATTTTAGATCGCCATGAAGGAACGTAATAAACAGGGAGACCAGTGGCAATAAAATTAATACCACAATGGCAATGGCGCTGCCTCTTAATTATAACGAATGGAAAATTAGCTCTAAATTGTTCCACTAAAGTGTGCATTAATTGTATCGTCTGATGCACAATAGAACTTAATTCAGGGGTGTGAAAAGTTCATTACCTGTGATATTCATCATGCCAAATATTGGCCCCGACGGCTCGTGGGAGGGTCGTAAAAAAGATCGCTTTCGTCCCTGAGCATTGTTTAATATTCACGTCTGACTAATCATGTCTTTGCTCAGAGTCATTTTTGGATCGTCAGTTCCTCCCTCCGAGTTCCCAAAATCTGGCTGGCTCAGAAAGGCGTCCAGATGGAGTGCGAACTGTCGCTTCTTGAGGAAAATCAGCAAGGGAGTCACCAGTAGGACTCATTTTCAATTGCGATACAATAGGAATCTTTATCGCCGTTGACTCTACCCAATATTGCCATTGTGCTAATGTGTTGTTGGCAAAGCGTTTTGTTAACTGTTGAATAGAGTTTGTTGTAAAATTGCCTAGACGCTTTGATAGGAATCTGTCAATTTTCTCGCCCAGTGGAGTTTTTTTCTCAACCTGCCGCCTCAAAAAGTCCAAGGACACCAATTCAAAAGCGCAGTGATTCTAGAGACTTGTAAACAAGTTTAACAACTGAAATAGTCCGCTATCCAACAAAACAGGCTAAATTACTTCCAACTGACTTGGAAGATCTCTATGAAAAGCAGCTTTTACTCTGCAATGAGGATTTTGTAAAAACACAACAATTGAATGCTTAATGAACTTTGGTCAGTCAAACACAGTCTTTTATAAATAAATGTGTTAAATAATAAACGTGAATAGTGAAAGTGTGAAATAATAATAAGACTTTTTTTATTTGTTTATTTGTTGTCGTTCTTATTCTTGTAAAATAATAATAATTGCTGTTGTTATTCTTGTCATACTATAGCTAATGGAAATATTACTTTCGCTTTTGCATTGAAAATAGTTATTAGTTTTATTAAAATTATTATAGAAATATTGCTATTTTGGATATTTCACAGGTGAATTTTGACAAAGTACAGTTTGCACATTAATTATTAATTAATTATTTAATTATATATACTCATTTTGTAATAATATAATGTATAATATATTTGTAATCATTTAATTATAATAAATATGATTATTATTATATTATTATTAAATAAATTATTATTATTATTATTATTATTATTATTATTATTATTATTATTATTATTATTATTATTATTATTATTATTATGTAATTATAATTTAATTTCCAAAAACATTTTGGAAGTAATATAAGATTGGAAATAATAATCATAATTAATAGTTATAAATATGAATAATTATAAATATAGTAAATACTACTACTGTTAATAATAATAGTTATTATTAATAATAAATTACTGTTTTATTCTAAATATAATTATCATTTCATTGCTTTTCATTTCATTAATTATAATTTAATTTCCAAAAACATTTTGGAAATAATATAAGATTGAAAATAATAATCATAATTAATAATTATAAATATTAATAATTCTAAATATAGTAAATACTACTATTGCTAATAATAATTGTTTATATTGTTTTATATTGTTTATATAAATATTGTTTTATTTGAGATTATATTGAGATTAAAAACGCAATTATTATTATTATAATTGTTGTTGTTGTTGTTATTGTTAGAAGTATTATTATTATTATTATTATTATTATTATTATTAAAAAGTATTATCATTTTAATTTTGAAAATGGAATTACTAAATTACTAAATTACTAATATATTATTAATAAATAAATAAATAAATATAAAGTTAAATGATATTTATAATAATTAAATTACATTTTGCATTCATTTATTTTATTAATAGTATTCATCCAAAAACAGATTTTCTTTGACTGTATCATTTATGTTACAAATTGAAAAGAGCAGATAAGGATCATATTCTGTGAGAGAAATCTATGAAATCTGAGAGGAAATTAATGTGGGAAAATATTTAAAAGTAGCACCTTTTTTCTGATACACACTGAGCATACATTTCTTTGATGAGTGTGTTTACATGCATACATACAACTTAATTATGAATAATAATCTGACAAGGTCAGGTAGATTTAATGTTTTAACTTGCTTCTTTCATTGGGCAAAGGTCATATAAGCAAACCGGTTTACGCTAAACCAACACAGACATATTTGCTCATTACTTCGATTTCGCCTCAGTTACTTTTAATGTTATTCGGCCGGCTTATTTAGTGTGTGCGTGACTGCTTGCACTTTGACGTCAAAAACATATATATCATTTGTAATTGGCTTCGTTTTGATTGTTTTGCTGTACAGTTGCACATGTAAACACACTAAGTGCTTCACCTGGCATTAGCAGTAGTCATGACTACAAACTCATATATCGACTGCCATGCTTGAAATAGCTGATCTCCAAACATTGCTGTGGAGCAAAAATGCATTTGTGTGACAGACTGAGAAAAAGTGCAAAAAGTTGTCCTCTCCAGAAAAGCAACAAAGTCTGTGAAATCTGCAGCAGACATTTGCTTGGACCCCCACCCAAATAACGTTCAGTATAAAGCCAGCAACCTCTGATTACCAGCCGAGAGCTTTAGGCGCTCTCCACCATCCTGTCAGTCCATGAAATATGTGTTACAATATCTGCAAATAGAGTGTAGTCCTTCAGAAAACTGCTACAGTATATCAAACTTGAGGTCCTTTGAACTTGGAATAGAGTTTTCTATTATTGTTCCCTGGCAACACATGTGCCTTTGTGCCATCGTCTCCCAAAGCTGACTATTTGGATCAGTGGGGAGAAGTAGCAATTCCAAGGAGGACAAAACAGCAGATCTAGGCAGCTTTCAGCCCTGATGCATCCTGATGCGTTCAGATTTGTTGTTTAAGTTGACTCGCGAGGTGTACTTGGACAAAAGCCTTTGAAATGTCAAAGAAATCCTCATAAGACACAGAGATAAGGGAGTAATGTTTCTCCGATGATGAAGTCATGGCTGAATGTGTCAGAGCGTCCTATTATAGAATCAATCAACCGGATCACACTGAGAACGCAGCCTTTTCATGTTCAAACTCACATCTGGATGAAAACCTTCTTTGAAAACTGAACTTTTTTTTAGAGATTATTTTATTATTTTACTTTTAATAATTGCATTTTATTATTGTTGTTGAAGTTGTTCTTGTTCTTGTGAAATAATAATAATAATTGTTGTTGTACTATAGCTAATAGAAATATTGCTTTCATTTTTTAACTGGAAATTATTTTTTTATTATAATTATTATAAAAATATTGCTTTATTGGATATTTCACAGGTTAAAAATGACAAATTACTATAAGATATAGTCACAAATAATCAGAAGATACATAATCATATATAATAATCATCATAATTATTAGTTATAAATATTAATAATTATAAATATTGTAAATACTACTAGTAGTACTAATAATAATAATAATACATTATGACATTACATATTATTTTTTACTATTACTGTTGTACTATAGCTAATAGAAATATTAATTTTTAATTACTATATAATTATAATATAATTATAAAAATATTGCTTACTTGGATATTACAATTACAATTTGCACATTCTTATTTAATTATATACACAAATGTAATAATTATATAACAATATATAATATATTTATAGTAATTTAATTTATTTAGTTTTGGATATAATATAAGATTGTATCATAAAAATGCTAAAAAAAAAAAACATTCTAAAATATTAATAGTTATAAATATTCATATTTATAAATATAGTAAATACTACTACAACTACTACTGCTACTAATATTACATTTTAATATTACGTATAATTATTATTTTTGTTGTTGTATTATAGCTAATTGAAATATTGCTTTTGTTTTTGGACTGGAAAAAATATATAATTTGTATTATAATTATTATTAAAAAATGTGCTTGATTGATGACATTTCACAGGTTAAATATGATCAATTACAATTTGCACATTATTATTCAACTATGTACAGCAATTTAATTATTTAATTATATAATTTCATTAATAATTATAAGTTAATTAGTAATTATATGGTAATATATTTATGATAATTATAACTAGGATTTAATTCATTTTAGAAGTAATGTAAGATTTGAAATAATAATCATAATTCATATTTATAAATATGAATAAATATAAATATAGTAAATATTACTACAGCTACTACTGCTACAGCTACTATTACTAATAATTGTTATTATTAGAAATATTATTTTCCTTTTGAGATCAGAAATATAATTATTATTATTAGAAGTATTATTTATATTATTATTAGAAGTTGCTTTAATTTTAAGATTGCAAATAATAAAAATATTTTTTTTACCATTGTTTTTAAATGTGCTTTCAAATGTTTAATAAATACATTTAAAATTGAAGTTTAATCCATTTTATATTATCTTATATTATTAGTAATATTAATGTAAAATATTTTTTTTTCTTTTTTTTTAACATTATAAATGGAAATGTGCAGATGAATAATATCATCATGTATTTATGAGAGGAATCTATGAAATCTAAGATGACTGTGAGAAAATGTAAAAAGTCTCAAGCTTTTTCACATTGCAAAATAATGAAATGCCATTTTCCAATTGAAGTTTTTGACTTATATGTGCTTTCATCTGCAAAAAAATTAAAAATAAATTTAAAAAAAAGGCTAAAATTTGTTCCTAACATACCTCGAAGTGATGTTCTGTGCTTACAGTAGTATTATGAGATGTCAACAAGCTATGAAAAAAATCATACAAAAATGTCATTACATATACTTGCACTGATTGAATTTCTGGGGTTGAATTTTATTGTTCCTCTACAGTATGTTGCACTGATAGCGTCTCATTGAAATGAGTCTCAGCGCTATAGCTGATGTCATTTATCGTGCCGTCTGCTCACGCATTCCAGATCGCTAACACACAATCAAGATACCCAGCATGCAGTCTGGTTTTGGTGGTCCCCGAACCTTCAAGAAGGCACAGATTGGTTCCAGCTCAATGGATCCTCCCCATTATTTAATGTATTCCAGTCTATTACCACTGCTTGCTGTGACACCTCATTCCTTTCCACCAATATATAAGAGGTCATTCAATAACTGACACCTCCCTTCCATGCCATAGTCACATTTCTGTTACTGTTTTGGCATGTGTCACAGCTGTGAAGCACGAATTCAAAGATATATCTGCTGACAGAGATTTCCCTCATGAGAGCCACAGTAAATGCATTTCTCTCGGATGCCAGACAGATCTGTCGAAGACTATTGATCACCGTACAAAACCAGCCATAAAAAACACTGGATGACAGAAAAGATGTTGAGAGTATTTCATGTCGTGGAACCTACCGATGAAGAGATGCTTTGATGAAAGGTGAATTAGGGTAATTGGGACACCTAAACTCTGATGTCTGCATTGTTTGCTTTATCGCAACCACATTCCAACTGGGATGTCAAACTAGAGAGGGGATAGTTGTCAAAGAAGAAAAAATATCCCAAAGGTTGCTGACATGAGATCTTCACAAAGTTATTGTTAAGAACAAAAATCTGTCTGAAAGAAAACAACATTCCAAACTTTTATTTGATGTTTGTGATGAGAATGCAGTGAAATGTTTTATTTATTTATTTATTTATTTTATATATATATATATATATATATATATATATATATATATATATATATATAGATAGATAGATAGACAGATAGATAGATATATATATTTATTTTTTTTTAATGATGAATGATATATCCTATGAAACCCATTTCCGTTTTTTTCCCCCTCAGAATTGTGACATATAAACTTGCAATGGCGAGTTATAAGTCAGTAAGTCAGTTTTGCGAAATATAAACTCACAGTTTTGCCTTTTTTTCCCAGAATTGTGATATAAACTTGCAATTGTGAGATATAAATATATAACGTGTCATTGCAAGTTATTAAGTCAGAATTGTGAGATATAAACACAATTCTGAGAACATATCGATTGCAAGTTTATATCTCACAATTCTGAGAAAAAAAGTCAGAATTGTGAGATACAAACTTACATTTGCAAAAAAAAAAATTGTGAATTGTGAGGTTTTATTTCATAATTTCTCGCAATTGTGGGTTTATATCCCACTGTTCTGACTTTATAATTCACAATTGTGAGTTTATATCATGCAATTCTGACTTTAAAACTTGCTATTGCGAGTTTATATCATGCAATTCTAAAAAAAAAGTCATAATTTAGTGTTTATATCACAATTCTGAGAAAAATTTGCGAGATATAATCAATAGAAGCTGTAAAAGTGGTTACCATTGTGAGTTGTTTTTATAAATTTTTTTAAATTGTACATCTAAAGTTCACCTTTAATTCAATTAGTTATTTCATTGTAACTAATTATGAAATTTACTACCAATTTCTGAGTAAAAATTGTTTCTTTGTCTTTTTTCTGGTTGACTTCATGATGTCAAATATTATTTTTTACTTTAATAAAATCAGTTAATTTAGATAATACTATTTTAGGTTACTATTTTTTCGGTGCAGTTTATTAAAGTTTTTTACTTTATCTGTATCTAACAATATTGGACAATTAATTGATAATTTCCACAAATTTACATTAAAGGGATAGGGACAACTGAAAATCATCTGTCATCATTAATTCACCCCACTGACTTGCATAGTTTTTTTTGTTTGTTTGTTTTGTTTAGTTTTTTCCCACACATAGTTATTTAGTGTTTTAGATTAACAAGTCTGGTCATATTTCTAATTTTTTTTTTTTTGATGAATGATATATGAGATACACTGTAAAAACTGGTATCCTGTGATTGATACCATAACAAGGTTTATACCTGATTTAACCCACAAATAATTTTTGATGGTACACTTTAATAAATAAATAAATAAAAATAAATAAATAAATTAGACTAAATTTTACATTAAAATATTATTTTAGGTTTTTTTTTTTTACATCTAAATTTTATTTTTAATTCCATGTGTACTATCAATTTCTGAGTAAAAATTCTTTTTGTGCCTTTTTTAAAATATATATTAATTTATTTACGTTGATTCTGTCGTGTTAAATATTATTATGCATTTCTTTTAAACTACATCTAACAAAATTAGACAATTAATTGCTAATTTCCACAATTTTACATTAAAGGGATAGATGGACTTCTGTAGATTTTTTTTTTTTACCCCCATACTATGGAACCAGCCACTGTTTGGCTACCAATACTCTTCAAAATGGAGGATTCAGTCATGTTAAATATTATTTTAATATAACCAGTTAATTTTGATTTTTTTTTTTTTTTTTTTTTACCTTCATACTATGGTACCAATAACTGGCTACCAATAATCTTCAAAATGTTTTCTTTTGTATTCCATAGAATAAAGAAATACATGAGGGTGAGTTGATGATGACAGATGATTATGATTATTAACATTACCTTTGATATCATCTGACATGGTTAAAAACACTAATAATTTAACAACACAGATAAATGTAGTTTTTAGCAAATCTCATGTGATGTTGTATTGCCAAAGTTAACTTTGAAACAAATTAAAACTGAATTTGAGTCAACCATATTTTAATAGCATTGCATGTCTTTCATTTCCAATTATCAAATGCAGACAAGGTGTGAAAAACAGAGGTAAGAAAACATCTTGACAATCGCAGACGCATCTCATTTGTAGGACTGAAGTGTTGTGACCTGACAGTAAGTTACGTAAGTCACAAGTGCAAAATATGTCCCGGATTCATCCTGCGTTCGTACCAACTTTGCTCCGATCAGCTCCTGACCATCAAAACTTCATCTTTCAGTTTTTCAGAGCCCACAGGAACGGACCGTTGTTGCATACAGTGAGCCGTTCCTCCTCCGTCTTCTTCTTCATCTGCAGCGGCAGCAAAGCTCTTACCAGGCTTTTCATTGAAATTCCCAGCCTTGTAGCGGCTGATTAATTTTCCATGTTGTTGTGGTGCTTCATGTTGTTGCTTTATTTTAAGATGCAGTGCAACCTGCTCGCTGCGGATCTGGCAACACACAAGACGGCTTCCTCCAGTTGGATGGGAGGTGCAGAACTGTCACGGAGCAGGTGTTTAGGGAGTTCAGCTCTATTCCTTTGACTGCAAACAACTGTACCCTGGGACCTTACACATGCCACTTAACATTCACACGTTTCAGGACTCATTAGAGACCCGGCAGCCTGCTTAGGGACTGTGGCATCTGTAGCGTCGTCTAATCTTTATGTCATCAATGTCTCAGATCAAACGCTGCAAGTGTTTGCTCTACTTCACCATTAGGAAAGAAGGAGAGTTGGATTTAAGTGCATCTTAACCCCTCCCTTTTTCTTCTGCAGATTTTCCTCTTTTTAGACGGTGCTGAGCTTACACACCCAAAAAGAAAAAAATATATATATATGTAACTGGGTTGTATGGAGATAAAGAGAAATTGATTGCTATGGGCAAAGTGAGCTGTGATTGCAGCACGATTTACGTGTTTATATGTCCTGCAATTGTACATGGCGAGTGCTGCTGATGATTTTTTTCTTTCGTAAACACGCACACACAGACACACACACACAATGTTCTTCGCCGGCTCTCTTGGGGAGATTCGTATAGCAGGCAACAGGACTGTCAGAAGAGCATAGGAGAGACAGACACATGAGGGAGATGGGGAAGACATGCTTGAGAGACTCCATTTCTTTACATACACACACAATATGGACTCCTGACTTTAAAGATCTGTGCCAGTAATTTTTGCGATTGCACGGCAGTTAAATGCATTTCTAATATAATTACAAACTGGAAATACACAACAAAAATATTCTACAAAGGTTCTACATATTCTTCCCGATCTGCAATGGGCTACCAAGAAAATATATTGAGGAGACCAGGGACTACTTGTCATACTTCTACTCCATAGTCCGAAGTCTCAACTGCAAAAAATGTGGAAAATAAAAATAGATATAATTTATTAAACAACAGCAGGACATGTTACAATAGGAGTTGTTGGCAAACAGCCTATCAACAGCTTTTTGGCAAATTGTAAACAGTAAACATTTATGATACAAAACAATTAATTAAAAAGCAAAAATGTCAAATGTGACAATTTTTTTTTTTTTTTATTCTAACTAGCATTTTAATTAATAAATTGTATTACTATTTTTATTTAATAAATTGTATATATATATATTTTTTTATTTAAGAGGGTTTTGAAGTGCAGCCAGTCGTCACCTTTATTTATAGCACTTTTTACAATACTGATGTCTGTCAAAACAGCTTTTATATATATATATATATATATATATAAGCAGACTTATATAAGTAGTTGGGAACATGTCTCTCTTTTTTACATTTAGTTTTACTGCAACAAAACTGAAAAAGAATTTATAAAACGTGTAGATGTTAAAAAATGTATAAAGTGATAAACCACACAAAAAAATTACAAAAACTTTAACTATAATTAAAATGAAAATTGAAAATATAAAATAATAAAACTAAAACAAAAAAAAAAATGAAATAAATAAATAATAAATAGGCAGACTTATTTTATTTATGTTTTATTACATTTAATTTACTTTATACATATTTAAAAAAAAATTATAAAATTGACAAACCCACACAACAAAATTATGAAAACTTTAAGTATAATTAAAATTAAAATGGAAAATCTAAAAATAATAAAACTAAAACAATAAATTAAAATACATTTTAACTTAAACTATAAATAAATAAATAAATAAATAAATAAATAAATAAATAGGCAGACTTATTTTATAGTAGTTGGCAACATTTCTCTTTTTTTTTACATTTAGTTTAACCTCAACAAAACTGAAAAAGAATTTATAACAACTGTGTAGACATAAAAAAATTATAAAAATGACGCACACAGCAAAATGACAAACATTTTAACTATAATTAAAATGAAAACAGGAAATATAAAAATAATAAAACAAACAATAAATTAAAATTTTAAATTAAAATAAATAGGCAGACTTATTTTATAGTAGTTGGCAAAATTTCTCTTTTTATATTATTATAGTTAAACCTTTAACTATAATTAAAATGAAAACTATAATTAAATGAAAACAGAAAATATAAAAAAGAAAACAATAAAATACAAATAAATAAATAGACTTATTTTATAGGAGTTGGCAGCTTTCTCTTTTTTAAATTTAGTTTAACTGCAACAAAACTGAAAAAGAATTTATAAAAAGTATGTAGACATACTAAAAAATGGTTAAAATTGACAAACCCACACAACAAAATTACTAAAACTTTAATTAAAATGGAAATAAATAAAAAAAACGAATCAGAATATGAATAAACACTATAATAGTTTATAGTGAAGTACTCTCATCTCAGTGATACTAAAATAACACTAACACAACTGAGGCAGATGGAAAGAAATTACAGTCCTTTTACAGAAATGCATAATTTAAATAAGTGAGCTATTTTGACAAAAAAGATCATAAGTGTGTCTGTTTGTAGCTGCATTCAATTCAGTCACACAGAAAATGATTTAAAATATTTTCCCTTGCTGATGGACCCCTGTAAAACTTTGCGAAATGCCACGCATAATTGCAAATCGTGAACGAAAAGTATTGAGTTTCACGCGACAGTGACGGTTTCTCTGCTTTTCAAGTTCATTCAGCACTCCATTCCTAAGTCTTGTCAGCCTTTATCTCAGCAAACATCAAAATCCCTATACAAAAAAGGAGAAAATGAGCTATTGATTTTTGCACTAACGCTTTTTTCTACTTTCTACTTTCTCCCCACAGCATTATCATTCGGGAGTCTAATTGAAGGTCAGAGTCGGTTTCCTTGTCAAAGTCTGCTTCCTGACAGTCAGCCTGGCTCACAACAAAATGAATTATCTCGGTTTAAGTATTCGCCGACTAAAAATCTCAGGCACTTTTCACCAAGTGATATTCTCTTACCCTCTCTTCTGTGGGGGTTGTTAACAATACGTCAGACTGCCTGAGAATTCAGCTTTATTAAAAGTAATTTGTGTGCCTGTCAAGAATAATAAAACTGTCCATTTTTACTGTACTCCTGAATGCGAACCGTCCTGCTGGATGTCTGAAGAGGCCTCATTGGCAAATGATGTCACATGTCAAGAAGGATTGCTAATGATTTGTCTTAATAGAAAGAGGTGGCTTTGCTCACCCACACATCAGTCAATATAGAAATAAAACTGATTCACATTTGTCGCTTTAACTGGAGAATTCACCCATTTTCTGGCTGTGGCAATCAGTCTGTCTGAGGCCTGTTCTTACATGTGCAAATCCTGCCTCGGCTTTCTGCTAATATAAAAAACAGAGACCCTTTCTGACAAAATCACAGCCCACAAAATAAGAAAAACTGGGTTATTATTATTTAATAAAACTAAAACCATTTAAAAATGAAATCAAATATATTTTTTATTTCATTTTAAAGCAGTTAGTTGCCAATAAAGGCAGCGAAATAACTAAAACTAAAACTGAAATTAAAATTTATAAACACTATAGACGTATATAAAAGAAAACCTACAAAAATGAAAAGAAAAAACAAAATTACTAGGGCTGTCAAACAATTAATCGCATACAAAATAAAAGTTTGAGTTTGCCTAATATATGTCTGTAATTATTATGTATATATAAATACACACAAATGAATGTATATATTTAAGAGAAATATGTTCTGTACAAAATATTTTTATTTATATATATAATAAAAATTATAATAAACAGTGTTGGGGGGAAACGCATTACAAGTAACGCTAGTTACGTAATAATATGTGACCCTGGACCACAAAACCAGTCTTAAGTCGCTGGGGTTTATTTGTAGCTATAGCCAAAAATTCATTGTATGGGTCAAAATTATTGATTTTTATTTTATGCCAAAAATCATTAGGAAATTCATGTTCCGTGAAGATATTTTGTAAATTTTCTACTGTAAATATATCAAAACTTAATTTTTGATTAGTAATCTGCATTGCTAAGAACTTCATTTGGACAACTTTAAAGGTCATTTTGTCAATATTTAAATTGTTGTGCACCCTCAAATTCCAGATTTTCAAATAGTTATATCTCTGCCAAATATTATCATGTCATAAGAAACCATACATCGATGGAAAGCTTATTTATTCAGCTTTCAGATGATGTATAAATCTCAGTTTCGAAAAATTAACCCTTATGAATGGTTTTGTGGTCCTTGATCACATATTACTTTTTTCAAGTAACTAGTAAAGCAACGCATTACTTTTGAATTTCTAAGAAAATATCTGAGTTACTTTTTTTTTCCCATTTATTGATTGACAAGTCTCCTGGAGTAAACATGACGTTACTGTATTCTAGCCTAAATGTGAACATGCATTAATTCATCTCACTCACAAAAAACAGATTCAGTATTCCTCAAAATGAATAAAAACAGTGAAATGCAAACTCAGAATGACGCAATCCTGCAATAATTAAATATGTTAAATAAAATAAATATCCTTTATGTATTTAATCCCATTTTATTAACCAGTGTCTTTGCTGCTGACCTTCAATGATGCAATTCAACCATACTAATAAGCAAAAATTACTTTAGATAAATTATCATTTGTGCTTCATTTTTTATAGCTGAAGAGTGATCTCCTGCATAAATGTACTTTTCTTTTACATTAGAATTATTTTATATTAAAAACAAAGCAGCAAGCCCTGCCCAGATTTAAAAAGTAATGCAGATAATTAGTTACTTTTTTTAGGGAGTAATGCAAAATTGTAATGCATTACTTTTAAAAGTAACTTTACCCAACACTGATAATAAATACATATACTTGTAAATATTTCTTAAATATATACATGAATGTGTTTGTATTTATATTAGGGCCGTCAAACGATTAATCACGATTAATCGCATACAAAATAAAAGTTTGAGTTTGCCTAATATATGTGTGTACCGTATGTAATTTTAATGTATATATAAATACAAACACATTCATGTGTATATTTTGGAAATATTTACAAGTATATGTATTTATTATAATTTTTATGTAATTTATATTATATATAAATACAAATATGTTTTACATAACATATTTCTTTTAAATATATACATTAATTTGTGTGTATGTACACTACCGTTCAAAAGTTTGGGGTCAGTAAGACTTGTAATAGTCTTTAAAGTAGTCTCTTATGCTCATCAAGGCTGCATTTATTTGATTAAAAAAAAAAAAAAAAAAGTAATATTGCAAAATGTTTTTACAACATAAAATAATGTTTTTTATTTTAACATACTTTAAAATAGAATTTATTCCTGTGATGAAAAGCTGAATCAGCTGTTACTTCAGTCTTAAGTGTCACATGATCCTTCAGAAATCATTCTAATATGCGGATTTATTATTAGAATGATCAGTGTTGGATAATATCAACAGTTGTGCTGCCAAATATTTTTTGGAACCTGTAATTTTTTTTTTCAGGATTCTTTCATGAATAACAAGTTTAAAAAGTACAGTGTTTATTCAAAATATAAATATTTTATAACAATGTAAATTATTTATTATTAACTTTTAATAAACTTTTAATTATTAACTTAATACATCATTGGTGAATAAAAGTATTAATTTCTTAAAAAAAAAAAAAAAAAACAATAAAAATGTACTGACCCCAAACTTTTGAACGGTAGTGTATATATACATAATTACACACAGTATACACACTTTTATTAGACAAACTTAGTCTTTAATTTTGCATGCAATCAATCGTGATTAATCATTTGACAGTCCTAATTTATATATACATAATAATTACACATTACACACACATATTAGGCAAACTCAAACTTTTATTTCGTATGCGATTAATCGTGATTAATCGTTTGACGGCCCTTAAAATTACTGATAATTGAACTAAAATTAAAATCTAAAAATGAAATATTAGTAAAAACTATAGTACTATCTTAATTATATTAAAATAACTTAAGTAAATAATTAGAGCTATCCATTAATACATTATTTGATTTGCATAATGTTGACGACATAATGCTTTTCTAAGCAAATTCAGATATGTGTGATGACTTTATTAGTCAGCACTGTTATTAATTTGATTACATTTTTTAAATGTCATAAAAATAATAACAATGATTTTAATTTTTATATCACCTCATTTTTTTCCCTCAAGGTTGGCCTTGAATTTATTGGCAGTCTTAAGAGAAGCACATGGTAAGTGATCTATTAGTATAAAAATCATACGTTTTTTTTTTATGAACTTGACATATTTGATGTGAGTGTACATTTGACTCGATGCTGTCAGCCAAGTCATTGCCAAGAAAATACTGTTTAAGTATAAAATGGAGCATAATGCAACTTCTGGCAGCCGCACAATGATGCTTTGCCAAACACCTTATGCAGCAGTGCTATGCTTTTCATTAAAAAAGTACTCTACTGAGAATGGACAGATTGCTCCATTCCCAAGGAGACTCCTGCAAAAACCAAGGCTGAAGCAATCAACGGACGCCAGCGTCCACCATGCGATAGTGTCAAACAGGTGAGACAATGTACTGCAGGTGGACTTTCTCAGAGGGAAATCTGGTGATTCAGACAAACAGATGGTTTACAGCTCAGAATACTAAAAAACGAAAAGATTAAAGAAATAATAAAGAAAAGAAAATACTGGATCTTAGATTTTCAGCTGCATCTTGAAGCCATCCACCACCTTGCCTTAAATAATCTACACAGTTTACTTATTCTAATATAAACAATGCAATAAAACATTTATATATTATATATCTCTATATGCTATGTTATTGTAATGCCTGAATTTAGCTATATACTGTAAATAATATAATAATTTACTCAGTTACTTATGTAAATTGAAGAACAATTAATTGGTACATGCAATTCATTTGACTACTGGTTTTCACACACTGTACAATAGAGAAATACTATATACATGTGAGGTCATACATTTACATACACCTTGCAGAATCTGCAAAATGTTAATTATTTTACCAAAATAAGAGGGATCATACAAAATGCATGTTATTTTTTATTTAGTACTGACCTGAATAAAATATTTTGCATAAAAGATGTTTACATATAGTCCACAAGAGAAAATAATAGTTGAATTTATAAAAATGACCCCATTCAAATGTTTACAAATGGGACGAAAACTTTTGAACAGAATGAAGATGTGTACATTTTTTCTTATTTTGCCTAAATATCATGTTTTTTTCATTTAGTACTGCCCTTCAGAAGCTACAGAAGATACTTACATGTTTCCCAGAAGACAAAATAAGTACAATTTAAAATTTTCAGCATTTGAATCTTCTGTAATAGTTGCATATGAGTCCCTCAGCGTGAAAAGATGGATCTCAAAGGGGATCAAATACACAAAAATGCTGAAAAACCAAAGAATTTGTGGGACCTGTGGGATTTTTCTGAAGAACAGCAGGCAGTTTAACTGTTCAGGACGAACAAGGGACTCGTGAACAACTATCACTAAACAAATAAATCACAGCTGTGGATCATTCAGGTAACAACACAGTTTTAAAAATCAAGCGAATGTACATTTTTCAACTGGCTCATTTTTATAAATTCATCTATTATTTTCTCTTGTAGACAATGTGTTAATGACTTTTATGTGAAATATCTTACTCAGGTCAGTACTAAATAAAAAATAACATGCATTTTTTATGATTCCTCTTACTTCGCTAAAATAATCAACAGATTCTGCAAGGTGTATGTAAACTTTTGACCTCAACTGTAGATGCCCATTTCCACAACATATAAAAAGCATACTTGTAAGATCAAAAGTTGTGTAACTATAAAGAGATAAAAAAGACTAAATTATCACATAAATTGCAATTATGAAATGAAAATCAAGATTAATCTAAATGATGACATGTGAAAGTCATAATTATGAGAAACAAGTCATAATTATAAGATAAAAGTTTAAATTATGATATACTAAGATGACATAAGAAATGATGACTTACCAATTATTGTTGTTCTTATGCAGCAGAAAAGGGCTTTAGACGCAGGGATAATTCAGGTAGTTAGTAATTATGTGGCACACATTCAAGTTGTGATATCTGAAGTCTCACAAATCAAGGTGAAATGTAAACAGCACCCGTTTCTACAAAGTCACTGCATATTCTTCTGACTTATTTATGGTTTACTGAGCAGGTCACTTCCCTGCTTGCTTGAACAGCTGCTGCCAAGCTAACCCTTTCAGAAAACAAGGTTTTGAGGACAACACTTGACCTGCTTGCTGTCAGCTCTCTCATTTCTTAAGAAGCTATATGATGACCTCTTAAAATAGCCTTTGCCTGGGTCAAATGAATTATTTATCTAGGCTTTTGCATGTCTGTGACATGTAAATGCTTCATACCCAAGAGCCTCCTCTCAACTTCAGTATCTTGGGGCATTTCTCTGCCCATGACAAGAGCCGAAAAGTTCACTTGTCTTTGCAAAAACTCTTATTTCCATTTTTATCCACCATTTTTCAATACGTAAGCAGTTTAGTTGTATTCTCTATTTTGTCTAAAACTGTAGGCACTTTACAGGAAATATACCAGGTTAAACCAGGCTAAACTAGTTTGCTAATCTACAATAAAAACATTAATATAAACAAACAAACGATAAGTTTAAATTGAAAGCAATACAGTATCGTACAGTATTTCTAGAGCGCCGCGATCGACGTGATCCTTAAGCACAAGCCCCGCCCCCACTCCGATTTCATTGGTCAAATCAATCGCACAATCATCTGTCAACAAAAGTTTAGACTTCACGAATTTAGTTCACAACTCTGTCTATCATATGCTACCAATGCTATTCTAAGGATATGGTTATGTTTTTTTTTTCCTTTTTCACGGATCACAGATTTGAGAGAGGGAAACGCCTCCATCGCGCTGTGATTGGTCTATTTTACTGGTCACACGATAAGTCCCGCCTCTAAAGTTCGTGAAGTGTTGCGTATTCTGCGTAAATCACGGAGAGGAGTAAACAATTCACACTCAGAAGAAATATTGAACTGTGACTGTGAGTGTCAGTCGGTTTTTAGTGAAATTGAAGGTACAGCTCCGTGCCTTAGAGCATCATGACACCTGCAGTGTTTACCGAGCAATCGAGTCGGACTAATGATCCGGAAAGAAGGTAACTATTGAACGGAAGTCGTAATGTTTACTGCACGGTTCTAATGCGCATTCTATAATTATCTTAGAAACTGTGTGCACATTAACAGAGCTGGGTATATTACTTACAAATTACATGACAAAATGTAGTTAGTAATGCATTACATTAGGTATTTTATGTAATGTAATCAGACTACTTTTAGATATTACTGTTGGATTATTTTAACCTAACTCGTTTATCACATTGATTTAAATAAGATAATCTTGTACCATACTGACATAAAAATACAAAGAGTAAATAAATATATTCCATTTGTTTTTATTAATGACATGAAGTGCATTAAACATAATATAATGTTTCACAAACTGTGGTTTGTAAAGGAACTGCAGGGGTCTTATGAATTTAATAAAAAGCTAATAATTAATTAAATCATAAAAATGTTAAATTAAAATAAATAATTTTAAAATCAAACAAAAAAAATAATAATAATTTATTTGTTTACCTGACCATAAACAACATCAGAGAACCAATGAACATGCAAACATGATACTTAATTAATAAAATATTTAGCTGGTTTAAGCTGGTCTTGGACCAGCACATGACCAGCCTAAACCAGCATAAACCAGCATCCCAGCATCAAAACCTACCTAACCAGCATATGTTGTTTTTTTTCAACAGTGAGGGATACTTCAAGTAAATATATTAGGTGAAACCAGATCAGATGTCAAAAAAGTTTGTGAATGTGTCCTTTTTAATGTGTTTAAAAAACAAAAGCCTCCAAAAGACATGGTTAAATAACCTACAGAGTGATAATTCAAATAAAAATCAGTGTGTTCATAAGTAATTAATGCAAGGTTGAAACACTTATTAAACCTGGAATGATTTTTGTAAATCCAGTGATCAAATGCTGCGTAGGCATCTGACTAATGACTGATCTTTGTGTGAATGTCCACAAAACTGTAAGACTTTCTGAATGTATATAAGCGTGGGGTATTTTAGAAAGGGAAATTTAAAAGATGGAAAAAAAAGGAATTAGGAAGAATCAAGAAACTATGAATATTTTACTGCTGTTGTGTAAATAATATGTAATGATGTAATCCATTAAAAAGTAACTGTAGTCTGATTACAAATATTTATGTCAAATATTTATGTAAATGTTTTTAAATGTAATTTAATCTAATTGCAGGTACTTAATTTTTGTAATCAGTTACTATCCAGCTCTGCACATTAAGTGAAAATCTTATTTTACATTGGAGTAAAAATCAGTGAGAACTTTGTCTCTCCTTCTTAGAAAACCACCACTTAGACAGACTGCTTGTTAGCAATGCATGCTTTATTGATGAACATTATTTTAGTAAAATATAAGGAACATACAGTGTAACTCAGCGTAGTAGCAGAGTACCTGTATTTCTCTTTCTTAAAAGTTATCAGAAAGGAACTGAATTCAGCGTAAGACTTTTTATCAGTAAATCATTAAGCACAGACTGAGTTCTCGATTAAAACATTTCTAACTTTCCTTACACATTTGGGATTCCGTAGCAAACTTTCGCCTCTTTGAAGAAGGCACCGGGTATTGTTTCTCGTCCCTTTTCTCTTTTGAAAAACCTTGACGATAAAGTGCTTTACTTTTCCAGGTTTGGGATTCGACTTTTTTGTTCTTCAAGGACATTCATCCTGCTGCCAAGAACTGTCAAACAGGAGCATCTCAGTATAAAGAGGTGAGAGGACACCAATTAGAAAGCCATCTCTGGCCAGGAGAGCCAGCGGCACAGCTTGCCACAGGAAGTGGGATGCCTGACTTCCTGCGTGGGGTCACAGCTGTTTATAGAGACACTGATATTTCCAACCAATACAGGAGCCGTTTAGCGCTGAAGGAGACAGAGCTCATTTGAATAGCAAAGTACCATCTCAATGTCACCAATGAATTTACATTGTCTTAAACATCTGTCGCTGGAACAAGGACTTCAGTGAAATTATACGAGCATGTGGGTGTCAAAACAGTTTATGCAGAGCAAGAGGCAGATTGTTATGAGCAGGGTGTTAAATTTGCTTGGGAGAGGCAGAAATGCAATTTCGTCATTATAGATACGAGATATTCATTGTGAACGTCTCTCATATCTATGATGGGATGTTTATTTTCAATGCGAAGACGTTGTGCATTAAATAGAGTTTGTGGTTTCATGTACGCAAAAGCGTATTGGAATCCACATAAATTTTTTCCAGAGGCTAAACTTTTGAATTAAGTGTTTCCGCCCTTACTGTACATTGGCCTGCGGTGATCTAATATAAAAACATAGCTTTCGCTGAAGTTTCTGATACCTGGCAGAAACAGATTCTCTCAAAGTCTTAACACACGACCTGCACCCGCAAAAGTGCTTCTGCAATCATTTAACCAAAATAGAACTCTTATTACACGGAATTGCTTTTGTGATAGAAGTTAAAACACCTTTTCGCTCACCTAGAATCCTCATCTTGGTATCCTATCACAGCTCGGGCTGGGATACTCTTACCTAGGATGAACAACTGGAGGTACGGCAGGGATGACGAGGTGTGATTGGCTCCTGCTATGCGCAGCTGTCCATGTCCATACTTGCCCCAGCGCAATTACACTCCCTGATCCCTGGCCGCTCGGCTGCCATGCAGTCAGACCCATTAATCTCCCTGGCTGAGTGGTGTGCCATGTGTTAACAGGGAGGTCCCTACTCACTCTGCACCTGGCCAGTGCAGTCAGGGCCTTGCCAGTCATTCTGCCTTCGCCTCACGCCTATCCTCGCTCATTGATTACACCTAACAAACCGGCTGTAACAACACGGGAACGTCTTCAAACGTCTTCATTTGCTTTCAGCTCCTGGCAATTTGCTCAGCAAAAGACATTAACATTTTTTTTTAAGTCAGCAGGTATTGTCAAAGCTGTGGCCTGGGGGTTGGTGTATGTGCACCGAGACATTGAGCCCTGGTGCTGATGTTGGAAATGTGGGTTTTAGTCTGGCTAGTAAAATTTGTAACAGTTTGACTAGCTCTAATCTGATTGGCTCACTTTATGCAGCCTTTGGGACTCATGTGGCGTCAAAATGGAGTTGGAAAATGGTAATTATGAGTTTCAAGAGCATGAATGACAGAACGAATTGTGTTTACAGGTAGGACGCAGAAATTTAGATGATACGTGAGTTTACATGAGCATTCGCGACTGAAAACTACTGTTTTTGACTATGAAAAAATATTTAGGAGCAGCATGTGCGACTGACCCGATCAGCATATTTGTGTTTGATCTGAGGGTTTCTAGGTGTTTTGGCAACGTTGAGTAATCTATCACAGATGTATCTCACGAATCCTTTCATATACAAAGTGTAGAGAGAGTGTAAATAAGATATTCATTGTGCAGTGTAGAGAGCTTCATTGATTATAATGGAACTTTGTGAGATCGCGTTGAACTAAGATGATTGACAGCTTTTAATGATTTTTAAGGGAGTTTGTAAATGAGATATTGATTTAATACAACAGTTAAATAAACAAGAAGTTAATATTAAGTGACTTACATTGTCTGACTATAACACTATTGCCTGATTTTGCTCTATTTCGTCGTCAAAAATAGTTTGAAACAAGCCACAACTGAGGCGCTGCGCATCTCCATTCAAAAACAGCGCTGTTTTGTTTCTAAACAAATTTCTGCGTTTTTAAACAAATCTAGTGACTCAATGATTCAATTTCCCATTCATAAAGAGAGTCACTTGTTTTATTCCTAAATGAATCAGCCGTTCGAACGAATCAAATAAATTGATTCAGTATTAAATCAGTGACTTGCGGCCACCTACTGGCAGTTTTAGTCTAATTTTTAAAGTATCTTTCCAGTTATTTAAACCATTTACTATTTCTGTATTCAAAATGTTTTATTTAAAACATTGATCTCAACATGAATTTATGAATTTGATTGCACTCATGCCACCTCTGAGCCTCATTAAACATATGAAAATACACCTACAAGCCACTTTTGTGTTCTTCTGTGCCACCTCTGTAGTACAAATGAATTTTGTTAATACTGATTATTCTACTTGTTCTTATTCTGTTGTTTTAATTAGAAATTTAAAAAGCTTATAAAATATAATTAAACAAATTTGACATAAAAGATGACATACTTTTAATAAAGTTAGAAAAATGCCATTACTACATTCCCCCCGTAAATCACTTAAAAGTCAAATATCACCTCGTAATGGGAAGGCAAATTTTTTATCAGATTTTTTGATTATTGATTAGAAAGTGCCCCTGAAATTTTGACTGTGCTGCTAAATTTTTTATGTTACGAGCACAAGTGCTTCTAAAAAGACAAGGAGGAGTAGAGCCCTGGATTCCATATACAATTCTACCACTTGCTTTTATACGTTTCATCATACTGAATTCAGTAGGATCACAGTGTATTTCCTTTGTTTATAACCCATCCATGATATGTTTCCAACTTGAAAGCATAACATGTCATAATAACAAACACCCGACTCGGAAGTATGAGTTTCCCAGGCGCACTTATCAATTTAAAAGTACTTTTGAGAATGAAACAATCACTGAATTTGTTAAATGAATGGCGTAGAATCTGTGATAAAATATTCAGAATTTAGTTTGTGGCACCTAGTATCGATTCAATTGGATATTCACAGAGAAAGATGTGTATTAGGTTTTTCTGAATTATGTGTGTAAAATACTATGTAGTTATTCCTTTTGAATGGGCAGAAAATGTGATCACATTGAGTCTAATACACATTTACACATTGGTGTTTTTCATGTGTTTTCTTTACAACCATTTGCTAAAACTGCTGTGCCATTACTTACATTATTATTATTATTATTATTATTAAAGCCGGTAAATTATTTTTGTAAATCCATTTTAGATAAAGCCACTTAAATGGCAACAGAAAAAGCTGCAATGTGCACCATACCTTTCTTTTGTGGTTTAGTGAAAGATCTGGCTGCGTGAGACTATTTATTCACAATCTAAATAGAAAAGCTAGGAAGGTCAAAAAAATTGCATGAATTACCTTTTATATATTTTTATTTTATGCAGATAGTTCGGGGATATGGTGGCAAGGCCTAAGTAATTCTGTATTGTTTGAGCACGCAGTATATTCTGAAAGGATAATTGCCTGGGTACCTGCAGTAATTTACCGCTTTTGTGTATTTTTTATTTTTTTTTGCAGTAAATTAGCAATCAGCCATATCCATTTGAAACAGCAGATACCTATGCACCAGAAAGCAGTCTCTTTTTTTTTTCAGTCATTGCTCGTTGATTGGCTGCTAACTTGTGATTAACACTGATAATACAGAGAATTAATAGAGATCCAACCTAATGTTAATTTAGGAGCGCTGGTTTAATCACGGTCTGAATAACAAGGTCCCAAAGTTATGGTTTAGCAAGCCCTTTTTGTTCACTGAGATTAAGGGAGGGTCAGACAGTGCTCCATTGTTCAACTGGGAATGGAAACTCATTTGCGAAAATGAAGAATGTCTTGCCGGCATAAATCATGTTCCCTAATCCCTTCACTAATGCCACATAATGCAAATTGTCTCTTGCTAACAGATCATACAATAGAGAAGAGGAGTGAGGAAAAAAAAGTTCACAGTATTCCTGCCATTTCTAGTTTAATTAACGTGATCAAGACTACACATGTTGATTGAAACAGTAACAAAACAAGTCCCTAAATGCCGGAACAAGATTTGCGAAGCCAAGCTTTAAAAGCCGTATTATATTTGCCAGACTATTATATTAAACTTGAATAGTTAAATAAAGGTAAAATAAAAGAAATGAATAATGAACACACTACTAAAGCACACCATATCAGCCTGAACCCCCTTTTTTTAACGATTCATTCACTGTAATCCTTTACACACTTGTTGTCTTTTATTATTTGCTTTCTGTGTTGTTATACCACTACAATGGCTAATGTCCTCTCTGGTTGCTATTTATTGTGAAATGAAGTCTAAAAGAGTGGATTTATTCTGTTTTAAAAAAGGTATATCCAGTGAAGCGGTGTTCGTTTAATGCACACTGGTTTTATTTGTGTCGTAAATGTCTTTTTAATTAGCCAATTTAACAAAAATGAGGTTAGGACTGTCAGGGGGCTCATTAAGTTGAGGAAGGTCTCAAAGTCCCTCTTGTGACATGTGTATGGTTGTGATGTCATGCAGGAGGACAGGCTTTCGTGAGTCGTGTTTAGTAGTGTACTCACATGGTTTGCAGAGCTTGTAATTACACATGCTAGTATACACTTCATCCCCAGCTCTCCTGGGCACCGGACAGAAGACAGCTAGACTGATTCTAAGGCCTGCTTTTGCTGGTAAAGCAGGTGTTCTCTCCTGTAGGACTAAGCAAACCAAACATATTGTTTTTTAAAGAAGCACACTATTTGAACGTTGAGTAATAAACTACAACATGCTGTATTTTAGAGCAGTGTTTTTTTGTTGTTGTTGTTGTTGTTTTTGTTTTATATAGTATAATAGTTACATTATGGTCTCTTATGCTCACCAGTGCTGCATTTTTTTTAATCAAAAAACAGTGAAATATTATTACAATTTAAAATAACTGTTTTCTATTTAAATATATTTTGAAATGTAATTTATTCCTGTAAAGCAAAGTTTAATTTTCAGCAGCAATTGCCTCAGCCTTCAGTGTCACTTGATCCATCAGAAATTATTAATTCTGCATTTCTTATTATCAATGTTGACAACAGTTGTGCTGCTTATAATAACTGATATAATTTCTTTTTAGGAAGAATAGCATTTATTTGAAATAGAAAACCTTTTGTAACATTTTAAATGTCTTTACTGTAATTTCTGATCAATTTAATGCAACATTTTAGTTAAACAGAAGTATTAATTTATTTTAAAAAAAGACCCCAAACTGTATGCTGATTTTTAAAAAAAGTGAACGATTGAGAAGAATGTGTTTTTACATTAACTTAATATAAGTTTAGCAATTTAAAATTCAACTGTTTTTAAGTCGGTTTACTGTAATTAAAGTCAAAAATTTGGAAAACCATATTCATTATTGTTACAAATTTTGTTCATTATACTTAAAAAGACTGAACTTCAGTGTTTAAGTTAAAATGTGTGGATTTTTTTTACTGTATAATACACTACCAGTCAAAAGTTTTTGAACAGTAGGATTTTTACTGTTTTTCAAAAAAGTCTTTTCTGCTCACCAAGCATGCACTTATTTGATCCAAAATACAGCAAAAGCGGTAATATTTTGAAATATCTTTACTATTTAAAATAACTGCTTTGAACATATTATAAAATGTAATTTATTCCTGTGATCACAGCTAAATTTTCAGCATCATTATTCCAGTCTTCAGTGTCACATGATCCTTCAGAAATCAGTTTAATATGCTGATTTGCTATTCAAGAAACATTATTATTATTATTGTTGTTATGACGTTGATTATTATTATCAATATTTAAAACGGCTAAGTACATTTTTTCAGGATTCTTTGATGAATAGAAAGATACAAAGATCAGCATTTATTTGAAATAGAAAGCTTTTGTAACATTACACGCTATACCATTCAAAAGCTTGGAGTCAGTATAATTTTTAGTTTTTTTGAGCAGCAAATCAGAATATTAGAATGATTTAGTAATGATGCTAAGAATTCATCACAGGAATAAATTACATTTTAAAATATATTCAAATAGAAAAGAGTTATTTTAAATAGTAAAAATATTTTTGAAATGTTTGGATCAAATAAATGCAGGCTTGGTGAGCAGAAGACACTTTTTAAAAAAAAACATTAAAAATCCAAAATTTTTGACTGGTAGTATATATGATCAGAAAGTCATGCAACTTACATTAACTTAACAAATTTTAGTAAGTTATGTGAAATTCAACTTGATTTTTTTGTTGTTTTAATGTAATTTAGTAATGTAATGTAAAAAACCCTGAACTTTAAGTTGAAATAGGTGGAATTATTTACGGTGTGGTGTATATATGCTATTATTATTCAGTAATGTACTGTAATAATAAATGATTAATAATGTGCTATAGTGTTGCAGAATATACCGGTGCTTAAAAAGTATTGCAATACCCTGGTTTTAAAAAACGGTATAATTCCACATTTTACCAGTACCGGTACTTTAAGAATGGATTTTAATAAGAGCCGTATTTCTGCATGTCTGTGTTAATGAATGGCGCAGACACGCAGTTTTGTTTATTACACACATACATGTGACGTTCGCAGTGTTTTCAGCCTCTGCCACCTCAATATACGAATACATGAACACATGAACATAATCTCTAGAACTGCTCTGAGAGTCACTTCATGAGCATTTTACCATTTCTTTTGCGGAAAACTATCATCATAAAATTAAAACCCTAAAGGTCTTCACAACAACCCATCAAAATAAAAGTTCGGTTTAACTTGACAGTCAGAAATATATTAATATATTACTTAATGAAATGACAGTACTACTACTACTAATAAAAATATTATTAAAACAATGTTTAAGGAATATTTACCAGGAAAAAAAAAATATTTACCAGAATTTATTTACCAGAAAATTGTAAATATACAACATTAATTCTTTATCAAATCTAATTATTCTTTATAAATTCATTAGACATGCTTTTGAATTATTAAAATCAAATAAAATAACTATGATCTCCATTTGGATCATCTATTATTCAATTACTTTTCCTATTGTTCTATGTTTTTTTCATAGTATCGGTTCAGTAGTAGTATCGTGATATTCTAGTCAGGTATCGTATCGAAGACAAAATATTGGTATCGTGACAACACTAATGTGCTATTATTTAGTGTTTTCTGTAGAAGTTTACATGTAATGGTAAAACAAAGTAATTGTTGAATATTTATGAAATAAAAACACTATACACAATAGAATCTTACAAACCTCAACACAGAAAGAAAAAGAAATTAGAAATTGTAATAGATGAGCTGTGGCTTGTGTTACTGAAAGTTGTTAGAACAAACAAAAACTGTAATAACCAAGTGAGTTTTTCACATTTGTTTTTTAGTGTATGCTGTAGTTTGTGCTAAAACAGCCAGACCAGTTGGAGCGGTCTGACATAAAAGCAGAATCAAAAGCACAGTGTTTCTGGTGTTAGCCGCCCCACCATTAGGAGAGTACGCCAGCAAGCCGAGAAAAAGGCCATCACCATAAGCTCTTTGGAGAGATTCATTGCTGTGATGAAGTTCACCACATTGAGCACTCATTGACTCAAATCCCTCACGTCTTGTTAAATGGCATTTCTGCTCTAAAGGGACTTGCCCCACACTCACAAGGCAGATGTTGTTGCCGAGAGCGACAGAGTCTTCAGAAGCAATGTGATCCTCCAGGACCAGGCAAAAACAAACACAAAGCAGCATTTCATCTGGGGGCTTTTCTCTTGTTTGGATGTGCAGTGTACACAGAGAAATGTGTGGCTCATCAAAGGCCCTTAAGTGATATCACATATGAAGGGAATATAGGCAGGCCAGGTGATAAAGGATTAATTCATGGAGATCTTTTTTGTGCACAGCTGCCAGGATAATTAGAGCGCAGACACACGGACTCCAGCGGATGTTCTCCTAAAGAGCTGCTGGGGCCACGTGCCGACTCATAGGGCGTCTCTGTTGTTGTTGGGTCAACAGTTCTAGGGTTTTTCAAGAGATGCTGTGAATATCAAAAACCATCCACAAATAGTTTCTGTGCAGGAAAAAACGATCGCTGGTGACCTTACTTTTTTGCATCATGTGTATTTGTTTTTTTGTGCAAGTATTTTTATCTTTTCTTAAATTTTATATAATAAATCAATACCTGTGAGAACACTAAAGTAAAATACAAGTATATTCAAGTACATCAGTGAAGATTTCTCAGAAATAGGTACTTTTCACAGAAATAAGCACCAAAGAACATAGTTTCATGCATAGTTTGAAGTGTATGCATTTATACAAAAAATGGTCTTTCGTTTTGAAACTTGCATTCATTTATCAATAGCCTCTTGAAATACCGTAACCTTTATATAACAAATTACATGAGGTGAATACAGTTTAAAATGAAAGATCTAATCATTGATTTTATTTTGATAATAGAAATACTAAGACTGTATATAAGTGTAGAATTAGTTACACAAGACTTATTCATGTGTATTCATTGAAAAGGGAAGAATTGCTGTCACGCGACTCCTAAGTTTTCTACATTCAGGTCTGCCTTTAATGCAAAACATATTTAGAGTGTTCTGTGTTAACATTTTTACTCAGAAATTGTATTAACGGATTTAAAACAGTGTTGCCATCTAATTTTCAGGGAAAGTTGCTAAAGGCAGCACAATTTGTTTCTAAAAGTTGCTAAATGACGTTGTGATGTCACTGCGTGATGACATCATTATGTAATCACAATGCAAAACTGCATAGAATTATAGAGCATAGAACATTTTGTGTATTTTCTTATTACCTATTCTGAACAATCATATTAAGCAGTGTATTGTAATATGCTACAATTTACATGTCTGTAAAATAGGGCACAATGTACTGTGTTAATTTCAAAAAATTGTGTCTTGGTTTTTCAGAAGTTCTTTTTTTACCTGAATTTAAAATTACACATTGTATTTTGTGTTTTCAGCTTACAGCTTAGAAATTACTAGTGCTTTTTCCATTTTTCTAAATATTTTTTTAACTGATCAACAAGTGTAGGTACGAACTAATAACAAAGTGTTATCACAAATGAACAATTATTACTAAACGGTTGCATTTAGAAACTTAAAGGGATAGTTCACCCAAAAATGAAAATTTGATGTTTATCTGCTTACCCCCAGGGCATCCAAGATATAAGTGACTTTGTTTCTTCAGTAGAACACAAACCAAGATTTTTAACTCAAACCATTGCAGTCCGTCAGTCATATAATGGCAGTCAGTAGCTCCCAAATCTTTGAGAGTAAAGAAAACATTCACGAACACAACCAAACTAAACCCTGCGACTCGTGATGATACACTGATGTCCTAAGACATGAAACGATCGGTTTGTGCAAGAAACTGAACAGTATTTATATAATTTTTTACCTCTGATTCACCACTATGTCCTACTGTCCTGAGCGCATGCACAGCATCTGCTGCGTGACGTGTACGCGCTCTGGCATAGTATACGCAAGCACTGGAAGCGATCTGCGCTTATACGTCACTCATTGTTTACATAGTGCACAGAGATTGCGGACGTATTGCACTGTGAGGATCTAAAGATATTTAGAAGTTCAGGTCATCGCAATAGAAGATAATTTTTATATATCATTAGACAATGTGAACTTTTTTGCCCAACCGTATTTATTTGAACCAGAATACTCAGAGCAAGAAGTCAGAGAGATGGAGGAAGCAGCCGCAGCAGCAGCAAGTCTTCAAGCTTCAGGGAGACAGAGATCTCTTCAAAAGATGTGGTGGTGTTCTTGTAGTAAGTGTTATGAGATGCCAACAGAAGTGGAAAACATCTATAAGCGCAGATTGCTTCCGGCGCTTGCGTATACTACTCTAGAGTGCGTACACATGTCACGCGCCATATGCTGTGCAAGCGCTCAGGACAGTAGGACATAGTGGTGAATCAGAGGTAATGTTTTCCTCAAGAAATGTAATTTCTTTACGACTAAAGAAAGAAAGACACGAACATCTTGAATGACAAGGGGGTAAGTAAATTATCTGTAAATTTACGTATGTTCTGGAAGTGTACTTCTTTAACGGAGTTTAAAAACGTTTCTACTGGGGAAAAAAAATTAATTGGATCAAATTAAAAGGTTGTATAAAGTTGTTTCATTTATTTACTTAGTTTTATTTTGTTTGTAAAAATAGTTAAGTTGTCCTATGCAATTATTACTATTTTATAATATTTTAGATTTTATAATTATTATTATTTTTTAATATCTTTACTTTTGCACTTTCAACGAATAAATGCCTTTGATGCTGATATAAAATTAAAAATAAAGAATTAACAAATCATAACCTTAGTGTTAAAGAAGTTTAACGCATTACAAGTAACGGAAGCTATGTAATAAGACTACCTTTTGTAAAGTAAAATAATGCATTACTTTTACATTTACAACAAAATATCTGTTGCTTTTTCAAATAAGTAACGCAAGTTATGTTGTTTTCCTTGTGTTGAGAGAATTTGGGAATAAGCACAGAGACAGTTCCTGCAACCTGAAGCTTATTGTTTTCACTTTTGTTGTAAAAAGGTCTTTACGGTTACCAAAAATGTAACTATTTGTGTTTTTTTTTTTTTTTTTTTTTTTAAACCAAGGAAGCCCAGACCAGGTGACATAAAGTAACACAAAAGTAATGTAATGCATTACTTTCCATAAATAGTAACTAAGTAATGAAATTAGTTACTTTTTTATGAAGTAATGCAATATTGTAATGCAATCTAATGTTATTACATCTAAAAGTAACTTTCCCCAGTATTTGCCCAAACTATCAACCTTTTTTCTTAACGTGGAAGTTAGCCTATGGATGAGACTTCCGGTTCATTATCTGCTATAGGGAAATAAAGAGAAGAATAACAACGTGCCGTAAACAGTAAAACTGTTTGCTCTACAAACAAGTGTGCTCAGTTAAGATAATACTTTAAAATAATATGGTAAGACACACCAATTTGCAATATCAAGCAGCAAAACAAGCTGTTTTGTACAGCTGAAAATTGCTGGACGCGGATGAGACCGGAACCGTAAAATTTACAAATGGCCATGCCCACTCTTACGGAAAGAAAAAGGTGGATAGCAACAGATAATAATGCTTCTGCACATTAGTACACTAACAGTGGTGATGATATAAAAAATAAACAGAGATGCAGATGTGCGTCCATGTACATGACAAGTATACTTCATTATAAGAAAACTGTCCTTTCAGATATACCCTTATTTGTGTGTCCAGAGAAACAAATATGTATGTTTAATTGGCACCAACTAAACTTTGATGTATTTGATAAAAGCAGCAGTTCCTATCACCCTAATGGCACTATTCCTTATGATCCTGTATGCAAAGGCTTGCCGGGGATCAAAGTAACTGAGTTTTGCCCAAGGCTATAAAAGATGTAATAAAAATGAGTTTGCCTTGAACGATATATTAACAGGTTGAAAATCCCCCAATTTATTCGATTGATTGGGGAGACAATTCAAAGAATGTCCACTATTTACATGTACTACGACTGAAAGTAAATAACCAGTTGTGATCATTTAAATGGGACAAACAGCCACACCATTACTGCAGTGGATAGTTTTTTAAAAGTTAAGCACACATTTAGCTGTTTGTTCACAAATATTACAGAATCTGTTTGTAAGTAGTGGCTAGAAACATGGTCCATGGCAACAACACTTTGTCAAAAGTTTTTTATTGCTTTAAATAAGCTCTAGATTTGTATTCCAAATGTATAACTGCATTGTCTGAGGCTGTGAAGCCAGCCAGTGTTTAATCATTATTTGTCATCATTTACAGTACATCTAGAAACCCTAAGAGGTCGACAATGGCTGTCAGACAGACAGACAGATCTATCAGTTGCATATTTCTATAAACAGTCTATAATTTGCCAGCATGCTTACAATTAAACAATGAAATTGAATTCTGAGCTAGTCAGCAATGAGAATAGTAGGCTGTATAGTAATTTGGTGTCTGCTACAGCCAGCACTATATTTCAAAAGTGGAACCTCTGTCAGTGACAAATGCCAAGGATAAAAGTTTCTAAGTAAAACATCAGACGGTCAATTACTCCATCAGGGGATCATTAGGCCAGCCGAGAGTTGCTTTTAATGCACTTTAACTGAAGCATACAAAAAAAGAAACAAAAAAGTTTAGCAGTAAAGTTTTATTTTAAGTTATGGTTTAAGTTTTATTGCAGCAATATCTCAGTGCTGTATGGTTTAGAGATATTGGCCTATATCAGTAGTGTTATAGTCAAGACCACCTAAACCAAAACCAAGACCAGAGTGTGATGAGATCAAGACAAGGTCAAGACCAGGGTAGGGTGAGACCGAGTCAAGACCAAACCAGCACTCCTCCAATTCATCTGAAAGATCCACATTTACTCTCTGAAAAATGGCTTATATATAAAAATAAAATTATGTTTTCAAATATGAAACTAAAACCACCAGTTGTGGAGGGACCAGCTCTGTAAGGACCAGCCGTGAAGGAACCAGCTCTGGAAGAGCCAGCCGTGGAGGGACCGGCTCTGGAGGGACCAGCTGTGGAGGGATCAGCCATGAAGGAACCAGCTCTGGAGGAGCCAGCAGTGGAGGGACCAGCTCTGTAAGGACCAGCCGTGGATGGACCGGCTCTGGAGGGACCAGCCGTGGAGGGACTGGCTCCTGGAGGAACCAGCCGTGGAGGGATCAGCTAAGAAGGAACCAGCTCTGGAGCCACCAGCTGTGGAGGGACTGGCTCCTGGAGGAACCAGCCATGGAGGGATCAGTCACGAAGGAACTTTGCTCTGGAGGTACCAGCTGTGGAGGGACCAGCTCTGGAAGGATCAGCCGTGAAGGAACCAGCTCTGGAAGAACCAGCCGTGGAACCTCTGTCAGTGACAAATGGCAAGGATAAAAGTTTCAAAATAAAACATCAGACGGTCAATTACTCCATCAGGAGAAAGTAAAACTACCAATAGGCTTAGGTGGCAGTGAATCACTTCATGAGTGAGTCACGGAATCATTTATTCAACCGATTCGTGCAAAGCAGCTGATTCAGTAATGAAACACAGCTGCGTGTTGCTTGGAACGCACAACACTTCTGCTATGGATTTGTTTGGAACTATTTTCATTGCTGAAATAGCAAAAACTTGTGTTTTTAAAGTCTAAAATGTAGTTCCATTAATAGTCCTCTTAGTCTGAGACAGAGACAAGTACAAATGCGGTCGAGACAGAGACAAGGCCTTTAAAAAAATCTTCATAAAAAGTCTCAAGACCAGTCTAGAGTGCCATAACATTATATATCAGCCGAATCCAGGTGCATTGCATGACTTGCCTTGGCCTACAACTGTAAGACTCTCCACTTGTGAGTGCTTTCGATTTTTTTTTTTTTTTTTTTTTTTCATTCAAAGAAGGAAAGAAAGTAAATAAATCAATCACAATTTCTTGCTTATAATCTCAGGACATAAATTTATCTGGAGGTGTGTGGCCCAGACAGGCCTAGTTCCTCCTGCTTCACTACAAAGTGTGATATAAAGTTTAATACAACATATCTGAAGTTTTATTTTATTAGAAAATGACTAGTCATTTCGCTAGATAAGATCCTGGGATCGTGTAGAGCCCTTTGAATTTGAACCTTCAACGCATTGATCCCCATTGAAGTCCACTATACAGATAAAAATCCTGGAATGTTTTCATCAAAAAATGTAATTTCCTTTCAACTGAAGAAAGAAAGACATGAACATCTTGGTTGACATTAAATTATCGGGAAATTTTCATTCTGAAGTGAACTAATCCTTTAACATCAATGCAATAAATAGGCTAACATCACCAGAGGGGTAATCAAACAACGTGGGCTATAAAATAAGCAGTAGGCTAAGCAACTGTTAAGTTATTTTCATAAATATTCCCCTAGAAAAGATATAAAAGTGGTTGTACACAAATCAGTATTCATATATATCATTTTGGTGATGTTTTACATAACACGGTTAAGATAAAAGTCAGAATCTGCTTTGTGATTTAGTCTTTCCTGTGATTCTCATTTCCTTTTATAAAACACAGAAGAAGTAGAAAACAATAACATTAAAGCTTTATTGCTTCTCTTTGTTGTCCACGACAGATAGGATTATGCACTTTCTGTCCTTCATGAGCCCATGGTTATGAATGTGCTGGAGTTATTTTAGGTGCACTTGAGGAGGTGACAGATAAATTTAGGGGAAAAATGTAGTACTCTGGTTTAGGAAGAGAATGGAGCAGAGACACAAAAGAGTGATCAATTTTTCTTTTCTCAGGACTGCACTTAGATTATACTCCTCACTCTGTGTGTAACGGGACTCTGCTGAGCAGCACAATAGCTTTTTGTTTGTGAGACACAGTCTTGTTTTAGCCTGTATTTTTTGCAGTTCTGAGTGCGTGTAAAAAGTCTTCAGATTCACATAATGACAATTGAAATCTAGCGAGTTCAGCTTTAATAGTTTGAGAGACTTCTGGTGTGCCTAATTTATTTTGCTGTGTGTAAAAATGTAGCATGGGGTTGTGTATTAAACCTTGGTCATTTTATATCTTGATAGTCACAATAAATGAAAATATCACCGGAGAGGAACAATTCATGTACTATAAAACAAAATGAGATCATAAAGGATATGCAACGAAGCATCACTGTAGCAGATTAAATGAAAATCAGGCAACCAGTAAAAGGCTTTAAAACTATACTCTGTCAAATAATAATAGCAATGTGTTAATGCATCTTAATATTCTATTTCAAGACGATAAACACTTTTTTTTTTAAATTCCGTAACAAATGAGATGTCAAGGCATTAAGACAAACATCTCACCAAGCCTGAGAAGATATGCAAATAACAACAAAAAAAATTAAATAAACCGGGCTTTCTAATAAATTCAATCATTTAAAGGCATTAAAAATAAATAAAATGTAAGAAAATATGTAAAACAGGTTGGGTCTTCATACATTTATAAGGGTCAATTTTTTGAAATTGAGATTTATACATCATCTGAAAGCTGAATAAATAAGCTTTCCATTGATGTATGGTTTGTTAGGACACGATATTTGGCCGAGATGCAACTATTTGAAAATCTGGAATCTGAGGATGCAAAAAAATCTAAATATTGAGAAAATCGCCTTTAAAGTTGTCCAAATGAAATTCTTAGAAATGCATAATATTAATAAAAAAATGAAGTTTTGATATATTTACGGTAGGAAATTTACGTAATATTTTCATGGAACATGATCTTTACTTAATATCCCACTTATTTTTTGGCATCGTTGGCTTTTGCTACAAATATACCCGTGCTACTTATGACTGGTTTTGTGGTCCAAGGTCACATTTATGAAAATAATTTCATAAATAAATCTAAATGGATGGGTATGCAGTTTATAATATCACTATTTTTATTTCCCAGTTTCAAAATCCTTAAGATCTGAACTTGGAAAAAATGTGCTGTTTTCTTGTTTCAACAGCATTTTCACAAAAGCAGCACATATTGTTCTAAAAGTAATGAACGTGAGAACAAACAAACAAAAAACGAGGACCTCATGTGAATATGTGTGTGTGAAACCCTTTGGGTATGTTACTAGAGTCATGTAATCACACATACAGATACAGGTGCATGCTTTCATGCCGAGGTGCAGACAGAATTGTGCGATACGAAGAAAAAAAAAACTGTCCTTGGTAAAATGCTTGCGCTTTGAAAAATTCCATATCTAATGGACTTGAAAGAGCCATTTTCACAGTTAAAATATAGCCTAACTCTGTTTGGCTTTATAATGTGGAAAATCTTGATCTTATGGAATTAAATGCAGATATTATGAGCCGTTCAGTTCAACCCTGTGAAACTTTATTGCATCGTTCAGCGGCGGCGGATTCGTATATTCACAGCAGAAAATCTCTACGCTCCTTGTTCCTTAAGGCAAAATGTGGGCAAATATGATGTGGCATTCAGAATTGGTCCAATGAACAGGTCGAAGTTCAGAAGACATTGCCTGTGCTTCTTTTCTCTTTTTCTGAATGGCTACACGAACAAATTCTGCAATCCACAATGCCATACAATTCATTGGCATTGATGCACAAATTATTAGACATATTGACATTACATTTATATCAGACCGACTTTTCAAGCAATTAAACCTCACACTGCTGTATGTATTCATCTATTGAAAAACAGGTCATTTCTTAAAGAAGCCAAGGCCTGAGAACATTAGAAAGAAAGTCAACTAAGTCTTGAACATTCTTTGCAAGGCTGTAAGATTATTCAAGCATGGCAATCAATTTTCAAAACCAGACATGTTCCTGGCCCTGTCTTCCTGTTCTGAAAGGTGTCTTGAGTTGTTAGTTACCATGGCAACTTTTGCCCTGACCATACCCTTTTGCGGTGGTATTCAATCGTGGCCCTGCATGGGGACCCACTGCACATTGCGTGTCTCTTTCTTATTCAACCCCCCTTATTCTGATGATCAGCTCATTAGGAGAGAACTCTATGTACTGAACTGAACATGTCCGATAGGAGAAACATATAATATGTGCAGGGCTGGCACTTATTTGTGCTTGTCCAAGTCTTCAAGAGCACACTTAATCTGTTCGTTACAGAATGCCGCTCAGTACAAGGTCATTTTAAAACACCTAAAGGACTAAAAAAAAAGCATTGCAACTTCACAGGTACATTTTAAAAAGATTGCAAGAAGGTCTTTTCTGATTATTTACACTTAGCAGGTTAAAGAAATAGTTCACTAAAAAATAAAAAGATTTTTGGAATTTACTCGCCCTCGCCCTCACCCTCAGCCCGTCTAAGATGTAGGTGAGTTTGTTTCCTCATCAGAACAGATCACTTGCTCACCTCTGCAGTTTCAAAGTAAAACATCAGACGGTCAATTACTCCATCAGGAGAAAGTAAAACTACCAGTAGGCTAAGTGGAAGTAGATCACTTCATGAGTGAATCAAACAATTCGTTCAAAGCAGCTGATTTATTCAGTAATGAAACACAGCTGCGTGTTGCTTGGAACACACAGCACTTCTGCTATGGATTTGTTTGGAACTATTTTCATTGCCAAAATAGCAAAAACGTGTGTTTTTAAAGTCTAAAATGTAGTTCCATTAGTAGTCCTCTTAGTCTGAGACAGAGACAAGACCAAGTACAAATGCGGTCGAGACCTAGACAAGACCTTTAAATAAGTTTCATAAAAAGTCTCAAGACCAGTCTAGAGTGCCATAACATTATATATCAGCCGAATCCAGGTGCATTGCATGACTTGCCTTGGCCTACAGCTGTAAGACTCTCCACTTGTGAGTGCTTATGATTTTTTTCTTTTCATTTAAAGAAGGAAAGAAAGTAAATCAATCAATCACAATTTCCTGCTTGCAATCTCAGGACATGAATTTATCTGGAGGTGTGTGGCCCAGACAGGCCTAGTTCCTCCTGCTTCACCTGCTTCGCTACAAAATGCGATATAAAGTTTAATACAACATATCTGAAACTGGCCCTGCATGGGGACCCACTGCACATTTTGTGTGTCTTTCTTATTCAACCCCCTTGATTCTGATGATCAACTCATTAGGAGAGAACTCTATGTACTGAACTGAACATGTCCGATAGGAGAAACATATTATATGTGCAGGGCTGGCACTTATTTGTGCTTTTCCAAGTCTTCAAGAGCACACTTAATCTGTTCATTACAGAATACCGCTCGGTACAAGGTCATTTTATAACACCTAAAGGACTTAAAAAAAGCACTGCAACTTCACAGGTACAATTTAAAAATATTGTAAGAAGGTCTTTTCTGATTATTTAAACTTAGCAGGTTAAAGGAATAGTTCACTAAAAAATAAAAAGATTTTTGGAATTTACTCACCCTCAGCCCATCTAAGATGTAGGTGAGTTTGTTTCCTCATCAGAACAGATCACTTGCTCACCTCTGCAGTGAATGGGTGCCGTCAGAATGAGAGACAAAACAGCTGATAAAAACTCCAGTCCAGTCCATCAATGTATGTCTTGTGAAGTGAAAAGCAACATGTTTGTAATAAACAAATTCATCATTAAGATCTCAAACTGCTGCTACTGAGGCCTAATGTGTCCCTGGACCACAGAACCAGTCAAAAGTTGCACGGGTATATTTGTAGCAATAGCCAACAATACATTGTATGGGTCCAAATTATACATTTTTTTCTTTTATGCCAAAAATCGTTAGGATATTAAGTAAAGTCCATGTTCCATGAAGATATTTTGTGAATTTCCTACTTTAAATAAAACTTAATTTTTGATCAGTAATATGCATTGCTAAGAACTAAGACAACTCTAAAGGTGATTTTCTTAATATTTAGATTTTTTTTTTCACCCTCAGATTCCATATTTTCAAATAGTTGTATCTCAGCCAAATATTGTCCTATCCTAACAAACCATAAATCAATGAAAAGCTTATTTATCCAGCAAAAAATCAACGCTTATGACTGGTTTTGTGGTCCAGGTTCACATATTTCTTTCTCCAGTTAAAAAAACATCTTGACTGAATCAGGAGAGAAATATGCACAGATCCAAAAAAAAAGTCCAAAAAAAATATGTTGGTGATGGTTTTTTATGGATTTTGGCTAGAAGCTGCAAAAACAAAACGTTAAATAACTTTTTTTTTCTTACAGACAAAATGTTAATTGATGGACTAAAGTGGTGTGGATTCATTGTGGATTATTGTGATGTTTCTGACGGCACCCACTGACTGCAAAGGATCAATTGGTGAGCAAGTGATGCAATGCTAAATTTATCCAAATCTATTCTGATGAAGAAACAAACTCATCTAGGAACTCGTCTTAGCCTGAGGGTGAGTAAATTCTCAAATTGTCATTCCTTTAACACACAGCATTATTGAATAAAAACATATTTTGATTAATTCTGATCTGTCTAGATAACATTTTCCACAATCCTGAAGAAAGATTATGACATTGAAAAGTAACACAATAAAGCTATATCCTTTATGATCTGATCTGAGTTTAAATTTAAAAGACTGAAAGTTTAATAAATGAAGCAAATTTCTGACTACATAAAGAAAGAAATATTCCATTATGTCAAGCAGGTATGCTTATAAATGATTGACATGAACTGTGCTGTAATGCCTTATCAATACAACAATGTGTAGCTATAGAAAAACTAAGTCAGTGTCCTTGCTCTTTCTTGCCTTTCGTGAGGCCACTGAAAGAGAGAGGTGACAGAACTCGCAATCACTAACAGTATTACTTGTACTCATTTGTTGGAGCTCTCCACTCTGATTGCTGAGTGACTCATCATTTTGAAGGAAATTGGCTGCTTGAGCAATTTTTATTTCCAAGGAACAATGTTACCTTACATTTACAGAGAGGGACAAGAGACTTAAAATATATATATATATATATATATATAATGTATTTCATATGAAACTTATCATGTCTTACAAATTAGTGCTCTGGCACAGATTGTTTTTTTTTTTAAATCATTGTAGGTTTGACTTGTTCTCTATTAGTAACATTTTTTAATGCTCCAGAATGATTGAGCTTATTCTTGTATCAAAGTAAAACCCTCAGAGAGGAGGTCTACACATGGCAAAAGCATTATAGGATTAGTTCACCCAAAAATGAAAATTCTGTCACTGTTTGCTCACCCTTATTTTTTTTTTTTTAAACCTATTCCAAATCATTTTTTTCTCTGTTGCAGCTCTAAAATTTACATTCACATACATGCATATTTGTATCGTGTAAATGGTTCAGTCATTGCATTAAATAGTGTAAGTGAATAATGTGATAATGAATCATTTCAATTAATGTAGATAAAATAGATAAAATATAATGTATTGTTTAGGAAGACTTTGAATATAGCAAGTCATATATTTAAGTCATTATTTATTTATTTATTTACTTGCTTATTGTATTTACAGTGGCATGCAAAAGTTTGGGAAACGCTTGCAGAATCTGTGAAAATGTGATTCATTTTAACAAAATGATCATATAAAATGCATGTTTTTTTTTATTTAGTACTGTCCCAAGTAAGATATTTTACATAAAAGATGCTTACGTATAGTCCACAAAACAAAAAAAAAATAGTTGAAATGATAAAAATAACCTCCTTCAAAAGTTCTTATGTTCTTAATACTGCATGTGGTTACCTGGATGATCTACGACTGGTTGTTTTTTTTTTTGTTTTGTTTTTTTGATGGTTGTTTATGAGTCCCTTGTTTGTTGAGCAGTTAAAACAGTTAAACTTAGCACTGTTCTTCAGAAACTTAAAACACAACTATTAAAAAAGTTTCAAACATTCACTGATTCTCCAGAAGGATACATGATGCATTAAGTGCCGAGGGGTGAAAACTTTTGAAAAGGATGTAGATGTCCAATTTTTTCTTATTTTGTTGAAAAATCATATTTTTTTTCGTTTAGCACTGTCCTTTGTAAGCAACAGAAGATACTTGCATGTTTCCCGGAACACAAAATAAGGACAATTTACCTTGATCTTTAAATTCAAAAAGTTTTCACCCCCTGGCTCTTAATATATTGTGTTTTCTTCTGGAGCATCAGTGAATGTTTGAACTTTTTTTTAATAGTTGTGTTGAGTCCCTCAATTGTTCTTAATCATTATATGGAAATAAGCAGCATCATTATTCTTCTTAACTACTCATTTTGTGTTTTATGAAACAAAGAAAGTTATATTTGCAATGACATTAAAGGAACAATCCACTCAAAAATGACCATATATAATGTTGATATTTTTCCTATTTAAAACTTGACTCTTCTGTAGTTACGTCTTGTACTAAGACTGACGGAAAATGAAAAGTTTCTATTTTCTAGGCTGATATGGCTAGGAACTATACTCTCATTCCAGGGTAATAATCAAGGAATTTTGCTGCCGTACCATGGGTGCAGCAGGCACAATGATATTTACGTAGCGCCTGAAAGTGACCGGCACTAAGTTCGTGTAGATGCAGAGTTGTAATATCATTGCACCTGCTGCACCCATGGTATGGCAGCAAAGTTCCTTGATTATTACACCGAAATGAGAGTGTAGTTTCTAGCCATATCGACCTAGAAAATCGCAACTTTTCATTTTCTGTCAGTCTTAGTACACGTTGTAACTACAGAAGAGCCAAGTTTTAAATAGGAAAAATATTGAAACTCTTTGGTCATTTTTTAACGGGATGCTAACGGTCTTATCTGATTCAATGATCTATGCTAAGCTATGCTAAAAGTGCTACCGCCAGACCGGGATATCGGCTGAATGAATTCAAAAACAGTAAAACTCAACTGTTTAATTCTAGGGGAGTTGGAAAATGAACCTATTTTCAAAAAAAAGTGGTTCCGTTAAGACACTGAAACAACATTGAGTGATGTCAGAATTTTCATTTTGGGAAGAAATATTTTTTAATTAAGTTATTAAAAAGATTTCTTTGTACATATGATAAACATTAGTGGGGTCTCAATGCTCTTGCTGCTTTAAAGTATTGTATTTTGTTTCCTACAGAAGAAAAAAAAACAGGTTTGGGTGAATAAACGGTGACAGAATTTTTCTTTTTGTGTGACATTTCCCTTTAAAGCAACATAATGATAAAAACACTGTTTAAATATCATTTATTAACAATAATAATCACAACTACACGTTATTTTACTCAGTAAAATACTCAGTTAACCTAACAGCCAGCTAGCTGCCAAGCAACTTGATGCCTTATAGAAGTCAGCTAATGTGCATGTGCGTATATCTGCTGTTTTACTTTCTTCAAACATAGCTCGTCAAGATTTTAAAGTGGAAATATATATTTTATAATAATGCAATAAACATGATGGATGAGGAAAGTTTAGCTTTATGATTAGATGACACCTATTGCATCTTATCTCTATCAGACCAACAACTTACGGTTAACAAAAGCAACACCGTGCTGTTGTTTGGGACCGAACACATCCATTCAGCTTGTCACTAACCTGCAAAGATGCTATTTATTATACTCCATTTTTGTTCCCCCGTTAAAATCCGTGCTGAAAATCAATGTGGTTAAACTGGCAAGACTCCAGCAACCAACGTAGACCTGCAGGAGAGAACTGCAATAATTGACACAGCACTGACAAATAAAGCTAATGAAAAAAGCTACGTGGTTTGTGAGTAAACCCCCCTTCGCATCAAAACGAACAGATAGCGCTTAGTAAGAGTTTTAGAGATGACCTTATCTTGTTGAAAATATACTGTGAGGAGTTGCTTGAATATTCTGTAAAACTCTCTTGAATAAGTTGTTGAGATAAATCAGTGCTTTTGATAACGTATTTGTTCTGTTTTTCATCCGCTGCCATTTCAAGATGTTTGCCTCTGCGTCTACAGTATTATTATATGTTTGAAATGTCCTTCAGCATGCGCTGAGAGCAAAGTGCATCTCGGACGGCCGGGCCCAGCAGGATATTCAGATGTCCTTTTTAAATCCAGCTCTTTGGGTTAGACGACTGGCATTATTTCTTTGATATCGATGTGTTTTTGTATTTGCGTAATTAGATAAATCTCTGACCAGTGTAATAGAGATGCAATACTGAAATTAACGCTTTCTTTGTCCGTTGCGAAAGAGATACTTCTGTGCATGCTTTTGCTCCATCATACAGTAAGTAGATGTGTGCTAACTGACTTTGACACCTGCATAGTTGTTATTGATTGTACCATGGAACTTAATGAAAGCCGAATTACTCTACAACAAAAGGCGGTATTAAAGTGATAAAAATATGCACTGTTTCTGACAGGTTAACAAGCATCAAGAAATTAGCTGCCACTTCTTGACAGATGCCTTGAAAACACCCCCACCCCCCTTGAACTCTGAATTGATAAACAGAAGCGTTTCAAGTAAGGCGGTGAAGGGTGTTAAGAAAGTATTGACATGGGAACCTGCAGAGCTGCAGCATGACTTTATGAGATAAGTAGAGGGCGAGGTGTATTTGAGTTTAATTATCATGTGCTGTTTTGACACGTCTGACGCTTTCATGATACACATGCTCTTTTGTTTCCTAATTCGTCCTTTTCATCAGGTTCTTCAGACTGAACATTACCATTCTGCTCTCTCGTATGCTTTGGTCATCATTAATTAAGACGGCTCGGCGTTGGCTTATTGACCTCGGTGGCACGGGGGATTTTGATGGGTTGTGAGGAGCTCATGGAGTCTGGCCCAAAGCCTATTTTTTTTCCCCCGTTCGGTCATCCGCAGTGTTTGATGCATGGCAATTTAAATCCCCTCTTCTAATTAAATGTGATCTGCACTTGAGCTAAATGACATTTTTACAGAAGGCTATCTGGTACCTTCAAGACAAGGTGACATTCCACTTTCCATTATACAGGATTATAACAAGTAGCCGGACTCTCACAAAGTACGGCTTGAGCGGTGGCTCTCCCTGCAAAAATCAGTTATGGTGATGTGCAGGCAGCTTTGAGGAATCAAAGGGATTTGAGACTTAATTCACAGCTTAGCCATTACATCCCAGGTGTCAGCACAATGCAAAGTTCAGCACTAAATCATTAATAAAATAATGTCATCAGTTATTTCCTGCAGAGTTTGTTAAATGCGAGGAATTCCAATTTGTGATCAGTTCGTTCTTTCTGTATATGTGCTGTATACATCTGATATATACACAGTTGTACACCGTTAGTTCCGGACCTTAGATTTGATTCTTCAAGCTGCATTGCAGAAGTTCTGAGAATAACAGTCCAACAGCACTGGGACTCTGTTTGTATTACTATGCTGTGTTTGCTTCAGGCTGACTGTCAGTTTGTGTATTAGTGGAAGGGATTTGTCTGTAAATCTTTCTGCTGTTTACTTTGTTATGCCAATAGGTGACGACAAGTGACTGTCTCTGTGAGTGAGTTAGTTTAATCATTCATTCAACTCATTTGTTCGGTAGGTTTTTAATAACTAACTAAAAAGGTCTTTATGTGAGAGACATTGAATCGTTCACTCAAGCAATTCTTTCAGGAAATAAATAAGTATTTTATATTGAGTCATTGAATAGTCCACTCAAGCAATTCTTTCAGAAACTAAAAAAGTTTGTTTAGCAGGTCTTTAACTTTACCATAAGTAGGTCTTTAGGAGTGAGTCATTGAATCGTTCACTCAATTTTTTTTTAGAAACTAATCAAGACTTTATGTGTGAGTCACTAAATCATTAAATCAAGCAGTTCTTTCAGAAACTAAATAGGTCTTTATAAATGAGTCATTGAATCGTTTACTCAAGCGATTCTTTAGAAACTAAACAAGTCTATGAGTGAGTCATTGAATCATTCACTCAAGCAATTATTTCAGGAAATAAATCTTTATGAGTGAGTCACTGAATCATTCACTAAAGCAATAATTTCAGGAAATAAATCTTTATGAGTGAGTCATTGAATTGTTCACTCTAGCAGTTCTTTCAGGAAATAAGTAACTATGAGTAAGTCATTGTATAGTTCACTCAAGCAATTATTCCAGAAACTAAAAAAGTTTTTATGATTGACTCATTGAATCATTCACTCAAGCAATTCTTCAGGAAATAAACAAGTATTTATGAGTCATTGAATTAATCACTCAAGCAATTCTTTCAAGAACTTAAGTCTTTATGAGTGAGTCATTGAATCATTTACTCAAGCTGTTCTTTCAGGAACTAAGTTAGTTTTTATGAGTCATTGAATCATTTACTCAAGCAGTTATTTCAGAATCTAAATAAGTCTTTAAGAGTGAGTTAATTAATCATTTACTCAAGCAATTTTTTTCAGAAACTAGAAAAAAAAAGTCTTTATGATGAATCATTTCATGATTCACCAATAGATGATGCTACACAGTGATAGACATCACAGTGTTGATGCGGCATTGTGATTCCTCCCTCCGATTCATTCAGAGGATTTTGAAAGAGTAACTGAATCATTCACTCAAGCCATTCTTTCAGAAATTAAACAAGTCTTTATGATGAGTCACTTGATGCATTCACTCAACGGATTCATTCAACAGTGTTGATTCATTCAGGAATTATGAAAGAGTCATTAAATCATTCAATCACAATTTTGTTCAGGATCAAATCAACCAAACCAAAATTTACTCAACCAATTAGTTTAACAGCACTGATTCATTCAGGATTGAAATGGGTGAATTAAATGAATTAAAGATAAAATTTAAAAATAATACAATTTAAGTTAATATTAACTTTTTGCTTGTTGAGCTGTTGCAAGAAAGCAATATCACACTATTGTGCAGCCATTTTATTCAACCAATTTTGGTAGTTGTAATGTAATTTTTTATAATTAGTAATAGAACTTTTTGTACGGAAGACCCTGAATCTGTAGCACAGGAGTTTCACGCTAAAGAGGGACCTTGGGACATTCGTTTTTTTTACCTTACTTGTTTACATATTTTTTTGCTGGTCTGTTGTTTAAAAGAGATATCACTACTGTGTTACTTGGCAACACACAAAGCTGGATGCTTGTGCTTTTTATGAAATCATTTTGTTGGCATAGAAAAAAAATAAACATACAACTTACCTGGCCTTTTTTACTTTTTGTGAAATGTAAGTGTGATGATTACCACAACACTGTACATTAAGCAGTTCAAAAGTGTTCAACATTCACTTTGTGCAGTGTTGAGGAGCTGCAGGGAAATGCTTGAAATCCACTGGCATAAAGAGAGCAGTCATTAGTTAAAAAGTTATAGAAGATACTTAAATTCCACTGTATGATGGAAACATCCAGATATGACAGTGTCCCTTAGGTGGATTAATACTACTGCCATAAAACTCAGCTAATACCACTCACCCATCCCTGAGCAGTTATGTAGGATTTTCTGTTCATTCAACACACTGAGTGAAAAATACATTTTGCGTATGACTCATGGAGTATTGTTCACTTCTCTACTTGAGAGATCCATTTTTTTTCTTTCAAGTGGGGTAACGACCATGTATATATATGAAGACCGGAACTATTATGGCAGTCAGTGGATTTTCCCTCTTGAAACATTCAGGTGCGAAAACACCCACTGAATTTCGCTGGAAATGCTCTACTGCAGGTGATTGTTAAGTCAAAGTTATATAGATTAAACTTGCATAAAAGTGAATCTTCAAGTTAATGTTAAAAGGAAAAAAATAATGATTGTAAAAAGCTTCTACCAATCAAACTTATTGTTAGGCCAAGTTTGTCTTCAAAGGGCAATGCTGTATCTGCCAGGCTGTATTACATTCACATGCTCAGTGACATATAAACAGTGCAAATAGCTGTTGTAAGCAAAGATTTTATGTTAAAACGACTCTTTACTTTTTTGCATGGCGATGTTACACAAAACAACGATTTGCGAATCTCATTTCTATCGCCAATCGTTTGGCTTGTACAAAATAAACTACTGTATTCCATAGTTCATTATCTGCAGTAAGAAAACAGCATATTTTTAAGCATATATAGCGTCTCGTATGCATCCTAATTGGCGTATGATATAAAGAGTGTCGCAGGAGTCTTATGTGTAATATTTTCTCACATACTGTGTGACCTCTGAAAAGCCTCAGCAAGAATTATTGCTTAACATGATGGCACATTCCCAGTCACTGCAGATTTAGGGTTGGCAATACCATTAACACATTTGCAAGCCTTTGGAACAGAGAAAAGCAGCAGTGTGCCGCCAGTGCAGTCAGCAGGGAAGATCAATGAAGGACAAGCGCGTTTAGTGGCTGGGACTGAGAGCCACATTCCCTCTTGCATTGCTTGTAACATGAAATCAACTCCGTAAGCTCCAGACATTTTTCCATATATGACACAAACGGGGTCGTATTCACTCCAGCGGTGGGTGATGAGCGTCGGGTGTCCAAATGTTCACGATTTGATGGGAGGGTCCCCCACGGTTCAAGCCAAGTGTCGGGAGTTGATCGGAAATCAGGTTTGGAGTTGTTGATTAGACATCAGACATCATTTTTTAACCTAACATGACTGGGCCTAATATGGCTGGTGTGTGCGGATCCAATTTCGGTGGCTTTGCTGGAATCCAATTTCCAGCCACATCTCGCTTTGTGATAGCAAAGCTAGTTGAAGGTGTGATAAATTCTGCTTGATAAGAACAACTAATGACGGACTGGTAGAGGGAAGAAGATGATTATGTTTTACATACTAACCTTGGCTGCCAGGGCCTGTCCTTTAATGACAGCATAATTCAGCGTTCACCTTGGGAAGCTGCCATGGATTTTAGTTTATGAGGTCACCTGCATAACCTCAATCATTCAAGTACAAGCTCTGTCTTTGCATCAGTAGCTCTCTCATGCCCATTTTTAAGGAAAGGCTTGTGCCACTGATGCCCCGCTGACTTCATTTCCCATTTTCTCTTTATTCCAAACGCTCTTTCTCTTCATTCTGTTTCCTATGATTTGTTACCACCAGTTATGTTAGTGTACTGAACGGATTTAGCAGCTTGTTATTTATTTAGTTTATTTGATTTGACTTTATTGGATTTGCTGGCTTCTATCCTTAAATGATTAATTATTGCAAAGTTTAAAAAATGTCATGTTTAAATGGAAAGGAGAGTTAATAATATACATTGATGTAACATTTATTATTATATTTGTCAGAATTATGCATATTAATATATATTTTGTCAAATTCTGCAATGAAAGTGCAGAACACACACACACACACACACAAGGGCTGCATATATTTCACCAAAGCACAGTCAAAGCAATATTATTCCAATTTAATATAAATATTTTCTATTTCTATATATTTTTTGCATTCTACACTGAAACAAAAACAGTAAATTTACTAGTAGTAGAAAATCTCTAGTACTACATTGTGAAACCTTCACAGTTTCACAGGGAAAAGACTGATATTTATATCTCACAATTCTCACTTTTTTTCTCACAATTTTGTTTTAAAGTCAGAATGGCAAGATATGAACTTGCAATTCTGACTTTATTTCCCAGAATTGTGAGAATTTAAATCCTGAAATTGAATTTTTATTTTCACAATATCCAGTTTATATCACACAATTCTGAGAAAAAAAGTCAGAATTTAAAATTTATATCTCACAATTCTGACTTTATAACTTGGATTAAAAAAATAATAATAATAATTAAAAACTGCGAGATTAAATGTAATTACCAATTTTTATCTTCATTTTTAGGGATTGAATTTTTGCAGTTTTTTTTAAATATTTTTTTTTACAACTCATTTTGGCCAATACCGATATATTTCCTTTTGTTTGGAAACAACACTAAGTCTCTCCTGTGAGGAAATTATAGGCAAATTATTTTTTTATTTTGGTTAGTTTAAAAAAAAAAACATATTTGTTCGAATTAAATAAACAATAATGAAGTTCTTTTATAATGACAGTACACTGAAGTTCTAAAGCAAAAGAGTTCTAGAGCTCATTTGTTTTAAAAAAGTAGCATATTACACATGAATAAATAGTATTTATAAACGTATTTAATTTACAGGTGTTTTTTTCACGTAAGCTATAACTTTAAATTTAAACATACTCATGATTTTATGACGAAATAAGTGCTTTATTTAATCAGAAACACAGTCTAAATGCTATTGGTGTATTTTACTTTGTTTATTAGAAGTAGGCCAACAGCGCCCCCTACGGAATTAAAACACTTTACCGAATGAGCATTAGCACCCGGGGGAAGTTGTCGCTGCTGCCACTGCACATGCTATTACTGTTTACTCTATTGCACACCAAACACGTCATTATGTACATGCATTCTCAGTTTAAATGGAGCGATCCAAAACAGTCAATCTAATCATCATTCAGGCAAAACTTTGCTTCAAGAATGAGCCACATTGCTGACGTGATGTGAGTTTACGTATTCCCCTTATCGGCGAGACATATCGGCATAATTTTTCATATCGGTGCCGATTGTCACACCCCTGTGGACTGTTTCTTTGGTTTTTCCCTGATATGTCCTTATTTGGTCTTTCCTGTTCCATTTTCTATTATGACGTCATTGTTTAATCATTTACACCTGTCCTCGTCTCATTAGCCTGGGTATTTAAGTTTGGTTCAGTTCCTCGTTTGTTTGTCAGGTCTTAAAGTCTTTTAGTGTTGTTTTCGTGTGTTTGCGTGTGGATTCCCTGCTGTTCCTGTTCGTTCCTGTTCATTCCTGTTCCTGTGTATGGATTATATGAATAAAGTGCATGTTCCTGATTTCCTCGTTCCTACTCCTCCTTCCCGCACACGATGCGTGACACCGATATTTACTATCTGTTTACATCTAAAGTCATTATCAGCCAATTCCGATAACGGCCCGATAATATCCTGCATCCCTATTATTTTTTTTATTCAGTTGTGGAAACGGGACACAGGATTAATATATGTGGAAAAATAACTTTTTATTTTTTTATTTTTTTTCAGAATTATGTGATGAAGTTAAAGTGGAAAGATTTCTTTAACAGAAATCTTTTGTAACATTATAAATGTCTTTACTGTCACTTTTGATAAATGTCATGCATATTTGCTGAATGAAAGAGTCTTTCAAATATAATTTAAAATATTAATTTCTTTCAAATAATATATATTCTAATTTAATTAATTTGATTCTATTTAATGGAGGTATAAGTAGTCAGATCTTCACAAAAGTACCCCAAGCACTACCAAAAACCTAGCCAACTTCTTTTTTGATATGTTTTGAAAATCAGTATTCATGTATGTGTGTATGTGTGTATATGTGTATGCGTGATGTATGTGATGTATGCTTTTAATAACAGTATTTTAAGCTTGTTGTAAAGCTTTTATGGAATGAAAGTGAAGTTTTTGAGCTCCGCCAGCCTCGCAGTTCACTGATATGTGAAGTAACTTCTACTGCCACCTCATATTTTGCGAGCTCTTTTTGTATAGGACAAAGTGTCCCGTGGGATTTGCATTATTAAAGCACTTTGATGTGCTTTACTTGTTTTCATTCTGGAGAATGTATTATCCCGTGGTGTGCGAAGGGGTAAAGTAGCACAGATATGTTAAAAGGCACCGGCAGCCTCCAACCAAAGCATAGGGAGAGGACGCTTTACTCTTCAGACATCACAGAGGTGCCATCTGTGAAACAGTACATAAGACGACGCGAGCGGCTGAGGAAGTATTGCAGATAACCTCCACAACCCCTTTATTTTGCTTTATGCCAGATCACTTTATGATAGTGCCTAGCTTGCATATTCCCTCAGGGAAAGGATTTTCTGTCTGTGGCACTTGTCAACATTGACATCCATACAGAGATCACAAAGGGGCTTTAGTTCTAATGCCGCAAGTGTGCGTGGCACAGTGACATTGCTGTGTATGCATTTTTTTTATGTAGCAATTTCTTACCCTTGTCTCCGTTCCCTTAAGAATCTCAGACGGCAGACACTCGGTCGGATTTTTAATAAATCAGAACTAACAAGTTGGTTAAATCAAATTCACATCCCTTTTACCTTCTTTGTTTTCCATCCACTAAGTCAAAAGTCGTTTTACAGCAACTAATGCATTTTTCAAGTAGCTATTTTTCAGACTGTTTGTTCCTTTTTGTTAAGGACCACTTTAATGCTAATGTGAAATAGCTCTCAGAGAAATCACTGCAAGGTCTGACATGCCTTGCCAGTTCAGCTCTCTTTCCGGACCTGTCACTGTTCCCGACGCTGTAGACAGCAGAAGAGCTTTGTGAGACATTGGAAAAGCTTGGTGTGTGAGAACGTCGTGCATGTCGTAGACCAGCTGTCCGTGGAGAGATCTTAAAAGATACAGGCAGGAATGAGCAATTTAGATATTTTCTTTCTTTCTTTCTTTCTTTCTTTCTTTAGTTAGTTTCTTGCATGCATTTATTAAATAGTTAATGCTCAACACATCAGTCTGCAAGATATATTAGAGATATTACAGTTAAATGGACAAAAATTACACATTGCACAAGCACTTATGTAAGTTATGCATGCTATTTATATATGCCTATGAATGCATCTTTCATCATTTTGAGAAACCTGTCAAGTGGCCTAACAAACGATTTTGAAATGCCTCAGATTAAATTAAGAAAATTAGTGGAGATGCTGTAGACGGTATGGAAAATTGCTGCTCTCTAGACATGCACACGGACTGCAGGAGGCACGCTATTCATTTTTCCTGTGTCACTACATTGCCACCTAGTGATGGTCACTCTCTTACCTTTTGTCTGAAAAGATCAGAAGTGATCTGAGATTGAGAAAACACTGCTGGCAAAACATTCCCTGTGAAAGTTGCTGCTCAGCATATGATGCAGTGCATTTAAAAGTGGTATAGTGGAAACTTTTTATCAATATAATTCAAGTAGGAAGGGGGAATATTGTGAAAAGCATCACCTTCTGTGATTGAAACTACTCAGAAATGCAGCCTGTTGAATTTTGCATTACGCTCAATGTAATAAACAGCACAAATAGACTTGTTTTCTTTGCCATGCTTCTGAAGTTACATGGTAACTTGGATTGTAATACATTATTAATCTGCGAAGTGCATTACTTGACACAGTAGGTTATTACTTGACAAACTGCATTAATCTTAAAAAGTGATTATCGATGTAACAATAATGAAATGTTGACGTAATAATGCATTATGAATGAGAAATGAATTTGCCAGCTAGGACCACATATTTGAATGACTGATGCAAATTTGATTGAATTTTTATGTTTTCTGGTAGGGGTGTGACGAGACTTATCCCACGAGACGAGACGAGATTTTTTCAAACTTTTTTTTAAAGAAATCCTCAGTAATGAAATACATAGGGAAAATCTTTTATTTAACTGAAAAAAACTAAATGCAAAAAATGTAGGTGCGTTTTGAACTTTATGAAATTAAACTTTAATTAACTTTAAACCATTTTAATTAATTATATGCAGTAATAAACAACATTAAAACAATAGCTTCACAATTCTGGATAAATTGAGAATCCCAGTTGTTTTTAATAAATTGGAGACCATGATTCTCTCACGATTCTGGAGAAAAAAAGATTAGAAAACTAAACAAAGTAATGTAATTTGCTAGTGATCCTGACAAAATGTTCATTGCTTACGTTTTTTAAAAACGTATTCATTTAAACAAAATAAAAAAATAAAAAAAATCAATGAAGGAGTCAGTGTCTTAATTCATTAAGACTTGTTTGACTATTGGAATCTCCTGAATGAATGATTCAGTGACATTCCTTGTTTTAAACGGGCAGTTGTCGCCACCTCCTGGCGGAAGAGGATAAGCGTTACAGTACATACCAGTGTTAAGATATTTTCGTTTTGATGGCTACTGTCATATAGACAATAAGTGTTATAGACAATAAGTGTTTACACCCAAACTATTAACTTTTATCCCAGTACTTCTGTTATTTAAATGTCTGTAACAGAAATAATGATTATAATGTGGTTGAAAAGACTGCCTGTGTTGCTTTTTCTGAATCAGCAGCAGTATAAATGCAGATTTGATTGTCTTCAACACCTGTTTCACATCATGTTTTGTTGCCACCCATATCAGTGAATGACAGCGTTCACATCGGAAGCGTAATAATGGCCGACTCTCTGATTCATTAAAGGGGTCATCGGATGCTAAGTTCACTTTTACATGTTGTTTGAACATTAATGTGTGTTGGCAGTGTATGTACAAATTTACCCTATAATGATAAAAATCCATGCAGTGGTTTTTAATTAATCTGTAAAAATAATATCCCCTTTTTCAAATCAAGCCATTCTGTGGTCGTCATTTACTCCCGACATCTGAGCCGCTGAAGATGCAGTAGATTAACGTTACATTTATTTGTGAAGGGAATGCGCCTCCCGGTCTACATATATCCGTTTGTGTTCGCGCGAATCATTCGTGATCCAGCTTCACTTACAGCAGAAGTGAGTATAAGGGTTTTTTTAAGAATCTTTGCGATCACCTTTCCTAATAATGTGCTAGTTAGTAAGTTTAGCGGCTAAATGCAGCTAAAGTAAACAGGCTCGTCTCTCCACAGAAAGAAGAGAGGGGCGGGGTGAGCAGAGCTCATTTGCATGTAAAGCAGCCTCGACCAGAATGAGATATATGGTAACAAAATGAGGTAAAAAGGGTGTTGTTTTACACAATATACAATGTATATTGTATCTTATATATATAAGACTTTTCATTAAGACCCTAAAGAATCATATCAACTTGTGGAAAATGGGCATCCGATGACCCCTTTAACATGGGCAGCGACAAAACGTGCTTCTCTTGTGAAAACAGCCGCAATAGACATTGCTAAATCGTTGTCATTCAGGAGTAAGATTGCGTGGGTGTTTGAATCTAGATCTCGATCTTTTGAGGATTAATCGTGCAGCTCTAATGTAAACTGCAAAATCAGGATATGGTCAGGAGATCTCGCGAGATCTGACTGGTAACGTCACCGTCAGCTGGAGTGGCTGCGGCTCCGCCCATTGAGTGGGAAAAGACTTGAGTGGCAGATTTGGTTTCAACGTGAATGCTGCGCCAGAACACACAAAACACCTCTAAAACCAGAATAAGCTATGTGATTGACTGTACAAAGAGATTTGACAAGAAACCTGAGGTATATTTTTACAGATGGCTGAAAGCTACTGAAAAGAGAAGCTAATTAATCGCTGCAATTCAGAGAAATAAATGGTTCACTCCAGGCAGCGAAACATGGATTTGCAGTTATCATTCCTTGTAAATATGTTGAATTGTGCAGTAAAATCATATTGTATATTTTGTATTATAATATATTGTATTGACAACTCATTTAACTAGATATTTACCATCTTAAATTCTGCATGGATGTTTTTAAATAAACACTGACAAAAACTATATACGGTTTTCAGCTGGATCACCGGGGTTTAGACCAACCTATTTTGTATTTACAAAATGAGTTCACAGGCAAATTTGCTTTATTTATTTTCCCCAGCATCAAAATCAGACACATATAAGTGTTAGAAAACACGATTCCTGGCTGCATCAATATCCATTGACCACTGGATATGTGTTAAGTTGTTAGGAACATCACATCAAGTTCAGCAACCTTTAGTTTAAACTGATTATTGTTTGTTTTACTTGAGTTTTCGCATCTCCTTAATAAATCCATTCACGCTGAAGGCGTGTCCCGGGCGGGAAAGTGACGTCAATGCATACGCTCTATTTTCTGGGAATTTAAATACCGAAAACAAGTTCTAAAAGCCTAATGTGAATACCAGAAGGCCCCCGGTGTACGAGAGTCTCTTTTAATATCTTCAGAGTTGTGGATGTGTTTGTAAGACTTGCCTAGCTTAACTTAAGTAACAACCTTAGGGATTTTTCGTATCCAATCAATAGTCTAGCCATCAATCGGAACTGGCTCATCCTTGCTCGCTTGTGCTTGATCAACAGTTTACATGCACAAGGGACAAGGCCTTTGCTTAAATTCCACCCCGGCACAGTAGGGAAAAATAGTCTAGTCCTTAGTGGGCTCCTCTTGTCAGTGGGCCCAGAACAATATTCCCCTATCCATCCCCTTGATGCAGGCCCTGACCTGGGATGTGCTGTTTTTGACAAAGTAGCATGAACTCGAATGCTTCTGACGAAACCGGTATGTTTTGATCTTAAGTGACAATAAAATCGAGTCAAGAGTCATATTTTTGTGAGTTTTCGTTTATTGACTTATTTGTAGTCTTTTCATATGATTTTAATTGCAGTGCCACAGTAGATGGAAATCTTAGGTGAGGAATCAGATCAAGCAATTAGATGTTGCTATGGTTGCAAGACACAAGTTAACATGCGCAAGACCAAGTTAGTCACAACATCCAAAAAAAAAAAAAAATTTTAACTGTGGATCTAGCTGTCTGGAAGACACAGCTCTCTGAATGATAATAATCATCACAACGGCACACTATATGGTGTAATTACATTGTCAAATGTAAGAAGAAATAAAAAGCCTGATAATATCATGCGTTGTTACCGCAAATTATGATTCATGCACAGTTAGATGCAATCTAATCCGTATAACCTATTGCAAAAGCAGTTTCATGTCCATTCAAACTGAAGGAGCACGTGCGGCCTAAGAATTTTTATCCAAATGGATTTTAAATGCATGTTTGTCTAGAACACTGTGTCAGAAATCAGCCATTCACATGTCAAAATTAGGTCAGCCCTTTTGATAACACCCAAAAAAAAACAAAGATGTCACTGCCGAAACATTTGACAGCAGTTTGCACCAGTTCTGTAGAATTAAAAAAATATTAAAAAATAATTTAAACCCAGGTCACCTTACTAGCTAATCAAAAACTGTGCCAGTAGACTAACATATCTTATGTTTAATGAGCTAATAAGATGTGCAGTTTATTTCTTTTAAATTGGTCATTGGGCAAGTGAGCCAGGACTGCTACTGGATTTTACTTTGTGTGTGTGTTTGTGTGTTTGTGAACATTTCATGTCAACATTGATGTTGTTCATGACAATCCACACTCTACAGTCCAAGAAAACATTTTCTTTTTTTTTTATTTCTTCCTTTCAGACTGCAGCTGGTGGCACAGACTAAGCAACCTAATTGGACAACTTTATAAGCTGAAGTTCACCTGGTAATGTAAGAAGTGTAACAGTGCTGCGACAAATGTTCTTGCACCTTTTGGCTACAGATGAGATGAGAAAAGACACATGTGTTAAGAGATGTGTTTTATCCGAAATAACCACCAACTCTTCACTTGAATGCCTTGCACTCATTAATTAATTAGAATGTAACAACACAAACTGAAAAATGTATAATCTTGTTGTAGGTACAAATAACTTCTAGTACAACAAATCAGTACTAAATTTATTAAAATTGGGCTTAAAAATCATAATGCTTATCTGTCTTTGACCTTTGCTAAAAGGAATATTCTGGGTTTAATACAATCAATACAACCTTTTTTAAAAAAAGATGAATAACTAAAGCATACAGGCTCTTACAATAAAAGTAAATGGAGCCAATTTTGGAGGATTCAAAAGCGGAAATGTGAAGTGTATAATTTTGTAAAAGTACTTCTGTTAAAAAATTGCATTATTCGAGGTGTGAAATAGTTGAATTAATAATTTTAGGGCTTTTTGTGTTGCACTGTCATGCTAACAAGTTAAATTTTATGGAACTTCATAGAAAAAAATTAGTAAGTGATTTTTTTTTTTTTCCACACTACAATCATTATAATAATGTAATAAAAGATTTTTGGACTTCAAGAAAATGCTATTTTAGGATTTCTACTTAAATACATGTCAGTTTGTATTTCTTTGTCATTATTAGTTAAATTTACTAGCAATTTTGAAATGAAAATTGTTTCTAAAGAAATCTTACAGCGGTAATCAAAACAGTGCCTGTTTTAACAGATTGGCTCCATTCGCTTCCATTGTAAATGGCTCGCTGTAACCCAGATGTTTGCTTTTCTTTTTAAAGAAAAGGAGGGACAAGTGAAAATAGATTTTCGTGATAATCAACATTACGCCACAAGCGCCGTCGTCTGGGATTGACTTGTACCGAACCCAGAATATTCCTTGAATATGTCCATGAAGAGTTGCGCTAATAAGCGCGTCCTCTTCAACAGCGCAGTGCGTAGAAGGAGCACAGGCTACATCAATACGAGAACACAGATCTGCTCTATTGATGTGGCAGCCAGTAAAAGTGAAAGAGAGGAAACGGGGGCCTGTCATTAGGACTTAACATAAAAGTAGCAAAATTGAAATAATTCAGTTTTGCTTTTATGAAGGAAATAAAGCAGTGTGAGTCAGACGCCCGATGTGTTTGACAGAGAATAATAACACAGGTGTCAGTGAGCTCAGAGGCGGCAGCTAAAGTGTCGCGAAGGGTAAACTACAGAAATAGCACACTAGTAAGACTATTGCAGCATGCAAATTTGAATTGATAATGGATCTTTAGTAGCGCACCAGCATGGCCTGCGTTATCTTTTAAGAAAACAGAAAGGTAATCATATTTTTATTAATCTCAGCGGGGTATTTGCATAGATTGCAGCTCGCTTTTCCCGCCGGAATTCCATATTCCAGCACGGAGGCACTTAGGCTTGCCATTTAAGCACTAACCTAATGGGTGAAGATAAATGACCTCTACGTTTTGAACTTGGCCGCGCCGCCTACGGCAAGAGGGGAAAGTTGTTGTTTGTCTCCAACAACAAGAACAACTGCGTGTCCTTGTTTTTCTCCATGGCAGGCAGTTCAATTTATGGTCGGACTCATACTTTTGTGCGGTTGTTAAATCATCCTTATAAATTAAACAGCAGGTGCTAATTGAGGAAGGGAAAAACGCACCCATAATTATTAGCATCCAGCAGAGACACATGTCGGAGGACAGGCATCGGACGCTCTGCTGCCTTGACAAATAAAAGCAAGGCGAAAGTAACTGCTGCCGTGTATGTCAGCAAATACAGGTTGAATTTGAAAGGCGTAGCATTTTCTTTATCACTTTTCCTCAAATAAGTGGATTTGCTGTCTAGCTTTGTATTAGCAATAGAGTAGTGCAAGTGAGCAAGGCAGATATGAAGCGACACATCAATTTATGTATTTCCAAAGCAGAAGCTGGCCATTTTTGTCAGCGAAGCTGATTGCACATTGTAGGACTGGATGTACCTTTGCCGCACGGATCGCTCGATCTATTGTACCGTGTCGCCAGCATAAACTGATTTAACGAACATCTGGTTTTCAAAGTGTGCCTAATGATGTCACATTCATCTTGCTCTAAATGGCTTAAGTGCATGTAATTATATTTTTAATTAAGCATGAATCTGTTTCTGTCAATTGCAGCAATTTGTCATTTTCTTATGAAATATACTGTGCGATGTGAGACGGGATGCATTCAGTCAAATTAAATAACATATCTATTTCCTGGGATCGGTTTAGATTTTCTTATAAGCGTGACAGTGAAACATTTAATAGGTCCTCGTGTGTTTTAGCTGCACCGGCTTCTGAGGTTTCATAGTAGGTGGCAATTTGATAACCTCGAGACTAAATTGGCTTTTCCCTCCAATCTTGTTCAAAAACCAACTGTGTTACATTGAAATAAAACAGATATCCCGCTAATTAACAATCTTTTAATGCATCAGTTGACACTTTTGTCACTTCTCCAAGTGGAAGCATATGTTTAAACTTAAATGGTGAGTTGCACGCATGCATCAGTCAGACAGTCATTCTCCTTGATAGTCTTTTTTTTGTCCGATGGATCGCTAATTCCTCATTAAAAATGATGAGCTTCTTCATCACCTTGCTTTTGAAAAGGTTACTCCTTAGCCCAGAGGAGCAGAAGGGAGTCCTTCGCCTCCACCTGACAGCTTTCTCCCAGGTTTGCTCATATTGATCAGGGACTTCAGGTTGCCTTTCCTCCATTTGAACCCAATGTGGCGTCTGCAGTGCGGCATACTAAAATGATGTATAATCAATGATTCATAGCACCAACCTGGCTTGTGCAAAGCCATCAAAATTATACAGTACCATAGGCGCTGACTTCATGCTGAAAAGACCTGGAACCGCAGACAAAAGGTGGATAAAATGCGATTCTTGATCCATGTTAGGGTATAGTTTAACAAGAAGCAAAAAATGGGGGTGAATGTGTGAATCTATCTATCTGTCTATCTATCTATCTGTCTGTCTGTCTGTCTATCTTTCTGCTGTGTCTATGGGGTCACTAAGATTGATGTTTTTGAAAAAAGTATTTTTTTGTTTGCTCACCAAGGTTGTATTTATTTGGTTAAAACTATAGTAAAAACCGTACTAATGTAAACCATTATTGCAAATTTCTGTTAATGTATTTCCAAATGTAATTTATTCCTGTGATGGCAAAGATGAATTTTTATCAGCAAGTTCTCTACTCTCTTATGAATGAATTGTTTTTGGTGACTAGACTTTATTTTAAATAGAAACCTTTTAACATTATTAATTCATTTTAAATGTATTTACTGACCAATTAAATGCATCTTGGCTAAATAAAAGTAGTAGATCCATCTATCTATCCATCTATCTATCTATCTATCTATCTATCTATCTGTCTGTCTGGTAAAGCTACATGTCACAATTTCTTAAGTTTTTAGTGTCACATTCTCTTACATAAATTCCAGTGCTGATTTTTTTGCAACATTCTGTAGCATTTCTTATTATGAATGGAATAATCTATTTCTGGATGTTTTGATTAGCAGGCAGTTCAAATAGATTTTATTTAAAGTATTATTTTTTTAACATTATAAATGTATTTACTGACCAATTTAATGCATCCTGGCTAAATAAAAGTATACCTATCTACCTATTTACATATCGATCTGTCTATCTATATCTAATATCTAATATTCTTACAGACACTACTGTTCTCAAGGTTTCCAACCTGAAGTCAAATTCTCTGATCGTGAATGTCTTATATACAGATAAAATGGCTTTATTGTGAGATCTGACACACGGCAGAGCTACAAACATCTGTATCAAAAATAGAAGTGTCCTTGAGGATGAAAAATCAGTTCATCTTATTTCAGCTACTTGTGTGGGAGAACCATAATTGAAAAAGTTAAGTTGTTGAACTAGTTTGCAACACATTGTACTGTGTGTATGAGAGAGAGAGAGAGAGAGTCAGATTTAGTGTCGTAAATTGAATCAGGTCAACTGTATCATCAAGAATACAATTTAGGCCATTATATCTCTATTCTTTGCCATTGGACAGAGGGGTAAAATAGCTCTATAATGGTTAGAAAATGATGTAGAAAGCAAGGGGCATGAAGATGTGTTGAGCATGACTCCAGACAGGAGTGGAAATAGTGAAGTACAAACAGATATAATTCCTCCTCTACCTCTTTAATCATTTTGCCTCATTTTAACAAAGAATCCATTAATAATGTCATGGATATTTAGAGTGTGCTTTGATAAATGAGATCCTGCCCCCTCTGTCTGGTGGGATTCCCATCCTCTTCTGAAACCCTGAATTAATACAATATCGCTGACAGCTCTCAAAAGGACTTCACACGTACTAGTATTAATTACAAGTGGGAAATGACTTTGTTCATCAATCAAATAATTTTCCTCAACTTGTCAAAAGCAATGCTGTCGCACTATGCATGAAGCCCCCTCTGCTTTGTTAACGGCGCTATTGTTTTGACAGAGAGTGAATGGAAAGCAGCTGCCTCTTGTTCGTCTGGTCGTCATGAGCCGCTCAGCCGCCCTGCTGAGGCAAAGTTCACTTAAAAACCCCAAACAGAGCGGAAACAAATTATCACATCAAGGTAGATTAATAGCACGTGCTACGGAATAATCATTGCTGCTTTGAACGCTGGAGACGTCTGTGACGAATGCTTGAAGATCTTACAGATCAGCCTTCCCTGTACTCGCTGAGAGAGCTCTGATGTAAAGGGCAACTTAGATTGCAAATCGTGCTGTTCTGTTTCTTGGATGTGCCGATTTGAGAGACGAATTCACAAAAAAAGTTGTGCAGTTTCTGCGTGTGGTATTTTAGTGCAAAACGTAAAGGAATAGTACACCCAAAAATCTAAATTCTGTCATTATTTACTCACCCTTATGTCGTTTCGAACCCGTAAGAGCTTCGCTCATCTACGGAGCACGAATTAAGATATTTTTTTATGAAATCCGAGAGCTTTCTGACCCTCCACAGACAGCAGTGCAACTGAAATGTTCCCAGGCCCAGTTCCCAGGTAATAAGGACATTGTTACAAAAAGTATGCCCTTTCTGGGCATTGAATGTAGTAGTAGCTCTCGAATTTCATAAAAAATATCCTAATTTGTGTTCTGAAGATGAACAAAGGTTTTATTGGTTTGGAACGACATGACACCCTCATTGCATGTAATGAAAGAATTTTCATTCTTGGGTCAACTGCTGTGTTTTTCGTTCCACTGACTTAATAATGTGCATACACTCTAAAAAAAAATGCTGGGTTAAAAACAACCCAACTTGGGTTGTTTGGCAACCCAGCGCAGGGTAAATATTGGACAGAACACATGCTGGGTTATTTTGACCCAGTTGGTTGGGTTACATGTTTTTACCAAACATGCTGGGTTGTTTTATTTAAGTCAACTATTGTTTAAAAATTATTATATTGCTGGTTTAAAATGGACTGGAACTTATAAAAAACACACAGAATTACTAGAGGCAACAGCAATCAAAAGATAAACATTTATTATCAAGCAAGAACACATGGGCAAAATACAAGACAAACTGAATTTATTTGTTTACAGCATAGTTTACAATATTGCATACATTTAAACTCATTTAATAAGCATTTTAGACATAAAAATGTAACATTTAAAAGTAGCATTTTAAGTTATTTAACCGTTCTTTGTAATTGCTTTTTACCGAAATAGTGCTAATTCTCATGCCGGTGTGTAGCTGAAATCTCGCGTTTCACTCATAGCTGACTCCAAAACCTGCCCATAAACAAACAGTACTGACATTAGAGAAAATATTTTAACATCATATGAAATTAAACTCAGTACAATAACTAATAAAATCCATTTATTTTATGCAAGGCAAAAGGTGTTTCCATCTTGTGAAACAACCGCTGCTGGCGCAGCTGACTGGCATCTCGTCCTTTTGTTGCGTTGCTTAAAATAATACAATTTACAGCACAGTAAAGACTTTATAAATGAAATAAAATGTATACAAACCTTTATTTCGCTGAAGAAGTGCACCAAATCTGTGGCTCTCTCTTGTAGAGAACACAAAAAGCCTGCGCTCTGACTGTAATTCAGCAGCTGGGTTGTTTTGTCAGCGGTTGCGTAGAAAAAAAACCCAGCATTAAAAATGACCCAGCAACTTAGTTACAGAAAAACTACCCAGCACCTGGATAAAAATATTAAAAATAACCCAATAACATGACCCATGGGCTGAACCCAGCATTCGGGTTTCAAAAAATAACCCAGCATTTTTTAGTGTGTAAGTTTGTGAGAATTTTGCAGCATACCGAAGTTGGAACTGCCTGAGAATTAAAATTCAGTCAAATATTGACTTGTATCTTATCACAGTTTTATAGTTTGTACTTTTTGTTATTTACATAAATGGACCAAAATGAAAAGGTTTTGAACCCTAACAGCTGAATATCACGTTCAAGTCCAGTGCAAATGCTACAACTGCTCGTCAGCAGCAACTGTCACAGTTCCTGTGCGACAAGAGGTCCTCCATAGGCTAGACCTTCCCATTTAACAACGCTCTGTTTGACCTTGGTTCCACGTTCTACAAAAGGTAACAAAACCAGCCCAACTGCTACTCAGAACTAGTCCACTCATGGCCATGTTTCGTCAGGTCAACTTAGGTTGAAATTGCCTGCCCATAAACGTATAAAAGTATCCCAATTTTGCAAGAAAACCACGGACTTGGCAACACTGGATGCTGGGGCGGGTTTGGTCAAATTTTGCTAGGAGCGAAGTTATAAGTGTGCAATACACAGGCTTGGTCCTGTAGTTGGTGTTACAAGGCATTTTTATAGAAATAAAATCAATTTAGTTCAATTTATTTTTTTTTTTGATTTTTAGTCAATTTAGCTGGACATGGGACGCTACATTTCTGAGGGAGGCGCCGCGTGTGACGCGTCTGTTTGGTGGCGGATTCAAAAGCACAGGATAACTATTGTTAATAAACAAACGTTTTTGAAGGGGAAAAAGGTTATAACTTTTATTGTAGTTATATGGGCATTTAGTTATTTTTGTCTTTTAATACACCAAAATCTCATGATATAGAGATGAAGCTTTATATTCACAGGATATTTAAAACGTAGCCTACAAAAGTATATTGGCTACAACTAGACAGCAAAAGTTAAGACTCTTTTCCGCTCTTCAAACACACACAAAAAAAATTTTAATCTTCAATGACGGATGTGTACGTGGTGACGTCACGTGACAATTGTTGCTTATTGTCATTGCGTTTTTTCCAATGAATTTTAATGAATATTCGAATTAATAAAATTAGTTTTATTTCTATGTTGTTACAAAATTTACATTTATTTATTTTTAACACCACACCCCTATTTTTTCATTAGCTCTGAATCAGGGGGTGCTGCAGCACCCTCAGCAACCCTACTTCCTGTGGTAATGTGCATATGCTTTCTGCATCTTCCTCATCTGTGTTTTTGATCGCCATTTTTTTGACTCATTCAGGAGATGCGTAATAGCGCCCCCAAGTGTTTAACAGTGAAAACACAGAAAACCTGAAAAATCAGTGTTTGGCAGGGAAGCGTTGTCTCATGAATAATGGAAAATTCTGTGTTTGGCAGGAACAAAAGTTAATTTGTATTCTGAAGATGAACAAAGGTCTTGAGGTTGGAATGTCATGGGGGTGAGTAATTAATGACAGAATTTTCCTTTTTGGGTAAACTATTCCTTTAAAAAAAGTATGTTCAGTAGTCTTTATAAACCACACCTCTATCAAGGGGAATCCACCCCAAACCCCCCAAAAATAAAAACGCTATTTCTACCAAGGGGGCCCCCAAGGACCGCTTGCTTAGGGCCCCAAAAACTCTAAACACGCCCCTAAGTGTGTTCTATATAGTATGAACATATGTAATCTGAATGCAATCAGGCCTTACTACATCCATCATGTTGTCATGTGACCTACAGTGTCAGTCGCTTTGCTGCCATTTACAAATGGCCTTATGGGAAAAATTCAGATGTTCACTTCAGAATCTCAATGGAAGTAGTAGGTCATCCAGTACTTTTCACCTGGTTAATGAATGCTATGCATTTAGACATGCTTTCGCCTACTATATACAGTAGGGAAGTGTCTCAGTGCACCACCAGCACCATCATTTTTGTTGTGTGTAATAAAATATTGCATTTTCATTCGTACACTGTCGCAACAGCGTTCTAATTCTAATTATTTAAGCTCTGCTTGTGAAAAATGCTTAATTGCGAGCACAACATTTTGGGCATTGTTTGTAGAGTTACGTGATTTGCATAATTCTTTTAGTGATTGGGTTAAAACAGTACAGAGAGTGTGCAAATAAACAATGCTATCAGCAGTTCTGCTTCATTTTTAGTGAAAAGTCTACAACTGAAAGTTTCAGTAATCAGTCTCATTATATGTATTTGCATTTGTACCAAGATCACAGAGCTCTGTGGCTTGACTGTATATCTTAGCTGTAATGTAACGAATGGTATTGTGATTTTTTTTTTTTTTTAACATTTCTCTGTGTGCAATAAAATGAAATGCTTCAGCCGCACAGCTTTGATCACTCATCGTGCTGCTTCAGTGACTACAGAGGAGTTCTGCTTGTCGTCAGTAAAATTTTGTGTCAACAAGACTTCAGTTAACAGGAATTTCTGATAAGGGCTCTTAAGATGAGCTTTACACAGTGCTGTGAAATTCACCTTAACAGTTTGTTTTTGCTTTTCATAACAATCAGACATATTCTCAAAACATGTAACATTCTTATCTCAGTATTGTTCATGTTAACCCTCGCAAATGCTTCTAAACTAGACTAGTCATGAGCCAGAACCATTTTTAAGATGCTGTTTAAGAAAAATACGCCTTGCTCTCCTCAACCTTGCACTCGCTGAAGCACAGTGAATAAGATGTAGGCTCTTGTGGATATATGTTTGATGAAATTGACACACATTATCGATTTTCCCTTCCGAGAAAATACACAATGTACAGTCTAACATGTCAGTTGGAGAAGTAAAGAGATTTAACTTTCAGCAAGCGCCGCTCTCACAGCCAGAACATTGTTGGCACAGTGTTTCTTAGGATGCAACCACTGTCTATTTATTTCGCCTGCAGCAAAGACTGATATTGCTCTATTTGCATATACATGCATTTGTAAAGATCCAATCAGACATCAAGGTGCAAACACAATTCTAGAATTCAAAGCTTAGACGGGGCGCAGTGAAACAAATGTACATAGCCTGGGGTGCTGGAAAAGCAGATAAAGCGGCTAACTGTATCTAGCTGATAGGACTGAGTGAACATTACCTTCTTTACAAAAAGGTGAAAAAAAAAATGGATGGCTAGGATTTTTAGGTAATGAAAAATGTAGGTGTTTTTTTTTTTTTTTTTTTTTTTTCAACATATTTGGACATGTTTGCCCCTGTGGAGTTTTAGAAAATAAATTAATTCTCACTAAATTATTCAATAAGTGGACATACACCCATTACAAAAGCAATGAAATATTTCCACTGCATTTTAAATGATTTATTGTATTTAATAGCATTCTGTGGTCACTTTATTAAATAACATCCGAAAAAATATATCTTACACTTTCTGCATTATTTGCATAAAATTATACTTTTTTGTCTTGATTGGAAATGATAAAGGGTTTTTTCTGTTATTTTTTTCTTTACACATTATCTCTCATATCATGTACACTGCCGCTCAAAAGTTTAGGATTAGTACGATTTCTAATCGTTTTTAAAGACTTTTCTTATGCTCATCAAAGCTGTGTTCACTTGATCAAAAAATACAGAAAAAAATGTAATATGGTGAAATATTATTATGATGTAAAACAATGTTTTTCTATATTAATATACATTAACATTTTAGTTCTATATGTAATTAAAAATTACATATTTTTTTAGAATCATTACTCCAGTCTTCGGTGTCACATGATCCTTTAAAAATTATACTAATATGTTGATTTATTGTCCGTGCTGGAAACAGCTTAATATTTTTTTGGAACCTATGATACTTTTTTTTTCAGGATTTCTTGATCAATAAAAGGTTAAAAAGAACAGAATTGATTCCAAATAGAAAGGTTTTCTAACAATATACACTACTGTTCAACAGTTTGGGGTCAGTAAATTTTTCTTCTTTCTTTTTTTGAAAGAAATTAATACTTTTATTCATCAAGGACGTGTTAAATTAATAATAAGTGATAGCATAGATTTACATTGTTAGAAAACATGTATCTTTTGAATAAATGCTGTTCTTTTTAACTTGTTATTCATCAAAGAATCCTGAAAAAAAGAATCACGGATTCCAAACTGTTTCCAACATTGATAATTCTAATAATAAATCAGCATATTAGAATGATTTCTGAAGGATCATGTGACACTTAAGACTGAAGTAACAGCTAATGAAAATTCAGATTTGCATCACAAGAATAAATTATATTTTAAAGTATATTAAAATAAAAAACATTGTTTTATATTGTACTAACATTTTGCAATATTACTGTTTTTTTTCTGTATTTTTGATCAAATAAATGCAGCCTTGATGAGCATAAGAGACTTTTTAAACATTACTGTTTACTCTTTAAAAACATTACTGATTTTTTTAATGGTAGTGTATGTATCTCAATTATGCTCTTAACTAGCACTTATCTCCTCAAAAAAAAATGAGAAGAAAAAAATAATAAAGTAATAAGTAAAGATAAGTAAAAATAATAAATAATAAATAAAACTTTATTAAGGGCAAAATGTTGGTTAATAAATAATGAATGATGAAATGATGGGGCAGTCATAATTTGTGTATAATAAATAGATACAGTTTTTATACAAATATTAGATCTTCTGTATGTGCATGTAATGTGTGATATTTTTGTGATAGATTTCCATACTTTAAGGTTGAAAGTTCTAGGGTGAGACAAGGGTAAAACAATTTTTTTAAAAAAAGGAAAAAAACTATACATAAAACTAATTTGAAAAGTAGCAACAATGAATGCTCTTCAGACTGAACTTTTCATAATGAATGCATTTTAATGTGACCTTCTTGCAACTCAAGATAAAAGCTGAAATCAGTTTTAATTAAAATCATCCCCTAAAACAAAAAGGCACCAGAAATCTTTTCATCAAATACAAATGTACAACTATAGCCACCACGTCATGTTGACAGATGGTTTAAACTTTATTTGAATAACAGCTTTGTTTATTTTTTTGTGAATTTCTTGGTGTGAAGTTGAGTTTATTCTCTTAGAATTGTAATGCAAATATGTTGCTGACATCTACAGTACATCATTCAGTACTAATGAGAAAGACTTTCTACACAAAAACCTGTTAAACCGAGACGTGTTCTCATACAACATATTGTGCATGGAATACTTGAAATTATCATATTATTCCATCCACATCAATATGCCACATTCATAATATTTTACATCCCAGAAATGTAATTTCTGCTTGCAATACTGCAGCAACTTATTACTCCCAAATAACAGACCAATGCGAGGCTCAAATATCCAGCTCAAGACATTCACATCCCACACCCGTGCCTTCAAAAGGATTTTATGGTAAAATCTCTCATACTAGTTAGACTGCGGTGATTTAAAAAGTTGAAAGAGAGCAGAAGTCAGGAGCTCTGGAATATATTAAACACAGCGCGAGAAGATAGCAGAAATATTCATCATTTGGAGACTTCAGAATGCATTACCAAAGAACAATTTCAACAAGCTCTTAGTACCTCTCATTAGACGGTGTATCAAACCAGAACAAAACTCACTTCTCCTAACTACGTGGAGGAAGTGGATTGGAAAATTAAATGGAAGAGACAGCACAGCCTTTGCCATGGTATTGTCGCCAGGCCTCGTTCACACTCAAAAGTCCCTCAGCTGCTAAATTACATGCTCTTTAATATCACATCATTGCCTGTCTTTGAATGCCTGCGCATATCAGAAAACACATAAAAATAATTGCTCGAAGACCCATTGTCTCGAGTTCACTCCGAGATGCCCTTACTTCTAAAGATTTCGAAGTTTGCATGCTGGCATGAGTTCTTCTTCTTGACCATCTTACGTTTAAACCTGGAGCATCAGTGGCGGGCAAGTTTGTCTGCAGGCTTTCTTTTTGTGTAGCCGTGACAGTTGCTCAACTCCTGGCGAATATCTTATGAGTAATATTTAATTGGGCTGGCATTGCCGTGTCAACTGCCCCTCCTCTTTGCTTTCTTATGCATTGGAAGCAGTCCTCAAATGAGTCGAGTCTCTCATCTCCGTCTGCTATAGGGAATCAGATAAAAGCCTCTTCAGAGAAACCTGTTCCTTTGCATAAGCGCTACAGCCAAATCAAACAGTCCTTTCCTTCATTGTGCTCTGACAGCAGTATGACAAAGGTACACCTTTGGTTCTTTCCAATGGGACAATAGTCGTATCTTGCACATCAAGGGAAGTTTTAAACATTTCAAGAGCCCTGAGTTGTTCTGTGCATGCAAATATTCTCTTTGCCTCCGTGCATGCGTGGCTTGAAAGACGGAAGGCTCACGTTCCCCAGAGAGCGGTGGTTTGAGAGCACAGTTTTGCCCGTCTTTTGCACACTAGCTTCATCCATATGCATTGTGTGATATTTTAACATTTATTACAAATCAAATGTGTCTTTTCATTTTTTGTGCGTTTTATTAGTGTGCCGAGTATAACTTAATAGTTCACCCAAAAATAAATGTACTCACCCTCAGGCCATCCAAGATGTAGATGAGTTTGTTTCTTTATCAGGACAGTTTTAGAGAAATGTAGCATTACATCACTTGCTCACCAACGGATCCTCTGCAGTGAATGGGTACCGTCAGAATGAGAGTCCAAGCAGCTGATAAAAACATCACAGCAATCCACAAGTAATCAATTAACATACTGTGAAGTGAAAATCTGTTCAATTAAAAAAAAAACCTAATCATTGAGGTGTTTTGAAAATCATTGCTTCTGTTCAAATTACCAGTCAATAATCCATAATATCACCTCCTCCAGTAAAAAACTCCATCCCATGAGTTTCTCTTACATCAAAATCCACTCACATATTTGTTTAGACCTGTTCTGAATTTATTTTGAGTGTAAACAGTGCTTGATGCTATGCACATTTCTCCCCTGGTTTAGAAAAAGCAATATTATTTATTATTGTTGACTCATATTTTAGCCGAAAGCAATGTTTTCAAGTTAAACATCTTAATGATGGATTTGTTTGTTACAAACATGTTTGTTACCTGCTCTCAGGCCATTCAAGATGTACATGAGTTTGTTTCTTCATCAGAACAGTTTTAGAGAAATGTAGCATTACATCACTTGCTCACCAATGGATCCTCTGCAGTAAATGGGTGCCGTCAGAATGAGAGTCCAAACAGCTGATAAAAACAATAAAGCAATCCACAAGTAATCAATTAACATCTTGTGAAGTGAAAATCTGTTTGTAATTAAAAAAAAAAACAATAATCATTGAGATGTTTTTACTTTAAGTCATTGCTTCTGTTCAAATTACCAGTCAATAATCCATAATATTGCCTCCTTCAGTAAAAAAGTCCATCCCATGAGTTTCTCTTACATCAAAATCACCCACATATTTGTTTAGAACTGTTTGATTTAGCTTGTAAACGGTGTTTGATCTGTGCACATTTCTCTCCTGATTTAGACTAAATGACCTTTTTACTTTAAATGCAATATTATTTATTATGGACACATATTTTAGCCTAAAGCAATGATTTGAAGTTAAAAACATCTTAATAATGGAATGTTTTTTACGAACATGCAGCTTTTCACTTCACAAGACTTTAATTGATGGGTTGATGTGTGGGTTACTAGTGGATTATTGTAATGTTTTTATCATCTTTTTGGATTCTTATTCTGACGGCACCCATTCACTGTTGAGGATCCACTAGTACTAAAACTATTCTGATGAAGAAATGAGGAAACGTATGTTATTGTTGTTAATGTTGTTATATGTATGTTATTTGTTGTTGTTGTTGTTGTTGTTGCTGTTGTTGTTGTTATTTTTCTCAAATGTTATGAAAATGTACAATTTACAAAAAAAAAAAAAATAGTGTTTTGGGGTTTTTTTGGTTACCTGAAACATTAAAAAAAAAAAATGCATACATGCATACATACAATGATTGTTTTATGATAAATATTTTTTCGAAAAATATTTTTGAAGGAAAAATGCAGGTATTACTTTTTTAAAAAATAAGCATTTGATTTGAAGTCAAATAAAAAATTTTTTGGTAGTAATAGCACAATAACAAAAAATGCATTTATACTATATATATATATATATATATATATATATATATGTATGTATGTATGTATATATATATATGTATGTGTATATATATGTATATATATATATTATAAGTTTACAATTAGTAGCATAAACGCAAGACTTTAATTGATGGACTGTAGTTATGTGGGTTACTAGAGGATTATTGTTGGTTTATTAAAAATTAATGTTTTTATCAGCCTTTTGAATTCTCATTCTGACGGCACCAATTCACTGCAGAGGATCCACTGGTGAGCAAGTGAAGTAATGCTACATTTCTTCAAATCTGTTCTGATGAAAACAAAAATTTGTCATTTGACTATTTCTATATCTTGGTTGGTCTGAGAGTGATTACATTTTAAGGAATTTTTCATTTTGGGGTGAACTATTACTTTAATGCATTGCACATAACGTGTGTTCAGAATGAACAAGCTTTTTTTTTAAATATTTTTTGTTCTCAAATAATATGAAAATGTACAAAACACCTAAATAGTGTGGGGGAGGGGGTTTGTTCACTTGAAACATGTAAAAAAGTACATAAATTTGTACGTACATGCATAAATAAATGATCACTGCAGTTAGCATTTGATTTGTAGTCAAAACAATTATTTACAATAATAGCAAAATACTAAAAAAAAAAAGCATTTATAATATATACAGTATTAAACTATATAAAAAAAACAGTGTTTAAAATTAGTTGCATAAACACATCAAACAGCTTTTTAAAATCTCTGAGAATAGATCCGTAGTTTAGACAAACTCCCCCACCTTCAAAACATCTGCTGTATCTGATCAATTAATGTATTATTTGGCCTTTCTTTATTACGGCAACACTAAACTACTTGCACTGTGGCATTTTTGGCTCAAGTCTAGGATTGTGAAATCTTTATTCCCTAACAATTGGTCTGGAGACGAAAGTCAACTATAACACAGCACAGACAAAATAACCATCCAATTCACTCAACAGCCTTTGCAATCACGTATTGAAATGGAAATTACACCCTCTTGGAAGTGCCTAGCTGATTCATGAATTACTTTTGCATTGATTGTGTGTTTTGCATGCATCCAACAACTTGCATTTTGCACAGTTGCTGATAACATATGGAGTGTTGTAATCTACGGCCAATTGTGTATTTTCACTGCTTGAAAGTGACACAAATCATTTTTGATCCATTCTGCGAGATTTATTTATTTTGCCACTGCGAAATAATGCAGCCATTTTTTACAGAGGAAATCTGTGCAAAATTATAGTGCCGCCGTTCAAGACAGAGCACGACGTTGAGGAACAAATCAAGCAGATTGTGAGTCCCGCAGTTTGGAGAAGGTAACAAATGTGTCATGACATGCCAAAAATAAGCAATTCACCTAACAGAGTTGTAAAACAGAGCAAATGATGAAAGCGAAAATGCCTATTTACAGAAGCAACACTAAACCTCCCGACGGTGCGCAGAATTAGTCCGCTTGTCTCACTTTTAGCTGAGACAGTTAGTGATTTTAGATGCACATCAGAAAAGGTGACATCTCGACGCAGGTCAGCCGTGGAGTTGTTGTTTTTCCCGTCATTTTGCCAACCTACAGATGACCTTCCAAATCAGGCCCGATAGCGGACACCATTGACTTGGCCTCATCCGTGTCTCGTTTGAAGCTCTCTTATGTACTCTGTGTGACACAACTATTTCTAGCTGATAGTGCATCTCGCCCCAAGTCTTTGTGATCTTAGATATCGTGTTTGACTTTGCCAGCTGATCAATATTCTATGAATTTTTGAAGCTCATTTAGTCTTGGGGAGAGAGAGCAGCCAAACGTGTTGGGGCATTACTGGGCCTAAATAAATAAATAAATAGGACATTTCTCAGTACAAAAAGTTCTGCTTCTGTTGTGCTTTAAAACACAGTGTATTGTATGCATAAAAATATCTCGACTGATTGTACAAAGTTGTTAGCTGTCATGTTGATTTTCATACTTCATAACGAAGCATTTGTTTGTAGGGGGAAAAAAGGCAGAATGTTATTTGCTGCAACCTATTCGACAAATACATCCTCTATTCCTTTTGATCAAATGACCATAATACTGCAAGCTTTCACTGTCTCCTGCTGTCATTTCATTTAGCAATCCTAGAATTGTAAGACCCTCATACTGTGCTTTCTGTGTAGAGATTATTAGACACTTCAGAGCAGGAGATGACTTCAGCGCTTTACAAAGATGTTTTGAAGAAATATGAAGGTGAGTAAACTCTCATCCTCCCTGGCAGTGCTTTGTAATTTGTGATATAACAGTACTTTGCTACACTAATGGTGGCAGCAACACAAAGATGCATAAATTTAACAGAAATCGATGTCTGAAAGGTTTGCATGTAGAGGTCTGAGCCAGGAAAGCACATTTTCAGTTTGAGATCTCTCACACATAGACATACTGTAGATCTGCTGAAGATTATGCAACTTAAAGTCTTAGGTGAAAGATAGGTGATGAATGAACTGAAATAAATGTTTGAATATGCTGCACATAAATTTTATATTTTATATATTTCGATCTGAAATCTTTCTGCTAGTTACATCATTTCGCCAGTAGGTGGTGGCAAGGGACTGTCTTTATGAGTGAATCATTGATTCATTCATTCAACCGATTTGTTTAAAACAAATTCATTCAGAAACAAAACAAATGACTCAAATGAGCGAGTCATTGAATCATTCAACGGATTTGTTCAGAAATATGAATTCATTCAGCAAGGCGTAATGAGTCATTGTCAACCGATTTGTTCAAAACACTGATGCATTCAGCAGTGCCATGAAGGTTTCTCAAGCAGATGGAGCAACTGTTTTGCTTTGACTTCGTTTGGAGGAGCAAAAGTTGCAAAGTAAGTGTAAATGTGTCTAAACTGCAAGTAGCTAAAAGTTATTAGCTTTTTGTTTGTGGAATTGTTGTATAAAAGTGAGTCATTAAATTTAACAGCAAGTAGTATGTTTGTGAATGAGTCATTACCAACTGATTCATTCAAAACACTGATTCATTCAGCAGTGCCACAAAGGTGTGTTTTTTGTGCAGATCCAACAATTGTTTTGCTTTGACTTTAGAGGAGCAAAATTGGCAAAGTAAGTGGCAATATTTTGCCTAAAATCAATAGCCAAAAATTATTAGCTTTTTGTTTGATTTGTTGTTTAAAAGTGAGTCATCGAATCATTCATTCAACAGTTTAGATCAAAAATTCTGATTTATTCAGCAAGGAGTATATTTGTGAACGAGTCATTAACAACCGATTTGTTCAAAACACTGATTCATTCAGCAAGGCCATGAAGGTGTGTTTCTCAAGCAGATGGAACAATTGTTTTGTTTTGACTTTATTGTGTCTGTATGCAAGTAGCTAAAAATGTATAGCTTTTGGTTTGTCGAATTGTTGTATAAAAGCAAGTCACTGAATAGTATGTTTGTGAACGAGACATTAACAACCGATTCATTTAAAACACTGATTCATTCAGCAAGGAGTATTTTTGTGAACAAGTCATTAATAACCGATTCTTTCAAAACACTGATTCATTCAGCAGTGCCATGAAGGTGTGTTTCTCGAGTAGATGCAACAATTGTTTTGCTTTGACTTCGTTTGGAAGAGCAAAATTGGCAAAGTAAGTGGCAATATTGTGTCTAAAATCAACAGCTAAAAATTATTAGCTTTTTGTTTGTCAATTTGTTGTATAAAAGCGAGTCATTGAATCATTCATCCAGCACTTTCGATCAGAAATTCTGATTTATTCAGCAAGAAGTATGTGAACAAGTAATTGACAAACGATTCGTTCAAAACATTGATTCATTCAGCAGTGCCGCGAAGGTGTTTTTTGTGCAGACACAACAAATGTTTTGCTTTGACTTCATTTGGAGAAGGAAAACTGGCAAAGTAAGTGGCAATATTGTCTAAAATGCAAGTAGCTCAAAATGATTAGCTTTTTGTTTGTCGAACTGTGTTTAAAAGTGACCTTGTACTGAATTTCACTGGAGCTTTGATGCTGCACAAGGCTGGTAATAGTGATGGTGTGATGTGTGATATTGCTTAATTATCAAGCATAGAGTTACATATTCTTGCAAAATGTATAATATATCACGGCTGAAACTTTGTATGTTTGTGGGAAGTACTTTTGTTACAAGAATTTCCCTTGAGAGAATGCAACCGGACCCGATCATAAGTTTAGCCACCTGTCCAAGAGATTAATTTGAGATGGTTTGTAGTGGGCTTAATGATTAGAGGTACACTCTGCTGCAAGAAAAATAATCACATCAGCTAGTGTCATTAGCACTCCTTTCCCCAGAGGTTAGAGCGTGTGGCACTGTGTACAACTGAAATTAATTCCCTGACCTAATCAGAACCACATTCCAAGACACGGGTTTGATTTTCTTTTCTTAAGGCTGTTATAGAATTTATAGATTAGATACAATGTGGCTTCCGTAATTATTAGTTACAGCCATGTAATTATATTCTGCAGTAGTATTCCTGTCTTGAGCATGCAACAAAGGACGCTCGCATGGTTTGCACCTCACATACCTCAGTGTTTATTTATCTCCGTCCTGCAAGTTTTAATATGCTTGTTTATTATGCTGTTGCTATAATCACACTGCCATTATACAAAAAATAAAAGTAAAAAACATTAGGGAGGCTATAAACGCGAGGGTAAATTGGACTTGACACTGTGAATTTCAAATTGTAAATCAGCCATAGGCAAGACTTTCACTTTTTAAGTCATGCTGAAAGCACACTAATGTCAAACCAATTGTCATTTCCGAATGAGATTATTGTATCAGTTAATAAGAAATCCATGTTTTGCTTTCGAATTGAAAACATCTTTATCTTCATCTAGCACCATCAGAGGAAGTCTTAATTCTACAGAATCCACTAGTATTATAATGCACAAACAAATCCCTGATTTAAATAACAGATAACAAGTACGTTTCACTTCAAACACGGCCTGTATTGCTTTTGTGCTGAAACTTTGGTTATGCATAGACCTTGAGCTCCTTGAGGATGACAGCTGTGCAAGATAAGTGCTGTTAAAGCATTTAAAGGTGATTATTTGTAAATTGTGGCAATTGTTTTTTTTTTTAACGGTCTTGAAAATGTATTTTCTTAGCATTGCTTTACCACCTTAACTGTTTTGTCTTCAGCTCATCGTGACTGCAGTATGTGGATGGGCAGAGTTTTTACTCGGCCAGCAGGCTCCAGCTGTCACAAACATGGATTTGACTTGTTTTAAAAGCTATAAGGAAATGACAGGCCACTGTAAAATATGCTTTCAGACATTACCCTATGTTGGTGCCAGTTATTCAGCTGTGCCACCACTTGCCACAATTTATATGAATCATTCCCACACTCCCCTTGCTGCTTGTGACATACAGTATTTATTGTAAATCTATTCAACACAAGTATGACTTTCAAATATGGCTATGCTGCACGCTACTAAAGAATGAACACAATACGTTATGCTGACCATAAACATAACTTTACAAGCCAGTGCCTGTCATAAAAGATGTAGGGTGTGTGATTATGAATTTTGCATGTTTGCCATGCTGGATGACAAAAATGTGTAAATCTTTTAGATTTATTCAGAAAATTAAAGGAGCATGATTCAGAATGCCATCTTACTGAAACGTACATTGATGTCTTATAAAAATCAAAGATTGCAAATTTATTAGGGTTATTTCAGTTTGGTAAAGCATGCAGTAAGTTACAAAAAGAGAAAATGCAAAAATATATATATATATATATTTATATTTATTTAAACCAGTGGTCTTTTTACATACATCCTACATTTGGATGGATTTGGATTTTACATTTTGAAACTTGTTCCCCTAGTGGAAAATAAATATACTAAAATGAATATAAAATGCTTCATGCTAAGTATACTACAAATACATTTACATATTATGTATCTAATAAAAATAAATCTGCTAAATTGGAACAGCTAATTGTGTACTTAATGCACTTTAATTGTCCAACTAAAGATATACTTAAATATATTTGATTGTGCTAAAGTGGAACTATTACAAGTATACTTTAATAATTTAAAGACGATTAGAAGATTATACAGTCCTCACCAGTAGTGGCATTAAGACATATTTTAGGCTTAATATTAAGAAAAGTGCATTGTGCACAAGTAGTACTCCAAATAAAGTTAAATTACAATTTTTATAGTCTTGAGCAATATGTCAGTAAATATGTTAATAGACATAAACTATACTCAGTAGAAAATAAATGCATTTTAAATATTTTACTTTTTTTTTAGTAAAGTCCAAATGTTTGTTGCATTTGTTTATATTATATTTATTTACTTTTCAATTCAACTTTAAGGAATAGTTAACCCATGAATGAAACTGAAAAGGCCATCCAGAAATGTAGCGTTGCATCACTTGCTCACCAATGGATCCTCTGCAGTGAATGGGTGCCGTCAGAATGAGAGTCCAAACAGCTGATAAAACATCACAATAATCCACAAGAGAGATCCATTAATTAACATCTTTTTAAGTGAAAAGCATAATGATTGTAGGAAACAAATCCATAATTAAACTTTTCTATTTTTAGAGTGTTGCTTCTGGCTAAAATAGTCCTCTAACTATATTATTTCTTTCTCTAGTAAAAAAATATGCAGATTAAACACTGTTTAAATGTGAAAACAGTTTTAAACAAATACTGTATGTTGGTGGATTTTGATGTGAGAAGACAGGTGATGGACTTTTTTATTTTACTGGAGGAAGCGTTATAATTAATTATGAACTCATGTTTTAGTAAAAGCAGTGATTTAAAGTTAAAACACTTTGATGGATTTGTTTCTTACAAATGCACAGCTTGTCACTTCACAAGACATTCATTGTTAGGGTGGATTTGTGTGGTTTACTTGTGGATTAGTGTTTGTGTCATGTTTTTAATCAGCTGTTTGGACTCTTATTCTAACGGCACCCATTCACTCCAGAGGATCCACTGATGAGCAAGTGGTGCAATGCCAAATTTCTCAGACGAAGAAACAGACTCACTTAAACTAATCGTCATCTTGGATGGTCTGAGGGTGAGTAAATTTTAGGGTTGCAAAGGGGTGGAAAATGTGTTTGGAGACTTTCTGGGATTTTTAGAAACTTTTGAAAATTTTTGGGAATTTTTCAGAATTTTTTTAACGCTATCTCACGGCCAATTTGTACGTATTTTACGGAGTGGCTAATACGTGCGATTTCATACAACTTCACTCGTACGAATTCGTATGTTTTCAGTGACAGGTAGGTTTAGGGGAGGGGTTAGGTGTTGGGCATGCGTACAAATTCATACATATTGTGCAACTCGTAAAATAAGTGAGGTCGTACGAATTCATACAAATTAGCCACCTCATAAAATATGTACAAATTGCAGTGAGATCAGGCTGGAAATTTTACGCCCCCTTGCAACTCTAAGTAGATTTTCATCAAATTTCCGTTTTTGAGTAAACATTTTTTTAATGATTGTTGCCAGATATTTTACTTTCAGATGTTATGTTCCTCTAACAATTCTGTGACAATTTTGCATCAGTCCTAGTATCGTAAACTACATAAGGGAATATTTATAACATATCTATAAAAGCTGTCTATATAAAACTCAATATTTAGACTGACAGTACATCTAAGATGGAAAAGAAAGGTGTATCAGAATGTAGTAAAAATTCAGCACCTTTTCTTGTCTTAGCCCTCAGCAAATACAATGCATCATCAACCGCTCAGGAACAAGAATCTCTTTGTTAGTTTGAGCAGGATTTGAGTAAACTCTGAAACAGTGCTTATTGCTCCGTTATCCACTTTTGCTATAATGAAAAGCATGTCCTGAATCTGTCATGGGAGATTAGGTGAATGTGATTACTGTTGTCCTTTTGCCAATGTTGATTTATACCCAGCGGCAGTACAGTCAAACCATCCGCATGTGTTTTACCTCTCTTTATACCAGGGAAGATTAAACAGATTGAATTGATGATAAGGACTTAAAATAAAGACGTTTTATCGGAATTGTGGTCAAAATAGAAAGAAAATGGATATTTTTCTCACAATGCCATGCAAATGTATTTACCCCCTTACCGGTTAAGAATGATTGTTCTATTATTAGTGCTAGTGGCTATATTTGCAACAACTTTTGAGGGTGTTAATACTTTACTTATGAAAGTGTCATCTCATTGCTAGGGAATTTAATGCCAGGAGAAGTTGGAAATGACTCAGGTATGCTCGGCCATCTTTTGTTTGCTGCCCATTATAACATCCATGCTGGAGAAAGGTCAAGCCATGTGTCTGACATCCAGCTGAAGATGTGCATCACTGCTATGTGGTTATGTACTTCACACACCACAGAACATGTGACATTTTATGGTGACATATTAAAGCAGGCCTTAATGCCTGATATTTGTTTTTTTGGAAAGCAAGGCACCACCTTCTTCTTGTCGTACGCACGGTTCGATGCTGCCAGTATGACGAGGATTGTGGGATGAACTTTTTGTTACTTCACTGTGTGCTTACATAAACAAATATCGTCGTGTTTAGTACTTTGGAAACTGCCTACGGTTCTGTGTTGGATTCAATTAACTGAGCAGTCTTTATCTTTACCCAGTCCTATGTTGGCAATAGCTGTGAATGTTACAAGCGTGGGTGCTTCGAGAACAGCTACTACCTAACTGAGAGTGTGAAGAAGCCATTTTCTCTTGGCTCTAATTAGGGTATGACAGATTGTAATGCAGTCCAGGTTCAACAGAGTTTCTTTGTAATTTTTTAAGTATTGTTGTTATTAAAGGGATAGTTCACCCAAAAATAAATATTCTCATCGTTTACTCACCCTCATGTTGTTCTAGTTTTTGTTTTTCCATCTACCGTAGAACAAAGGAGATGTTTTCAGAACATTCTCACTGTTTTTTTTTTCATACAGTGAAAGTAAATGATGACCAGAGGCGGTTAAGCTCCATAAATAACTAAAAGCTCAATAACAGCAATGTTGCCTACACTCAGAACTGCTGCTTGATCAGTTTACTTGATCTGAATTAAAACGAGCTAAATCAACATTTTGTCACAACTTCATTATATTCAATCCCCTTAAATTTGTGTGGGACTGCAGTGGGAGAGTACATGTTTAACATAAGTGTTATTTTATGTGTTTTCAAGTAAAGGGGAACACTTGTCTAATGGTCAGTTGTGTTTTTTTAGGCTTATGAGAGTTTCTGTTATGTTGGGATTTTTGTGTGGCTTTGAAGGTTTTTTTTAAATCAAATTTTGATTGATTTGATATGTTTTCACACTGAACCTGAGAATAGCCATCTGTCAACAAATATATTTAAAGTTTACCAAGAGTATACTTGCAATAGTTCCACTTTAGCACAATCAGATGTACTATCAGATGTATATCTGTAGTTGGACTTCAGCACTACTTCTGCACAATTAAAGTGCATTAAGTACAAAATTAGTTGTTCCAATTTAGCAGACTTTAAATATACCAGTTTAGTATACTAAAAGTACAATTGCAGGGTATTTTTATGGAGTACATAATATGTAAATGTATTTGTTGTATAATTAGCATGAAACAAATGTGTTTTAAGTACATTTTAGTGTATTTATTTTTCACTAGGGAAATCATAGTGCGAACAGGACAACATGAGAAAAAATAAATAAATAACATTTTCAAGCCTGATACAAATCACCACTGTAGTTGGTTTGAAATTAAAAAATTAAAGAAGTTGATTATACAGATATACAGAAGAACATAAAGGGATCATACAAAATGCATGTTGTTGTTTATTTAGCACTGACCTGAATAAGATATTTCACATAAAAGATGCGTCCCTTGAGTCCCTTGTTTGTCCTGAACAGTTAAACTGCCCATTGTTTTTCAGAAAAGTCTGACAAATTCTTTGGTTTTTCAGCATTTAAACCCTTTCCAACAATGACTCTATGATTCTGAGATCCATCTTTTCACACTGAGGACAACTGAGGGGCTCGTATGCAACTATTACAGAAGGTTCAAACACTCACTGATGCTCCAGAAGGGAAAAAAAATGCATTAAGAGCAAGGGGTGAAAACTTTTGAACAGATTGGAGATGTGTACATTTTTCTTTTTTCATTTAGTACCGTCCTTTAGAGGCTACAAAAGATAGTTACATATTTCCCAGAAGACAAAATAAGTTAAATTTATCCTGATCTTCGAATTCAAAAAGTTTTCACCCTCTTAATGCATTGTTTTTCTTTCTAGAGCATCAGTGAGTGTTTGAACCTTCTATAATAGTTGCATACAAGTCCCTCAGTTGTCCTCAGTGTAAAAAGATAGATCTCAAAATCTTACAGTCATTGTTGGAAAGGGTATAAATGCACAAAAAATGCTGGAACACCAAAGAATTTGTGGGATCTGAATGTAAACATCTTTTATGTGAAATATCTTAGTCACAAGATCAGATTAGAAGTCGACATTCAACATAGGCTCAGATACAGAACTCTACCTAGATTTTTTTCTCAAAAATGTACTTGTAGATACAATTCACTGCAGTTTTCACTTGAGGCAGTAAAAATTCAACAACTTTTATTCCTTTTCACACAAATTATGATTAAAGAGCCCGCCTTTATTATATTGATTAATAAAGACATATTTTCATGCAATTCCTTTTTCAATACTATTATGACCTCAAAATGCTTTTACCATAATGCTTCATTTGTAAACTAGTGTTGATGTTTGCATCACGTAACCAATTCCATATGTGTGGCTTTTCTGATATGTCTGGTTGGCAGCTCACTTGGTACAACTTTGCATTTGCAATGCCCATAACACAAAAGTCACAATAAAAGAGCTTAAAGAAGCAAGCTAAAATTACACAGTTGCCTCAGCAAACTCGTTATCTCATGTTTGCTTTTGTTAACACATTATTTTCAACCACAACAGAGCATTAAACTTTTAGCACCACTCCCCAGACATTTCATGCCGTGATTTTTTTGTACAACAACCAGTGTAATAAAACATTGCCAAATTCACGTCCATTAGTTCTGGATACAACTGAATGCACTTTAGCATCACTTACTGGACATTTCTCTTTGAATTTGTCTCGAAATGTGCAAAAAAACAAAAAAAACAACGCAATATAATTTTGCAGAAATGTCACCACAGTCACATTCAACCAACACTTACTGTGACTACCACCTGAGGCTGAGAAATACTTGAGACACTTGAGAAAACTGATTCAACCTTTCCTTTTAAAAAATTAAGTTGATTTAAATGTAAGGCCAATTTTAAAGATTCAAACTGAGATGAATGTCCGTGTTCAGAAGCCAGTTAGATGGTGTTTTATAAATACAGGGATGACACTCCAAAGCAGAATTTTCTGCAGTCCAATGTTGCAGGCAGCTAAGGTCAAAAGCTGTATTTAGAAAGGATCATTAGAATTTCCAAACTCATTGAGGGAGTGGCCTTGCTATTAACCATATTTGGTGATTGAAGGGAGGTAAGAAAACCAGCTTAATTAGTTTCATCTGAAGAATTATTGAGCTCTAATATAATGGTGCGATTCATCTTTCTCACCATCTGGTCCAAGAGAAGTGCTCCAGTGGTGCTGATTGCCTTCCCTGGTGCTGTGTGGAGGTAATAGGCTGTTCAAAGCCGGCTCCACTGTGGACAGCTGAGCAGAGGTGGGGCAGCAGCATCTGGGCTTGAGGTTGTCACCAGCTGCCTGTCATGCAAACTAGCAAGCAAAACCCACTCTATCCAGCACTATGCACTTATGCTGAAGGGGAACAATCGTTATTTCTTTGGAGGACTGACAAACGAATTGATGACCCCCAAGGTCGGCGGACGCCGGGATGAATTCTTCATTTGATAAATGGCGTTCCAGTTTCTTGTAATTACAGAACACTAATTTACCCTGGACCCGAGTGATTTTGTACCATTTTGAAAAATAACAAACGGGCGAACATGCAGTCGGAGCAATCGCACTAATAATCTGTGTGAGGAAAAAGGTTCAAAAGACTTGTGATCAAACCGTTCATCTCCTGCTGACAGCGTTATCAAAAAAGCAGTCAATAGTCAAAGGAATAACAAGCTTGACTCAAAGGGCATTGTGTTTCATGCTCTTGCCCGATGGGCCCTCAGTGCTCCGTCCTTGTCACGAGAATCTTGATGTCTAATTTTAGAGCCCTGAATAATTACGGAGTCCGGTTGACATTTTGCAGCTGATGTGTGGTCTTGGCTAACTCACCTTTTTGACACAGCCCGTCTCCCCTCACAATTATATGAAGTGCGGTCAGCAAGGTCTTCGCTTCATACAAACAAAATATCTGTAGGCAGATTTTTGTTCTTTAAACTCGTAATGCATGGAGCACATTACCTAGCAATCTCGATTCAAAGTCCCAATTAAAAGCAAGCGGGGCTTGCTCTCCATTACCTGAACTCCAGGCGATTTTCGGGTCATTAAGCTCTACCTGTATCTGTGGACATGTTTTAGAGGTGAACATCTGGAGGTTATGAGATCGAGTATAAAATGAAACACCTCGCCATCCTCTCTTTGCCTTTTGTCCAGAGAGGCCATAGATAATGAAATGTAATGCCACGTGATAAGGATCTTGGCAGCATTTTTTGCAAAGCGGTGCACAAATCATCACGGTTTACAGATAATGTTAAAGGAGAAGTTCACTTCCAGAACAAAAATGTACAGATAATTTACTCACCCCCTTGTCATCCAAGATGTTCATGTCTTTCTTTCTTCAGTCGTGAAGAAATTATGTTTCTTGAGGAAAACACTTCAGGAATGTTCTCCATATAGTGGACTTCTATTGTCCCCACAATAAGAATTAGTCTTCCCGTGATATTACGGTTAAGTCTAGTTGTTGACATATTTCTGTGTGCAACAGTAGGAGTGACATGCTCGCTATAGTTCAGTATCTCTGTAAATGAGGAGCTCCAATCTGGAACTGTTTTGGTCAAAACAAAGTCTGAGCCTTGAATAACGTTAAATGTACTAGTAGCACGTTTGTGATGCAGTTTTGCATGTGTATGAGACAAACCTGTTGTCCAACAAAGATATCATTTAATGACATGCTTTTTCTCCAAATGAACTTCATAACATAGTCGAGTGTTTGAAATAACCTTTTGTTATCATGTCAGAATGAGAATGAGGCTGAAATCATACTATTGTATAGTATTATAAAGGCTATGTTGATAAGCATTGCATTATAAATATACTTTATCCTTATAAAAATATCCAAATTGCTTGAAGAACATCATATATTGTAGCAATCATATGTTTATTGTCTTCAAGTTTCCTCAATTAATATTTCTCTATCTGCATTTTATTCAGCTACAGCGATAACTGGATTAGAGAGTCCTAGAGCGTCGTCAGTACTATAGACCAGTTTAGTGTTTGCAAACAGTGATGATGTTTATTGTGGATGAAGCCTGTCTGGTTGCAGAAAATGACAGTTTTCAAGTGGCAGTCAATGGAAGCCAATGGATAAAAGAATAAAAAATTCAAAATGCTGGCTTTATTCTCACAATTCCGAGATTTCCCACACTTCTGACTTTTTTCACTTTAGAATGGACAAACTCACTATTATTTAGTTAAATCGAGTTATGAAGTCAACAGAGATATTAACCTGCGTTTTTGAGAAAAAAATCTGAATATGTGAAATAAAATAGGTTAATGTAAAATGTTTTTAATAGCTTTAAAGGGGTCATTGGATGCCCATTTTCCACAAGTTGATATGATTCTTTAGGTCTTAATAAACCTATAATATACTTTGGTTAAAAATTCTCAATGGTTGTGTAAAACAACACCCTTTTTACCTTGTCAAAATCAGCTCTGCAAAAATCATCCCATTCTGAGGGACTGTTCCTTTAAATGCAAATGAGCTAAGCTCGCCCCACCTGTAACTGTGATGTCTACTCCTAATTGGTCTATTACTTCTGCTATAAAGCATATGTGGAGTTTCTGCGCAAAGGGTGTCCTTCGGCTTCCGAATCAGAATCAAAAAGAACTTTATTGCCAAGTGTGTTTACACAAGGAATTCGACATACAAAAAGTACTAAAATTTAATTCACATTCCAGTGAATTAAACAGTCATTACATTATGTGTGTACTCGCTAATGCTCACAACACCATGTTTTGGGTAAAAATAGGAAAGATAATACTTTTCTCTAAAGAAACAGGATTCCCTGAATTATCGTCATTGATATCACAATAAATACCCAAAAATATTGTGATAAATTTTCAAGCCTGTATCGCCCATCCCTAGTTTGAACTTCCAAAATGCGGTTTAGATGCAGCTTCAAAGGGCTCTAAACGATCTCAGCTGAGGAAGAAGGGTCTTATCTAGCAAAACGATCGGTTATTTTCGAAAACAATTTACAATTTATATACGTTTTAACCTCAAATGCTCGTTTTGCCTAGCTCTGCGATGTGTATGCGTACTCTGTGTAATCCGGGTTAGTACAGTTAGGGTATGTCGAAAAACACCCATCTAATTTTCTCCTCCAACTTCAAAATAGTCCTACATCGCTGCAGAAGTACCGACCCAGTGTTTACAAAGGGAACCTGCAAAGAAGTTTTTTTTTTTTGCTAGATAAGACCCTTTTTCTTTGGCTTTGGTTTAGAGCCCTTTGAAGCTGCATTGAAACTGCATTTTGGAAGTTCAAACTCGCAGGCACCTTAGAAGTCCTCTATATGGAGAATATTCCTGAAATGTTTTCCTCAAGAAACATACTTTATTTAAGACCGAAGAAAGAAAGACATGAACATCTTGGATGACAATGGGGTGAGTAAATTATCTGTAAATTTCTGTTCTGGAAGTGAACTTCTCTTTTAATTATTCAGCCCTATATGCTGTGTGGTATTGAAAGTTGCAGAAAGCTATCTGTTTCTGTTTACTCGCAACATGTGTAAGATGCAGCTGTATAAAGTCTTTACATTTTAATGCCGTGATAGTACAGCATCATTCCTCAAAGCCCTCTAGAGCTCTAGTCTCTATTCACCGCTGTGCGTAAAAGCCTTTTTTATCTAAAGACCTCCTCTGCGGTGTCCGTGGCATAAGGTAGCACATCTTTTATCACACAGAGGGAATAATACCCCCGAATAACCTTTGTTAAGCTCGATAATATGAGCCCTGTGTATAGGATATGATTCACTCGTCAAAGCAGAGATGCTCTGAAATGGCACCGGGTAAGATTAGTACGACACGCACAAGATCTGTGGGAGGAGTCGTGTATTTAACTATATTTAACAGAGCGTGTGGGAGGAGCCTGACGTTTGAAACATTAATTGCGTTCGGTAAATGTGCAAAGTTTCGTGGCAGATTGCAGTGCTGTCTGTTAAAGTCTTCAGATCTTTCATCGCTTCAAGGATTGTATAAATGTATTTCTTTAATTCATTCTTGTTTAAATAATTCAGACGTTCATCTATGTTAAATGTCCCTACCACTGGTAGATCCAGATGCTGTTAAAGTTCGCCTCAGGCCGACTTCAAGGAGTTTTCGTTGATCAATATTTTTTAAGCAGAGGTACGAGCTAAATTTTTATTAATTATTAACTCTGCACTTTGGAGGACTACTGAGGCTGAATTAAAAGCAAATTGTGAAATTAATAAATATTAACTTTAGCCAGATTTGATCCTTAGCAGCAGCTTTTAATCCTGTGAGGTGATTTTGATCTGGAACTACATGCACTGGAAAAAAAGAAGAAAGCCTTTTCAACACAGAACTGCTTTATGATTTATGGGAAGCCCACGTAGTTCAAGCATGCAATATTCATGTTTAATTCTGTCCTTCACTTTTTCAAAGCAAATTTTATTCTTGCCTCAATATTGATTGGAGAGGAATGCAAGGAAGGAATTTACAACTGATTTCATTTTAGATCCTTACGCCTGACAATTTAGTTATCTAGATCCTCTGGAGATTCAAGTGGTCGCATTCTGCGATAAACTTGCATCTTACGTCAGCCGACTAAAGCAGTGTTTTGTTTCTTTAATGGAATCGGAATAACACATGGAAAAGAACAACCGAACGCTTTTTCTTCCTGCTCTCACAGCAGGTGGAATAGCAACATAAAATCACGGGGTTCTTCAGGCTCGGGCCGCCTAAGAGACTAGCGCACTATAAAAAGCAGCAAGATGAGTCAATGTTGCCATCTTGTGGAAGGCAAATACCCAATCGCATGGCCAGCTGCCTCACGCCTCTCATTAGAGTCAAAAGAGAACAGATATATCTCGATATGTGATGAATGATTTGAATTAAGATGACAGCCTGCTCCCAATTAGCACAGCAAGTATATATAATCTAGCTATTTATATGCCTATAAACATTCGTTACTTTAAGGATGCTTATTTAATAGTGCAGAGAGTTGGAAAAAGTACTTGCAAGGCATGGCAGCCTTGACAACTCGAGTTAAAACAACAACAAGAAACTTTCATTGCCATTGGTTTGCCTTATGGAGCTGCTGTAATGATCGCGCTCAGCGCGGTTGTGAGTGTTTTTAAACCCTCTCTTGTTTCTGTGACCATCGTCAAACACTATTTAGAGTCTCGCTGGAGATTTGGGTGCTTGTTGCATTCAAGATGATCCACAGTAATCAGCTCCTTTGAGTCCGTCCTTCTGAGCCGCAGCACATCTCGCTGTGTCTTTATGTTACATCATTCTCCACATGGCACATTATTAAGCTTATGGGAGCATGCTGGAAGAAAGCCTTGCCCTCCGATTTGTTGCTGCGGCGAGCCTCAGCTGTTACGAGCGCAGATGGATCGCTTGCCGACCAACCCAGCGCAAGCCATTGAAAGTAATTTATGCACGCTTCTGGAGGACATTCTCGGCATTGACGTGACTCACATCGCCACGATGCCTTTGAATATGATATTAATGGCACGAGCTGGCTGTGATTTCTAACCGGAAGAGCGACGTCGGCCTGTCGGTGGATTCCTGCTTCGCACCTACCGGAACGTAGTCATCTGAAATTCCGACCAGGTGTCGTGACGCTTCTTCTGCAGATTATCGGAGCTTAACATGCCACGCTGGAGATTTAGCTTTTATGTAGCCCATCCTCCAAGTGGCAATGCACGATCCAGGTGCTTTTTTCCCTGAAAACACTGTGAAGGGCATGTTTTGGGAGAGTGTTAGAGCTTGAAACACAATGAAAGTGGCTTTTCTGACACTGAGGCTGCTGCTTGCTCTTGCTCAACTCCCTGTGACAGGACTGTGACTAAAAAGCTCAAAGGCATTGGCAAGAAATCCCTCACTGGCAGACACAGCGTGCCTTTCAATTTATCCCTCTTCACGGCATCATACCTATTAACTCGCGCTGAGTTTAATTGCATCTTCTAATGCTTTCTCTTTTATTCCGAGCATAGTTTTTCAGTTCATTATATACCATGCAGTCCAGCAAGTTATGGGGGCCCTTGAGTAAAACTTTCCTATTATACTGATAAGTGCAAATCTCTTTAATTTCCCCTAAATTAAATGGACTTCAGAACAACTTAAGGGCCATTACTGTTATGCGGTACCTTTAGAGGCCTGTAACTTTACTACAATGAACATGCCACTGTTGTAGGATATAAACGATATAGCCGACTTTCAGAAATATGCTATGGAGTGTTCATACAGAGAAATAAAATCGATATTGTGCAGGCTGCAATTTAATTCAATAAATATATGCTTTACCAGTTTCAGAGCAAAGCGCGGCGTTTACATGTGTAGTTCATGAATTATTTAGTGTTTCAGCATCTGAAAACGGTCGGTTATGTTTTAAGTGAACATAAACTGTCATGAAAATAATTGGATGCGTATCAATACATTGTTTATATTGTACTCACTCCTCACTCAATTTATACAGTAAAGACTTGACTTGATTATCAGACCAGAAAAACTACCAAACTTGTAAGACTTTCATTCATCTTCGAAACACAAATTAAGATATTTTTGATGAAATCCAAAAGCTTTCTGACCCTGCATAAACAGCTACGCAACCACGTTCAAGGCCCGGAAAGGTAGTAAGGACATTGTTAAAATAGTCCATGTGACCTCAGTGGTTCAACCTTAATTTTCTGAAGTTACAAGAATACTTTTTCGTTACAAGAAATCTCTTACGTGTCAGTTTCTGCCACGCTTTTTTTGAGAGTACCATAATGTGGTAGTTGCATTGCTGCATATGCAGGGTCAGAAAGCTTTTGGATTTTCATTTGAAAAATTATTTATTTGTGTTCCGAAGATGAACAAAGGTCTTACAGGTTTGAAATGACATGAGGGTGAGTAATTAATGAGAGAATTTTAATTTTTTGGGTGAACTATCCCTTACAGCCACTGTTTAATTTGTTAGTGTTTTTGTTATATTGTAATAGTTTGTGCTATTCCTTGTAATTTGTTTATTTGTAATCCAGGACCGCAAAACCAGTCGTAAGTAGCATAGGTATATTTGCAGCAATAGCCAAAAATGCATTGTATTGGTCAAAAATGATCGATTTCTCTTTTATGCCAAAAATCATTAGGATATTAAGTAAAGATCATGTCCCATGAAGATATTTTGTAAATTTCCTACTGTAAATATACCAAAACGTAATTTTTGATTAGTAATATGCATTGCTATGAACTTCATTTGGACAACTTTAAAGGCGATTTTCTCAATTTTTTTTTTATTTTTTTGCACCCTCAGATTCCAGATTTTCAAATAGTTGCATCTCGAGCAAATATTGTCCTATCCTAACAAACCATACATCAATGGAAAGCTTATTTAGCTTTCAAATAATGTATACATCTCAGTTTCGACAAACTGACCCTTATGACTGGTTTTGCGGTCCAGGGCCACATTTGTTCTTATTTTAATACAGTTCACTTGGTGGTATCGAAATGGGTCAAAACAACAAAAACAATAACTATATTTATTTTATTTTATTCGTTTACTTATTGTGAAAGGGATGGTGCAATTTTGGCAGCACAAGTAAAAAAAAATATTTTTTTAACTTTTGTAAAAAATATTGTAGATTTTCCATAAATTTGCATTTCCCTACAAAATCACCCCACTACCTCTAAAATGGTTTATTTTTTCCTGTATTCCAGTATTTTTTGTTTTATATCGCAATATCTTGCAATACATTGGTAAGAAAATTTACAGGTTAAAAATAAAAGGCTGAAATCTTTGTTAATGTCAGTTAATAAAAATATAACTGTGTATTGTTAGCTCAGGTCCAATTAAATACTAACAGACACAGCTTTTGATTCTAATAATGCATTACTAAATGTTGAAATTAATATTAACTAAGATTAATAAGTGCTTTTCATTGGTAGTTCATGTTATCTAATGTAGTTATCTAATTTTAACAAATGAAATCTTATCATAAAGTCTTACCAAGTTATCAAACAGAACTGGATGTTTTAGATTGAGACAACTAAATGAGACCAACTAAAACCAAAAATCCATTGTCAATACTTGATTGAAAATAGTCAATATTATAAGGATCTGGGCCTGGTTGCAACAAACGTCTTAAGCTAAGAAAACTCTTAGTTATAATTATAGTTATAATCAAATTACTTAATTAGCTAAAAGAGTTTGTGGTAGCCAAATCTTGGCTTTTGTTAGTTCACGGGATTTTACCAAAGATTAATATGGAAATAAGCGAATTTGTGAAGAAGGGAGAAACTTGTGAAGAAACTTGCAGTACATGTAATTATACTTACAAATAATAATACAATTATTCTCATTATTCTCCAGAAAACTTTACTTTAAAGACAGGAAAAAAATGAGGAGCTCCGGCAATATTTCTTAATGAATTGTCTGTTTTTCATGTTAGAGGTTAGTGAAGCACCCGGGGACAAGAATTATACCATCCACTCAAACCCAATTACAGAAATTATTTAAAATTCACCCCTATGTCCACATAATTGTGATAAAGTGATAAAAGGAAACTGACTAATTTCATTAAAAGACCTGTGATTGACTGTCTAGACATGAACTGCCGTGCAGGGCTCTCTGAAGTCAAACCCCAGGACTATAATAACAAAGAAGGTCAGAGGCAAGTGCCATTGAGTCTGTAATAATCATTCCTTCATCAAGCGTTTAATGCCGGAACTCTTTCGCTTTGTCCACATTCACCTTTTTCAGGAGCTTGGCTGAATATAATCTAGGAGTGATTTGTTGCCCTTGTTGAAGGTTCTACAGACTTTCTGCGCATTCAAAGAGTTTGTCTCAGTCTAAGTCAAAGGGCTGTGAGAAAATTCTATTTTGTGTGGAGCGAAAGATTAATGTGTGTACATGTTTGTGTTTTGCCAAGGGCGATGAACGGGTTAAGGTCGACGGAGACTCAAGCAGTGAGATGTTGTATGAAGGTCATGTGTGAACCATGGTGGAGAGTTTACTTTCAAGGACGTGCATGTGTGCTGTTAGAACATTCAGTCAAGAAAACGGTCTGCTTTATGAATACCAAGCCAGGACATACAAAATAAAACACTTGCTGTCTGTTTTCAGAAGATACATATTTTTCTCCACACACTTTGATTCCTATTTCTATATGGACATAACTGACTGCTGTGTTTACGTTAGAGATCCCTGAAACGCCACAAAAAATTATTTTCTTAGTATTTTGTTATCCATTATAAATATTTAAAAATATACATTTACTTGAGAAGGTGAATGGTGGGAAAAAACAAACTGCAAAACAAAACAAAAAATATCTGTCAGTGGGTTTTTTTTTTTTTTTTTTTTATATATATATATATATATATATATATATATATATATATCTATATATATGGTTATGGATGTGACATTATGCGTTATGGATGTGCCATATAAATGCTTAGAGAATGTATGTGTTACCAATATACCAAACCATCTGTTTATATTTTAATAAACACTTGTTGATAGAGTCTAAACATCAGAATAATATGTCTGTGCACAGGTTTTCTGTGTTAAAAAGGGAAATATGGATGTGACAAAAAAGGGCATCGTTTTTGACAGACTACATACCTTTTAGGATTTCTGCTAATTAAAATGCACAAACCAGATGCAATAATATCCAACAAATAGAGAAGCGATGGCCCTTCACAGAACATATAATTGTTACTTAATTTTAATTTTGATGTGTCTATTTATGAGGAATATGTACTGTTATGGATGTGACAAGCCTGAAAATAGCACTTACCAAACTATGGACAATCATGCAGTAAAAAAAATGCTTTAAAAACTTTAAGAGAGACCTCACATGAATATTTGAACCACCAAATGTTGACATCTGTGCTATCAGTATAGTAAAAACTTTTGGTAAAAACTTTTATTTTTTCATGGTAAGATTGACCTTTGCATGGAATTACCCATATATATACCCATATATATATATATATATATATATATATATATATATATATATATATATATTCTGAAGTATTTTCAAGTAATTTTTTAGCATTTTATCTTTGTTTTGTCAGTTCACATAAAATTAGGAAAGCCAGGAAGTATCAGCCTGATTTTTCAATGTTAGTTGTGTTTTTGAAAATGTCTGTGGGATCATTTTAATTTGTAAAATGTTATATACTATTTGATTTAAATGTGCATTTAAAAACATGCATTTATTTGGTATATATAATATCTAAACAAATTTTTAAAGTCCTTCTGCTTCTCAAGTGTGTGTACACTGCCCTCCAAAAGTTTGGAAACACCCCTGGCAAAGTGTGGTTTTGGACAATATCAGCATAAATCCTTATAATTTTTTGGTGCAAATACATTAAAGTAACTTGACATTATCATTGAGGACCAGCAATAATAATTTTCATTTTGATTACATAATAATGGCAATATAAACATGTCAAAGTCAGACATGCCCCTTTGCCAGCTGTGATGCCTGGTCACTGGTTTAAACTTGGCCCAGGTTTTTAAAAGATTTTTGGGTCAGCACACCTTAATAGCTTCAACAATCGATTGCCAATTAAGTTTAGAATACAATGAATTTAGGCCCAGATTATGCAGAGCTGTAATAGCTGCTAATGGTGGATATTTTGATGAATTGAAAATTTAAGTTTTTTCCATGTATAAACTGTTTATGTAATAAAATATGTTTTCGTAGTTTATGTTGTCCCTTATCAGTGCAAAATTATCACAAATTAATAAGGATTCATGCCAATATTGTCCAAAACCCCACTTTTCTAGGGTGTTTCCAAACTTTTGGAGGGCAGTGTATCTGATTTAGGAATGCTTAGATGTTTGTATCGGAAAACCAGACAAAAAATAAGAAAATCAGTTTTTGCAGTGCAGTATTAATATAGTTATTTTAATATTAACCTCAAATTGTCCCATCACATTCTTGTAATATATTCCTCTTAACAAGTCGACATATTTATAGAAATTTTAACTCTCTGTTGTTTTAAATTCATATTTAATAATATCCTATTTATTATTTGATTATTTAAGTTAATGCTACCTTTTATTTGCATAAGGTAAACATACAGCTGCTTGGTTTATATTTATATGTATGTAGTTGTGGCCTAATAATACATATTTTAAAATTGTACTGCATACCTGTTGCTGCCATAAAAAGACCCATTTCAAATATTTGCATGCTTTTCTTCTCTTTATTATGAAATATTGTCATTGTAAATACTTTCCAGCGGTTCAGTAGGGTTTTTTTGTTTTGTTTTGTTTTCTATAATACATGTGCATGCAAATTACAGCATAGTGTAACAGTTATCGTACAGTGTTCGTCAGTGGTCAGAAAGGCTTTAAACATTGAATTTTGAATCGATTTTTCTTGTAAATTCAGAGATGTGCATTCAGATGGCAGATAAATTACCACACAACCCTGGTGTTTGTTTGGAAAATCTCACATTGTAAATCACCAGATGACTCAAATAGCTCTATTTGGGAAAAAAAAATAATCAATGATTGATTGGTGATTTTGTAGGTGAGTAAAACAGCACAGAAAATAAACAAATAACAAGCATAGATAACTATAACAAAACTAAGATAGAAATGAAATAAACAGTGCTATATTTTTTTCAGGTAAGTTTAACAGTATTCTGGTACAGAAATTGAATAATCAAATGTAAAATAACACTGCTTAGTCTTCACTGTATAAATTAAATCTAATAAATATGTGTTAAAGCTAAGTGATTTTTCTCTGTGTTTTGTTGTTGGATTAACATTCATGACACAGAAAGCCTCAGGAACATTAAACTGCTATGAATATACTGTTTCACATCCATTTTCTTTCTCAATTATTTACCTTCATCTAAGCCATTAGAAACAGTGTTTACAAGGATACTTGCAGAGACATGCATTATGACATAGTTAAGCATGTATCTGTCATTTCAGGCACAAATACATGCGGAAGTGAGCGTAATTCGGTGTTCACGTGCATCTGCGTGGCTCTCACCATTTCTACACCAATCAATGGACGCAAGCGGCGTGGCGCAACACGACAAAATTTGAGTAAATCTCATTAATATCAGTGACGCTGTCTACACTGGATGTGGTGTGGCACGATCTATTTATGACGTACTGACACAGTTCAAATGATTTGCAATGGTCGCGTCCTGTGTAGACAGACTTGAACTATTGTGGCGCGTGTAAACACGCCTTTCCACGGTCTCCAACAAGCGACAGACCGGAAGTCATTCATTTCCAATGGAGAGTAGTGCGGGAGCTGCGTGGAGTTCCAATCATATGCATATGTGAGAATTTCGGATCCAATTTGAGCTGTGGATGTGTTAAAATACTTGAACTTCTGCAGCTAGACCGGATGCGACCACTCGACCGGATATGATGTATTCTATTAAAAACTATGAGCGTAAGGTTACAATTACCAATATTTTGTTTACTTTAACACTATTCCTTAAACACTATTTCTGTAAAATGGTGCTTTAGAATAATTATGGCAAAAATAATTATTGTATAATTATTAAATTATTATTTACGTTGATTAGCCCCATAAAACCTACTATGTTTTTATTTGGGGGTCATTTGTTTTGTGACGAAACATTCATATACTGATTATATTCATTTAAATCATTCATTTTATCAATGTGAATATGCCGTAACAGCTGCTGCACGATCAGTTTTAAAGTTCTTTGCGACTGCCACTAGGGGAAGAAATGCTGTGTCCGAAATCGTTCACTCATTCACTCATTCACCAATCCGTATGTAGTGTATGGCAGTTGAGTGGACTATATCAGAAGGAGTGAACAAAATGAAGTGAACGAATTCAGACGGTGATGTATACACTGCGCGTGAGACTTGCAAAAACATCTTTGTCACATATGCCTTTATATTACATGTACCTTATTTTAGAAAACAATATTAATAGCAAAAACACTTAAAATTACTTTATATTGTAATTATACATACCTCCGCATATATCTTTTTTTAATGCTTATATGTTCATAATCAATAAATACTATTAAAATACTGTCAACAAAAATAAACACACATTAACACAATTCCAGTATGAATATCATAATGTACACAAATATTCAGTTTTCCTTTAACAATTTTTGTATTTTTCATATTACTTGAATGATTGTGTATTTAAAAATGAAATTAAATAAGTCTGCAATTTAAAATGTACTCGTAATCTGGGCGTTTTAATATTTCGACACACAATTCAGACATCTGGCGCCCCTTAACACAATCTCCGATGCCTCAGTTCAAATGTCACATCACTAGTTAACAGTCTTTCAAGATTTTGCGAACCAAACTTGCTAACGATGTGGGAATTACACAACTTAGAACGGCACATGTTGTCCCGGAGCACTCTGACGACATAAAGGTTTGCAACTTTACCAAATAAACAATGATCCGAAAAACACAGCCTCTTCGCTAATTAGTACACAAAATACCATTGGTATACTACCACTGCCGCCTCACCGGAAGTTGTACCTTTACAGTAGCGCCTCCAGGAAACAGGTGCATAAATAACGATCAGTATACTAAACATTGCACATCCTGTAACGTGACTATCGCGGATGCGCACATCGCGATATCAATGCTGAAACGATATATCGTGCAGCCCTGTCAGTCTGGGATTTTTATATGGGTGGTGGGAGAAAAACATTGACATTCTGGTTTTGGACTGCAGTAAAATCACAGACTCCTGTAAATATAAATTTTTAATGCCTAACAGATGGTTCTGTAACGTTACGGTGAATGTAAAAGTGGATCACTTAGCTGAATTGTTTTACATTGTGGAGAACATTTAGATAGTGGAAACCCACTGAATGGGACGCATGGTCTGCATCAACAAAAGTCTGTGAACTTTACCATTTCCAGCTTGAATATCCACACAATGACTTGGTTCTTCAAATGATGTAAAACTTGTTTAAAACATTAAAAAAGGCGGGTTAGGAAAGACGCTTGGAGGCTGAATTAAAAGAGAATCTGCCTTCTCAAATTTTCAAGCTGAAGGCTGTACTACAGTATGTCAACTTATGCAAAGCACCATAGCGCCCCTGTGAAACGCACGGTAAGATCAAATTAATCTTTTGAAGTTGTTAACAGCGATAGGCTGAAATCCAGACTCTGAACCAGGATCAGGCAGGTGCTGTATGTGCTGCCGTGGGCAGGCCTGCTGGCGGTGCGTATGAGCTTTGGGCTTACACGGTGTGAAGCAGTTTCCCACAGTGATACCCAGTTACAAAACGATCCAAAAGTGATTAAATTAACTCGGTGTGCTGCAGTACTTATGTCCCTTGGCTTGCAGCTATAGACTGTGACCCAAAGGTTAAGCACTGCCACCTCTGCCCCGGTTTCTGTGATTGTCCTCTGAATATTTTGGGCCATTGGCTAATGTGAATAACTGTAAGTGACCTGCTTTGCATCTGAATGTGCAGGTGTACTGTGCTTATAAGGCTGGGTGCGTTTCTACCAGAGCAGATTGTACCATAATGCCTGTGGGATTATAAAGTGGTGGTTTCATATGATTTATGATTAAATTATGTTAGATAAGAGTGATAATGATCTTTCTGTTTGGTTCCTTGTTTAACACAGTGGCCTGTTATTCAGGCTATTCCACACTTAGTGGAAACTCCAGAATAACAGAATATCTCTGGGAATTGACAAGGAACTAGACTAACCCAGCCTGAGGTCTTTTTAGAACAGTTAAGCATTGCGGGTAACCGTTTATTCAGCAAAGTAATGGTCTGGAACTTTAATTGTCATGGGTAGTTCATCTTCACCAACAAAAGCAGCTAACAATGAGGTCTCGGTAGAATGCCTACTTTTCGCCTAAACTGGTGGTGATTAAGCTCTCTCTACTTTTTTGCAGCTGTGCAGAGCGAAAGAACCGCTCAAGGGCTTTCACGTGTTGATCTATCAACTGACTCAATCATTTTTATGATATTTAATTAATATTTACTTCTGGCTTTGTTTAACCTTCAGATTCTGGCTTCGGTGTTCTTAACTTTCAAGCAGTTCAATTCTTTCATTATTTGCTCACCATTATGTTGTTCCAAATCTGTATGAATACTTTCTTTCTGTTATTGAACATGAACTGAGGATTTTTTTTTTTTTGAAGAATGTATCGTATTGTCATATTTCTCATGCAATTTCATTGAATGGAGACTTTTGAGCTTTAAAAAGGATGCAAAAGCACTATAAAATCACCATGAAAGTAATACATATGATTCATAGACTATATTTAAAGTCTTCTAAAGCTATGCAATAAAATTGTGGGAAGAGCAGGCTACATTAAAGTTGTTTTTCACTGAAAATATTGACATTCACACATCGACATTGCTCTCCTCGGCACATTTATGAGAATTTTTAGAAGCAGTGATGTCTGATTTATGACAGAATCTGGTTCAGTTTAAAATCACTGACTTGCATGTAATATGTAAGTTACAATGCTATATATTTTACAGAATATTATATGTTTTATATTTTGTCATATATAACTTTGCAGAATAGCCCACTGAGTTGTATGGACCACTTTTAAAACAGTTTTTTTAATACTTTTATGGTGATTTTGCATCTTTTTTTGAAACTTAAAGGTGACATATCATTAAAATCTGACTTTTTCTGTGCTATAAACGGGTCCCTGGTGTAGGGACGCAAAATATTGGATTTTTGGCAATATCCAATATGCCGATATTTTTCAACTCATTTTGGCAGATTGCTGATGCCAATGCTGATATATCTTCTTTCCATCTGTGCGGAAATTATAAGCAAATTATGTTTAATTTTGGTTAGTTTTTAACAAGAACTTATTTGTTAGAATTAAATGAACAATAATGAAGCTCTTTTATAATTACAGTACATTGAAGCTTTAAAAATAACTATAAATAAGCTAAATATTAATCTTTTTTTTTTTTTCAGAAAAATGCAGTGGTAAACCTAACATTTGTAGATGGTCTAATGCAGAAGTCTTGTAAAAATTCTGAAAATCTTTTAGATCTTTTTTATTTGTTTAGAAAAATGTAACACATTACACATTAATTAATAAATCATAAATCAGTATACATAAAATTATTTAATTTACAAGCGTCTTGTTTGTTTGTTTGTTTGTTTGTTTGTTTTTTTAGAGCAGTGGATTTATTTACTGTATATTACGCTACTACCAGCTGTTTACCTTTACAAACATATGTCGCAGTTATTGCAACTCATGTGTTTTTAACATAAACTTGTGTGTATTTGACAGTCTAAGCGCAATAAGACATGAAAGAGAACTTTCTGCCGCTTTCTGTGTGCATGCTTCAGATATGTGCGCTCAGAAAAACCAATATCAGCAGTTTAAACTAATATGGCTTTAAAAATGCATGATTTATACATGATAATCAAAACCAAACAGATGTTTGGCAGAGTATCTGAGATAGGGCAACTTTACACTACTTCAACACTGTTGCCGCTGGTTGTTTTTCATGTCCGTGGGTAGAAGCAACCCCAATGATGTGATATTTAGCTCCTGAAATGCCAGGGGAGTCCCGCCAATAAAGGTGTATTTTACTCCTGGAATGCAATTTTAACTGGGGACCCCCTCCAAAATGCAATTGGGCTAGTTTTGAGTAACAATTGGGCGGGTTTGGTTGTGAAAACCTGGCAACCCTGTCTGAGATATTCTGGAAAAGGGGGCGGGGAGCAGCTACTCATTTGCATTTAAAAAGCCATGCACGAAAACAGTGTGTTTCTGCTTCCACTCAAAATAGGCATTTTCAAAATGATGTAATAAATGAACTGTGGGGTATTTTGAGCTGAAACTACATAGACATATTCTGGGGACACCTGAGACTTATAATACATCTTGTAAAAAGAGGCATAATAGGTCATCTTTAAAGTCCCTATTCATTTCAATAGCATGAAAAAATGACTAGCACGTTCTTTCGAATTTCTCTTTTGTCTTGCACAGAAGAAAACATCCTTGAGTGTGATATGATGACAAAATTTTTATTTTTGAACTGTTCCTTTAAGAGTAACTTACTGTAGAACATTTTTCAAGCTATTTATATTGTGTTTGCTGTGAAATGTGAGGCATATTGTATTTGCACTCTGCTTGTCACTGTTCCTAAAACTGGAGTCAGACGGCAGATGAATTTCGAAGGGTGTTTAATTAATAATCATGACACAGCCTGGGGAGCATTTCTGATGTAACTGCAGCCCATTATTTACCAACGTTACTAAAGTTGTTAGAAGTGTGTAGGGTGTTAAACGTGGCCTTATGTTTGATAGACTTTTGTCTTGTGCACTCCTCCATTTTCGCTTTTCTTTAACTCCTGAGAGGATATTAAAAGACGATCAGCATTTCATTTCAAATGAAGACAGATTTTGTCAAGACAAGACTTTTTCCTTTTGCACTCCTTGCTGAAGTGTGATTAGTTCTGTGTTCCCACTCTTCCCCGGTTCGTACGTTACAGATGATTAGAAATGGGTCGCAAAACAAAGTCCGCTGCGATTTTTCCTGCAGGTAATTTTGATACGCTTGTCATTCATACCTCTGTTAAAAGTTCACTTACGAGCTTGTCTGGGAAATTGGCATTCATATTTGCGGAGGTTCAGCCCTCTTGTGTTTGTAATAGTGACTCGGTGTATGTAGTCGCCGAATTACAGAATGCCTCCCTTGGAAGTTGAAGCCCATTAAAATGATAGATTGCACTGTGTCGTAGTTTATGCTTAGGGACAGTTTACACCCACAAAGCAGTCTAATTGCATTCATTCCGGTGAAAAATCCACAAACGTTGAATCTGGGCTCTCAGGCGAGTTGGCAGCAGTCTACCTGACATCAGAAGACTGCCTTTGAGGGAGAAGAACGAAAATGTAAATTCTAACAATGAAAAGACAGGGTCTATATCATCTGAAGTCAGTGGACAGGCCTACCATGCATAATTTCAAAGACAGCACAAAGCCGGTACAAGCAAGCGATGGATGGGTTCATTTCTCCTTCTCTAAAGCTTGTTGATCTGCACATTCCTCCCCGTCACGTCTCGTTAAAATGAATGACAATCAGTGCATCATTCTAGCCTCTGAGACAAAGTCTCTACCTCCCATTTCAGGCTCGAAACATCTGACGAACATCGCGTTTGCCTCTTATGCTGTGTCATTTTCTGGCACCGCAGAAAATACCTTTGAGAACGTATGAATAGCAATTAAGACATTTTCAAATGAGGTGGCATTGGCACAGCAGTTCTTCTCTCTCTCTGCCTCTTCTCTCTCTTGCCATATCACTTCTGACATTTCTGACAGCAATTACTATCTTGTTTTTTTTCATATATAGGTCTACACACTAGGGATGTCACAATTCTCAATATAATATCGAACCGTTCGGTACGACATCCACGGGTCAATACGTGCTTGTGAATTGAGGTTTTTCGGTTTTGCATTTAAATAACTTCCTTGTTTTGTTTTTCTCTGAATTTGCTGTGTGTGTGCCCAAGATTTCACGTGCTGAAATGAGGAAAGGCCTCCCCGCTTATATTTTAAAAAGCAACACACGCAGAGCGTCTTCCATTCTAATGACATGCAATGATAAGCCTTTCTAAACCTGTTGTCCAACAAAAGAGTTATAAAAACAAAAGTTATATAAAAAAAAAACATTATAACTTGTTTTTAATTCAGTTGAGTTTGAATCAGTCGAGTGCTTATAATAACTTCCTTATGTGATCTGATGTGGATTCTCATCACAGAATGAGGCAGACGATAAATTCTATACTTATATTCCATGTATGGTGATTAGGAATTATTATTATTGCAGACAAGTGTTTGTTGTCCTTACATTTCATCATTCAAAACGTTTAATGTTATATCTTGTTTTTATTAAAGGAGAACTCCACTTCCAGAACAACAATTTACAAATAATTTACTCGCCGCCTTGTCATTCAAGATGTTCATGTCTTTCTGTCTTCAGTCGTAAAGAAATTATGGTTTTTGAGGAAAGCAACGAGTCGTCTCAGGGAGTGATTCGTTCAGTCGCACATGCGCAGCATCCTAGTACTGGAATTAGTTCACCTGTTTCGAGTCTTCGGGTTTTTCAAATCATTCGTTCATCTTATGGGGCTGTCACGTGATGCTGATTTTGCTAAAAGGAATTAAATGATTCAAAAAAAAAATTTGTTCATTTTGCTGAACGAGACTCAAAGGTCAGAGTCGGTAAAATGATGTGAACTTCCCATCACTACTACAAATCACGTCTTCGAATCGCCACAAGTTCATCGTCTGTATAAAAATGTTATTTTCTCCTACAACTTCAGAATCGTCCGACATCGTTGTACTTTTTTTGTTTGTAAACAGCGTTAGACTTACTTGCACTTTCTTAGTCTTTGTGTTCACTTTGTAAACACTGGGTCTGTAGTTCCGCCTATGTTCCGCATGACATTTTGAGGTGATTCAGTAGTACATGAACGTGCATCCCAGAGCCTGTGCTACAGAAGTTTTTGTGCTTAAAAAGTATACAAATTTTTATTTTCTGAAAAAAAATGACAGATTGTTTCACTAGATAAGACCCTTCTTCCTCGGCTGGGATTGTTTAGAGCCCTTTGAAGCTGCATTTAAACTACATTTTGGAAGTTCAAAATCAGAGCACCAATGAAGTCCATTATATGGAGAAAAATCCTGAAATGCTCAAAAAACTTTTTCTTCACGACTGAAGACAGAAAGACATAAACAACAAGGGGGTGAGTAAATTATTTGTGAATTGTTGTTCTGGAAGTGGAGTTCTCCTTTAAGTTACAGCAATAGCAATGCCTGTATCCATATTAGAGAAGCTGGAACGGAACGTCACCAGTGTGGATTTTCTGCACGAGGGCACCCTCTGGCATCCAGTATGAATGAAACCCATTCTATTTTGCGTAAAAATTGAAAAAAAAAACCTCTCTGAAAAGAAAAATTAAGCAGACATATACTAAACCATGTTTTTTTTCCAGTGTACAGAGGTTTTCAGGAGTATTTTGTTAATTTGTTGCAAAAGAACACCACACACACACTGAAGTGGCAAGATATCAGAACCGAACTGAAAACCAAGGTTAAAAACCGAGGTACGTATTGAACCGTGGACTAACTGTATTGTTGCATCCCTAATACACACTATATACACTGTATTGCAGCATATAAATAACCTCTAAGTTATTTTTGTTGTCAAAGAGTTGTACTATGTTAAGTGTAATATTCAAATTACATACAATCACTGCATACCAAACAAATATGCATCTGCTGGTCCAATGCATAGTTAGAACTGTTTTAGCATTTCCCTCAAATTCCATACCAGTCAGTAAAAGGCAAAGAAAGTGTGCTCTATTCTTTTGAAGCCAACAGTTTATAAAAGTTATATATGCATAAATATTTTAATTTTAATTTATTTTATTTTTTTATGTATTTTTATTTATTTGTTTATTTTATTTTTGTATTTTTTAGAAGTTTCTTCTGCTCATCAAGGTTGTATCTACTTGATTATTAATACAGAAAAAAACATGTAGTTTTGTGAAATATTATTGCAATTTAAAATAACAGTTGTCTGTTTTAACATACTTTAAAATATAATTCATTCCTGTGTTCATTCCTGTTTTCAGAATGCTTTAATAAATAAAAAGTTACAAATAACAGTGTTTATTCAAAACAGAAATTTGTGCTACAATTTACACTACTATTCAAAAGTTTGGGGTCAGTAATTTTTTTTAAAGAAATTAATATTTTTATTAAGCAAGGATGTGTTAAATGGGTAAAAAGTGATAGTAGACTTACACTATATTGTTAGAAAATACTTCTATTTTGAATAAATGCTGTTCCTTTTAATTTTTTATTTATCAAAGAATCAAAGAAAAAAGTATCACAGGTTCCAAAAAAATATTAAGCAGCACAACAGTTTCAACAATGATGATAAATCAGCATATTAGAACGATTTCTGAAGGATCATGTGACACTGAAGACTGGAGTAATGGCTGATGAAAATTCAGCGCTGCGTTGCAGAAATAAATTATATTTTAAAGTATAGTAAAATAGGAAACCAATATTAAAAATTGCAATAATATTTCACAATATTTCAGTTTTTTTCTGTATTTTTTATCAAATGAATACAGCCTTGATGAGCGTAAGAGACACCATTAAAAAAAAAACATTAAAAATCTTACTGTTCCCAAACTTTTGAATGGCAGTGTATTTATATATTTATTTTTCCTGGAGTTTGACTGAACCAGACACTACACTGTCCTTGTATATCCAGAGCTGCATAATGATTATTCCAAAATTTCTGTTCCTTGAAAAAAAAAGCAGCAGCAGACAGGTTTTGAATGACATGATGGTGAGTAAATGATGACAGAATTGTTCTTTTTTGAATCCAAAGCATCTTTGTTGCTGTCCTTCAGTTCATTGCGATCCATTCAGGGACTTTAAAATAGCTGGAGAGTCTCATGACAACAGATATCTAGTGTTTTTTTAGATCGCGGCTGGCAAAAAAGTAACTCTAAGATGCAGCGTGATTTGTCATAATGAGTAGCACTTACACTTTACATATGTAATTTCTTCATATTTCATCAGCCTGGCCTTATAATTATGCAGCATTATTATCTCAATTACTTGCCCTTGACCTAGTTGATGCAAGTTGACATTTATTGTTCATAGCAGGGATAGAGAACTGGCCTTTTGATATATATTTTTTTAAACTTGTAGTAATGGGACTAGAAGTGCAACAGCACCATCTGCTGTAAACACACAAATTATGCATACACATCAAAATGTAAAGCCATGTTCATCAGGGCCAGATTCAGTCTGTCTCACTGTAAGTCATTGCAAGGTCTGCCGCAACTTTTACTGGATGGATTCCAGGCTGTCGTGTTTATATTGAATTCTTATTTGAGCGCTGCAATCAGTATGCAAAGTAATTTGATGGTCCGAGTGATATCGACAGGCGCGTAGATCACTTTGTGTAATGTCCAACAAAATCACACTTGCAGTTTTATTGCGAGATGAAATTGCATTTTGTGACAGATCATTATAAAGTTTTGTGATTTGAGAAAATATTCTCTAATGCTAATAAAACATGAAACGTAAAATGCTGTGAGTGGATATGTATATATTTATTTTTGTACCTTTCCTTCGTTCAGAGGTCCTGGCATTGATTTCTCAGTTCCAGCTTGGATGAAGCAGACGCAGCTTTCCATGAGGCCATGAACCGAAGGTCAGGTAATTTCAGAAGGCTTTTCAGATATTGCCATTTCCAACATCTGGTGGGACTGAAACAACACCTGCAGTCTTTTTGCCCTTTTGCACTCTCTCTCCACCCCGTCTTCTGATGTGCTTCGGCAATTGCGTAGCATTAATAATCAATTTTTATTCCCTTTGAAATGTTCAGTCTTTGTTTCGCTCGTGCTCTGCTGGAGAACAAAGACTATAATTGCAATCTATCCATTTATCAGATAGAATCTGGCTTTGGACATCACTCTGTCCTTTCGCATCACTTTCATCTTGTGACATTTCAGACTATCAACAAATAACACATTAATTTTTTAAAGGTTACACTGCAACAATTCAGGGTCTTTTTTTTCTGGACTTGAACCTCCTAGGTCTCTGGGTCTGTTTGATTGAAGTGCTATTGCCTCTTTTCATTTCATATTGATTCAGTTATGTCCTTCATGTAGAATAATGATTCTACCCATGTAGTGGATTTATTGACCGCTGTAGCAATCTTGTGGTTATTGTTTGATTTTGACTTCTAATCCATAACGTTTAGCATAAACAAATCAGCCGTGTTGATTTTATCGTCGATGACTAGTCAATGATCGTGTTTTTATTTTCAAATGGAATTAGTTATTAGTTTCACTGAGGTTGCAAGACATCCACAGCTGAGGCAATATGCATCAAATGCGGTACAAGAGACAACCACTGGAGGCCACTGGAGTATTAAAAAAATTAAATAAAGGGCTTGAAACAGCATATGCAGGACACGGCGTCTATTCAGACTGTATACGCCATAGAAATACTCAGGAAAGAGAATAACTTTTTATTTCTAAGATTCTTCAGCATGCCATATAAAACAATGAAAAATTCAATGAAAGCATTTCTGTAGTACAAATGTGTCACACTAGTAAACTTATTCTTGATCAGCATGTTACATTCCAGTTAAGTCAAACAGGTAATGAGGCTCTTGAATAAAACATGTCAGAAAAACAGATGAATGTCAGTACATCACAAAGCAAGAATTTAGATTGTTTAATGACTGATTTTGACATCATGGTTAAAAACCCTGTGAAATCAAGAGTTCTGTGGCATTTAGTCCATGTCTGTAAACTAGTGTACAGACAAAAAAAACAGCAGATATACACTAGAGCTGCACAATTAATTGTTAAAATAATTAAGTATCATTATTTCTGTTACAAACATTCTAATTATCAAAGATGAACTGGGATAAAAGTTTATAGTGAAAAGGAGTAGTTCACTTCCAGAACCAAAATTTACAGATAACGTACTCACCCTCTTGTCATCCAAGATGTTCATGTCTGTATTTCATCAGTTGTAAATAAATAGTTTTTAGGAAAACATTTCAGGATTTCTCTTCATATAATGGACTTCTACGGTGCCCCCTGAGTTTGAACTTCCTAAATGCAGTTTAAATGCAGCTTCAAATGGCTCTAAACGATCCCAGCCAAGGAATAAGGGCCTTAGCTAGCAAAACGATCTTTTTCTTAAAGAAAAAAAATATATACAATTTATATACTTTTAGCTTTGTGTGAACTCTGTGTATTTCAATTCATGAGAGTTAGGGTATGTCGAGAAACTCCCATCTGATTTTCTCCTCCAACTTCAAAATCGTCCTATATAGCTACAGAAGTACTGACCCAGTGTTTACAAAGTGAACATGCAAAGAATATCAAACACCCTTTACAAAAATAAGGTAAAACAGTGATGTAGGATGATTTTAAAGTTGGAGGAGAAAACAAGATCGAAGAACTGTCAGGAACCAAAAGAACAGAGTTCACACAGAGCATTTGAGGTTAAAAAGTATATAAATTGTAATTTATTTTTTACAAAATAACTTCTTCATTGGCTGGCCTTTTGAAGCTGCATTTTTGAAGTTCATACTCTGGGGCACCATATATATGGAGAGAAATCCTGAAATGTTTTCCACAAAAAGCATAATTTCTTTACAACTGAAGAAAAAAAAAGACATGAACATATTGGATGAGTACATTACCTGTAAATTTTTGTTCTGGAAGAGAACTACTTCTTTAAGATTGTATTGTTACACTGTTACACCAGTAGGTGGCGACAAGTGACTGTTTTAAAATGTACTGTGTTAAGCACTGAATCCTTACTTGGAAGATTTTTAATTAGTGAATTTGTTAAAAAATGCTGATTCATCCCATACTAGAACTAGGGGTGGTGACACAACCACAATATGAGTCATTTTATTTCACAGTAACAAAATATATCACAGCATAGTTATATTTGCTAAATAAGGTATTTATGATTTAAAAATAACTGATAATGTAGACATTTCATAGTTTTTGTTACTAGCGTCAATATCACAAAAAACTAATACTAGTCTAAATTTAAAAAAAAAAAAACTGAGGCTCACTGAAGATAAGTAAACAGTGAGGGATTAAAAAAGAAGAAGAAGAAACTAATTACAGTAGAACCAAAAAAAAAACAGTAGAACAAATAAATCGATTGTACAAAGTAATCAAATGTATAAAAACACTGCATATTCTGCAGTGTAAATTAAATATATATTTTTTTTTCTTATTAAAGTTACAAAAGTGATTTAGTCGAGAGCAGGGAAAGATTTTCTCTCGTTTGTTGTTTAAATAACTTGAATGACAGACAGCAGGAATATTAGACTGCTGTCACTTTAAGAGCTGCCCAGATCCAATATACTGTTGCACAACTTTTCTTTCTCAGCTGTTTGCTTTCACTTAAGACTTAAATTACTGTGTTTATGAGGATAAGTCCAAAGATGGACATTTTGACACATATAAGCAGTGTTACAAGTTAAGTTACTTTTAAAAGTAATGCTTTACTTTTTAAATCTGAGCAGGGCTTGCTTGTTTGTTTTAACATAAAAAGTTCTATTTTTGGCAAATGTAAAAGCACTTTCACACCAAAAGCCTTAGGCTGAAAGAAAAGTAAATTCACGTCTGTATAGTCAAATGCAGAAGAACAAAGTTCAACATTCTTCAGCAATATAAAAAAAAAGAACAACAAATGTTAATTTATCTTGAGTAGTTTTTGCTTATTAGTATGGTTGAATTGGATCATTGAAGGTCAGCAGCAAAGACACTAATAAAATGGAATCAAATACATAAGGGATATTTATATTATTTAACATTTAAATTATTTAAGCTTTGCATTTCACTGCTTTTATTAATTTTGAGAAATACTGAATCTGTTTTTTGTTTTTTGTTTTCATAAATTAATGCATGTTCACATTTACTAACTAAAGTAACTAAACTAAACTAACAGCTTACTCCCAGTTTCTCTCAACATGGGGACTGGAGAGCTTTCAATCAATAAATGGGGAAAAAAAATAACTGGCATTACTTATTTGGTAAAGTAAGATATTTTCTTGTAAATTAAAAAGTGATGCGTTACTTCACTAGTTACTTAAAAAGTAATCTGATTACATAACTTGCATTACTTGTAATGCATTACCCACAACACTGCATACAAGTGTGTGTATTTATCAGTTCAAGGCCCATAAAGTGGCAAAAATAACTTTAATACTCCCGCATTCTATAAGCACAGTCTTCACGCATTTATTAAAATGAGTTCTCTTTCGCTTCTGGTTGCGCTTTAATGGTTTAAATAACTTGTTTTTAATCTGCAATGCATAAAAACATTTACATTTTCGTAACCACGTAGCACAGCAAAGTCACACAAGCGTGTAACCGCGAGATGATAGTCCATAATCTCTACGTGGTGACAAATTTCTACCAGTTAATCGTGTCTACTGGTATATCGCCCACCCCTAAATATAGCAAATAAAGACTATTTAAACCATTTTTTAGAAGATAATTAATTGTTGAATTGTTGTAGTTGTCTATTCAGAATCACAGGAGAATCATTATCTGTTTTTAAACAAACAAAAAAATGTGAATCCCAATTTATCCAGAATTGTGCAGCTCTAATATGCACATTTTGTGAAAAAAACTAAAGTCTTCTGCTATAAAAAAATAAATGGATGAGTCTTTTAATATTATCCACTTCAACCTCTGGTTCATACAATATGTGATTTCACAGGGTCTTTAAAATATTTAGTAATGGCATTCAAACATATTGAAATAGCATGCCAGCACGTAATGATAAATTACACAGGACCAGGGACTATGTACAATACAAATTACAAAACCTTTACATAAAGGTGAAATATCAATATGATATAATAGTATATTTTCTACTGTAAACCTTATTACCATTTTAATAACAACTTACCAATACGTGCTAATTACTTTGGTGTTTTTTGTTTATATGTTTTGCTTTTTTTTTCTACTTCAGAGACAGCTTCCTAAAGTAATATTGTGCTGACCCTAGCCTCAGAAAAAAAAAGTATGAGTATGTTCACAAACATTTTGAGTAAACCAGCGTGTTTTGTTGCAAGCGTACAACTGGAAGTATTCACAGTGGTCTTTTAAAATCATTTATCTAAGATCAAAATACATTTTCCACAAAATTGCACAAGTAAACAAGTATGCTGCTGTCTTTAAAATTACATTTGATTTTCATACAGTTAAAAGATGTCAAAAATGTGATGAGGTTAACAAGATGTAAATATTAAAATGAAAAACTGTAACTCAAATTCTGCCTGGATACATTTTCAAAAGTATTCTTTTAATATAAAATGTCTCATATAATTTAAGTAAAATCTTATAAGCATTTTTTCCCTTTTATTCCAGTCTGTAATATTTCCGAGCAAAAACAGAATGGCACACGGATGTCTAAATCTGTTAAGGATGAATCCAGTGTTGACGATAGCTTTGATGAACTTTGTGTACTACGTGAAAAGAGCATTCCAAGGTGTTGACATCGCAGGCCTCTTTCTGAGGTCACAGTTCAGGGACTCTGAGCCTTTAAGGCAGTTTCACGACCACCACACATGCCCCCGCCCTCCCGATGTTTAGAGGGACCTCCTAGAATAACAAGAGACAGAGGTTAATGACCAGTGTCCAACCACAGCAAATTCCCTCCTCCGCTCTGCTCTCGGTCTACTAACAGCCCATTGCAGGTAATCTTATGAAGGCGAGAGCAAGACGGAGCCATGGGAGGTTTAGACAGGAGGCAAACTAGACTTGAATAGTGTGTTTGTAACTCAGTCTGGCTAAGGAAAGAGCGGTTAACCTCATGGTGTTCCATGCCATTGTGACACAGTGGAAAACAGATGAATGGCAGGAAATGCTTGCACTTCCCGTTCACAGACGTACATCATCCAAGCATTCAAGGAACATTCATAAAGTTAACTGTTTTGACATATTTAATGTTCTAGGACATTTATAGGTGTTTTTGTCTCTCATTCTTCTTTGCAGAAACATGGTTGGTCAAAACTGTGGATAGCTGTAAAATTCTTGTAGTATTTTAGGTTCAATACTAGCTTTTGTGGCATAAATGTTGATTAACATGAATGTTAATTTTGAATTGTCTCTTCTGTTTTTCTTTTTAAAAAAAAAAAAAAAAAAAAGTGAAATATCTGGGTATCACAGTAAAGTTAAGTGAACTTACAGTAAAATGCAAGTGAATTGGGCTAATCAGTAAAAGCTAAGATACTCACTTGTTTCAAAATTATAGCCACAACATATAAACAGCATGCATGTTAACATTTTACTTTCATTAAAAAAAACAAAAATCACTTATCTTTTCTTTGTAAAGTTATACGTAATTAACTTTTGTTGTCATGGCATTGTAAAAGCCTAAATTGAAGACTTTAATTCTTCTGTTAACACTTGTATTATTTGAGGTGTATTGTAAGTGTTTTATAAAATTAGAAGCGTTTTTTAAAAAATCTTTTTCACACTTTTGTCCCATTTAGTTGTATTGTAAATGCCTCACAGTAACCATACAAGTTTTTTTGCAAAAACATAACTCATATTAAAAAGATATATATACACACACACACACACACACACATTATATATATATATACACACATATAACAAATCTGTTAAGAGAAGGATTCAATTATCCATTTATAATTATCCATTTATAAAAATCATTAGTCACTTGCTTCATTTAATTCAGTCCTTTTGAATGAATCAAATGATTCAATGACTCATTTATTAAGATGAGTGAGTCATTGAGTCCCCACCAACTGGTGGTTTTAGTTTCATAATTAAAAAGATAATTAATTTATTTTTTCCCTAATTGTTTCTATATCCAAAATGTTACATTTAAAACACTGATCTCATAACATTTATGCAATTTTAATAGCAGTATAAATACTTTCATACCATCTTTAAGCCACTTAATTTTAAGCATTAAAATAATTTTATTTAAAATAAGACTAGACCCAGTTTCTTATTTTAATTTACCCCCTCAACAGTTTTATTTATTTTTTTTTTTTTTTTTTTTTTTATTTATTTATTTATTTTTATTTTTATTTTTATTTTTTTGAAGATCCAGGGTTTCCAATGTCTTAAATCTGGATATATGAGGAAGGCTAACTGCAAGTGTGATTTCTAAATATTGAATAATTCCATCAGCTTCTTTATAATGAATACAATGTACATTTTTCAAGTTATGACTGAATAAAGCTCAAACTGAATAAGGATTGAACACTTTTAAAAATGTTTCTACTAGTGATGGGCGTGAACTTTCAAAGCTTTTGTGAATCAAATGTTTCTAAATGGTGGTTCGGAGCACGTATCAAATTGTCAAAGTCACATGATTTCAGTAAACAAAGCTTCATTACATCATAACCATTTTGAAACGTTTTCGACATTTCAGTGCTTTGCCATTGGGGGGCGATCTCTGTGAACCCATGAATCATGTTTTATGAATCTGTAGACATTTTTAACATGAACCTCTATATACAATCTTTTCATGAAACTGTCAAAACAAACCCTGCAGATTCATTTTTAAAACCACATATTATACAGACACATCATATTTATTGGTATTTTATTATTTTTATTCCATTATACTTTCAAGAAAACATTTGCAGTTGGTTTTAAAGGGTTTTTTTAATGCACGTTTAACCTGAGTTTTTGTCGCATTAACACACTTCTGACCAGCAGGCGTCATTAGCATGTGGTGTCTCGTGCGCTTCGAAACAACGAATCATTTTGCGAAGCAATTGGTTCAATTGATTCAAGGCTTTGAAACGGTTAGTTTCTCCCATCACTACTTTCTACACACAATTTCTACCTGATTAAATATTTTAAATCACAAACAATGGGGTCTTTGGACATTGTTGTGGACAATGGGGGGCCCTTGAAGTCAAAAATGTTGAACCACTCCTTTAAAGACAGTCTGATTTAAAGATGAACTCAATCCACCCACCTCAGTCCATTCATTGTTCTGTGCATCATAGGACTCAACACTGTTTAAGTAGGTCTGACCGTCATATCCTCCGACCGCATATAACCTGTCTCCCAGCAGACACACACCCACTGCATCCCGGGGGACGCTCAAAGAGGACACTGTGGTCCACGTATCTGTTTTGGGATCATACCTGCAAATGCAGTACAGAACGTATGAGACACAGTTTAAACCTGTGCTAGCACTTCAATACAAGCCGCTGAATAAAATGAGACATAATTGCATAGAGAGGTTAAACAGCAGCCAGTCTGTAATCAAGAAGATGGAAGCCTTTGAAAGCTCAAGGACTATGATTATCATCCCTGACAATGAAGTCTATTGTGCTTTCAGCATGCAGAGTAATAACAGAGTAATTAGTTGAAGTTTGTGATGGCAGTTGTTCATTAATTAGGATGTCTTATTGTTCTTTAAGTACTTATTTCAGTTATTATTCATTTAGCCTTTCCCCTCACAACCACTTAGACTTTTTAGATATAGATATACATTAGAACGATTACTAAAGGATCATGTGACACTGAAGACTTGAGTAATGATGCTGAAAATTCAGCTTTGCATTATAGAAATAAATTATATTTTAAAATATATATGTGTGAATAAAAAAGTTATTTTAAATTATAATAATTTGCTGTATTTTTGATCATTTAAATGCAGCCTTGGTGAGATTTAAATTTTAATTATTACAAAGTTAAGACTGTACTTCAGATCATCTCCAGCAGGGGGCGTCTAACACCAGATTACTGTAGTTTCCTACAACATTCCTCACTGACAAGGTAACAAAGATTTCACAATCGAGTAAAGTGTGTCCAGATTTGCAAATAAACGTGCAAATGATGGTACTTGGCACCCATAACTATGTGCCAAGACTCGCAGCCTGCTTTCTGTGGAGTGTTGTTGTCACTGTGATTAGGTGATTTCTTTCTTGCCAGATGCTGTGTCGTGGCAGCTTACCTCTCCACACAATCAGAGAGACGTGAACAATGGCTTGAAGCTGGTGCATCGTGTCCTCCGACTGCATACAAGAAGCTGTTATATGTGGCCACGCCTACTCCGCCCCTCCTCTTTGACATGGGTGCGCACATGCTCCATTTATTGGTGTGGGGATCAAAACATTCCATCGATCGCAGACAGGAGCTTCCATCACGACCGCCTACGGCGAATAACCTGTAAATCCATAAAAGATTTACCTGAAGTTGGCAAGAAATATGTACTTCTGTACTGGGAAGTTCAAAGACTTGGTTGTATACACTGGGGTAATTTTGATCATGAGTGTGGGCATGTACCTTTGGTGTTTTAAAATACTGTTGTTGTTTTTAAAGAACTTACTAGAAATTTGAAATATGTTAGTAAAACAATAGCTCTGGATTAGACTGTTTTTTTCAGAGTAGACAGGACCTGTACTTGTATACCCATTATTTAGACAGAATAAAAAGCTGGCAAGGGCCCCTGCCAGGATGGCTGCTGAGAGAACTAGCTTTGGCCAAACCTGAATGAGTTTACAATCAATTATAGAGCACTAATCCTGCATCACCACAGGCACAAGTGTCACAAATGAACTTTTGTGTTAAAAGGTATTATTTGCTCCCTGAAATTGCTATTTATGAAGTGGCATGACATCAAAATGTACCCTATTTATTTTTTAAACGCGTGTTTTTGTCTTATTTTTGTCTGTTTTTTTTTTTTACTTAATTATTGACTTTGGGATCTTGTGATATGCAATATTAATTGTGATATGAAAAGTTTACATCCCCCTTTCAGAATCTGCAAAATGTTAAGTATTTTACTAAAATAAGAGGGATCATACAAAAGGATGCTTCAGAAGGAAAATTATGCCAGGGGGTGAAAACTTTTGAACAGAATGTAGATGTGTATATTTTTCTTATTTTGTCTAAATATCATATTTTTTCCATTTTAGTACTGCCCTTCAGAGGCTACAAAAGATACTTACATGTTTCCCAGAAGACAAAATGAGTTAAATTTACCTTCATCTTTAAATTCAAAAAGTTTGGCTCTTAATGCACCGTGTTTCCTTCTGATGCATCAGTGAGCATTTGAACCTTCTGTAATAGTTGCATATGAGTCCCTCAGTTGTCCTCAGTGTGGAAAAAAATGAATCTCAAATATCATACCGTTATTGTTGGAAAGGGTTCAAATACACAAAAATGCTAGAAAACCAAAGAATTTGTGGGACCTAAAGGATTTTTCTGATGAACAGCGGGCAGTTTAACTGTTCAGGACAAACAAGGGACTCACCAAATATTGCTAAAAAAAAAAAATAAATAAAAACAGCTGTGGATCATTCAGGTAACAACACAGTATTAAGAATCAAGGAGGTGTAAACTTTTGAACTCGGTAATTTTTTTAATTATTTTTTAACAATTATTTTCTCTTGTAGACTATATGTAAATGTCTTTTATGTGATGTATATTATTTAGGTCAGTACTAAATAAACAATAACATGCATTTTGTATGATCCCTCTTATTTTGGTAAAGTAATTTACATTTTGCAGATTCTGAAAGGGGGGTGTAAACTTCTGACCTCAACCGTATGCAAGACCACACTGCAAATTAAGGGAAATTCTGTATCCTGTAAGCTTCACACTGTCAGAAGTCAATCAACAATTTCTAAATAAAAGACATGTTCTACTAACGTGAACAATGATCGACTGTATTTTTATTAACTAACATTAACAAAGCTTAATAATTAGTTTAATAAATGCACTGTTCATTATTAATTTATGTGAGTTAAAACATTAATGTTGCCAAATGACACCTTATTGTAAAGTGTCACCGGCTGATTTTACAGGGCATGAAATCATCAATAAACAAAAGAAAATCTCTCTGCGTACAATACATTAGTGTAAAGAAACTTGGACATGAAATAAAGATAGTTAACTGACCACTCACAAAACAGTAACGTTAGTTACTATGCTATGTCCAACAAATAAAGGAACTAGCATAATACAATGAAAAAGTCAATGGAAGTTGTCAATGGAAGGGATTTTACAGTGGTACCAAGCATTTCAAGCATTTTTATATTAGGGTGATTTTTCAGAGTGTCTTGGCAATAGGTCTCTGGGTCAGAAGTGGCAGACAACCCATGTCCTACAGAAATTCAAAAAGATACCTGTGGTATGTCCCTTTGAAAAGGCCGATCAATTAATCACTTTGAAAAGTAGGACACTGGACTCTAGAGGTAGCTTGAAGGGTTTGTTTTTGACCTGGTTACAGAAACGCCCCACGAGTCATCAGTCAATGTTCGGCTAGATTCAAACCCAGTCTCCGTTTTCTTGGACAGAGCTAACAGCAGCTAGCCTGCCACTCAAGTGACTTTAATGTAAAAGACACCAGAGGGTCTTTGGTCTCAGAGCCTATTAACTCCCGTCTGGCTGTACAGGGTTACGCTGTATATTGGATCCAGTACCTAATTCAGACCTCATCATGAGGAGAATCCATGGAGAAAAGCAATCAGCCACAGCACACTGCACATACTGCTATTGATAGAAAAGCCTTTTTACACTTTTCTTCTTACATTTTTAAAAACGTATGTTTTTTTCTTAAAAATATATAGAAATTAAAAAGTCTTCACATTTCAATATAACAGCAGTAAAATAGCATAGTATCCTCTTAAAGTCACTAATTTAATTTTTTGCTTTTGTAGTCAACACTACAAAAGTGTTTTAAAAAAAATGCGTTCAACTTGCGTTCGAATCTGCCTTTTGGCAAACTTTTTTTCTCTCTTTTTAAATCTCACATATTGGAAAGGCATTTATTTTCTATAAAAATGAAGGAAATAATCAAAAGGTTGAACAAAGTATACGTTAAGGTTAGGGTATGCGTAGGGAGGGCTTATTGTCCCAATAAGGCAGAATCCATTTAATAATTTGAATTAAAACTATAATTCACACTCTATACGTTATTATTTCATAGATAATTTCCTCTATTTGCAATAAGTATTATAAATAGCAGAAAATCCTGCTATTTTAACATAGTGTAAATAGAATCTATAGCTATTTGCACTTAGTGTAAAATAACATCTATTGCTATTTCCACTTAGTGTAAACAGCATCTATCGCTAAGAAAATATGCTGTTTAGGAAATCTATTGCTTTTTGCACTTAGTGTAAAATTATTTTTTTCTGTAAAAAATGCCTTAAAATGGCTTTAATGTAACTCTACACCCTTACATCTTTTAGTATGCATGAAATAATGAATATGCAAATTAGTCCCTGCCTTCTCTCCATCACAGCTGCTCAGATTACTGCTCCATTTTCACTCAGTTAACTGTAGTAAATAACACACAACAGGCACTTGAGTGTATTACGATCCGCAGGGACACAAGTGAGATCCACCAATCAGAGAGTTTCCCAAACCTCAGTGGACTTTTTAAAATGGTTAAAGTTATTGGAGAACACCTTATGTTTTTGTGGGTGCTCTGCAACTATGAATTCAAACAGAATTGAACCAGAAATTAATTCCTTAGAAAAAGAGGAAAATAAATTTATACAGTGGTAATGCAATTTATATTTCGCTCTCTATAATGTCAGACATAGAACTGTAATAGATGAAAACATGAAACGCTAGTGGTATGAAAAGCTCCATTCTGCAAGTTGATGGAACTGGATATATGTTTGTGATGGTAGTAAACGGGCTGTTTCAAACTGAATTAAAATTGTTTTTGGTACACTGCAGTTTTCAAGGGAAAATGCTCAGCAGTGGTGTTAACTCATGAGTCTGTACATGGTTTGTCTTTAATCATATTAAACACAACAGACAGACATGTAAACAACTTTGAAAACTTGATTTTCACCACAGAAGGCCTTATTATAGATTTTTTTTAGTTATTCTGTAAGGAACAGCTAATTTATCTCTCCTCAATTATGAATGAGTGGAGGCGGGACTCATTTGCATATTCATAGTCCTGCGAATACTAAATGAGGTAAGGGTGTAGTGATTTTTCAGCAATTAACTCTGACAAATTGCTTTGTTAAAAGCTAAATACTTAAATGTAAATGTTTTAAAATTGTATCATAGTGAAATGAAAATAGGACAAAATGAATTCCTTACTTTCCATTGAGAGCAGTGACTCCAACGGTGCTGCGTGGTGTGGACATACTGGCCACATAATTCCACTGCCTCGCCTGGGGGTCCCACCTTTCTACTGTGTTCAAATAGCTCCATCCGTCATGGCCTCCCACTGCATACATGGGCCCCTCTAGCACAGCAATTCCTTTTCGAACAAATAAAGAAATAAATAAAAGAAAAAGTAAGACTGGGCTCAGCCTTTGGCGGCACACACCATACATCAGACAAATGCACAATTCAATACCAAGCGTCTTCGCCTTTGTGATGTATCGAAATTGGCAATAGTCAAAATTTTAAATGGTAATAAAATGGAATTAATTTCAATGAACATCAAGAGGTTTTTCGTTTTAACCACATATCAGAAGACATTCTTCCGGTGCAACCCTAAGGACAAGAGCCCTAAGATGCTGTGGTAAGCATTATGTATTCATGGTGCATCTCGCTGCTCCCTTTACAGCATGGGTCTCTCGTGTTTCTGTTATAAATCTCTGGCTGTCGCTTTTGGGGTCCTGACATATAAATCGTCCCTTGACCAACATTTTGGTTATGATATTGCAGTGCACTTTATAGGCCTCAATGAGCAACCTTTGAGTGTCAGTTTTATGGGATTATTGTACAGTGCATTTTCGCCTCGGAGTTTAAATTACCTGCCATATTTTTTATATACATGTTTATGTGCAGCCCAGATTGCCTTTGTTAATTTATACATAGTTGTTTTGATGTTTGACCGTTCAGTTATTTCTATTGCTATCTCTTGAGGTGACGGAGACAGTTTACTGTTATGCCCACACTCTTTTGCCTTTGGCGTGTTTACTGAATTAGATGCACAGCAGTAAGTTTTCCCTTTGTTCTGTAACAAATACAATTCAGTAACTACTACAACACTATTACTACTAATTTTATTTTATAAAATGCTTCTGTACTAAACCATGCTAAACAGAAACTGCATGCTGGTGACACTGAGAATAACACAGCACAAACGTGGACTAAACATGTATAACAACATATTTTCAAGTGGGGTACAGTAACTATTTTTACTGTACGCAAGTATAATTTTCAAGTATCTGTACTTTACTGGAGCATTTTTATTTTCGGGAAACTTTTACATGAGGTCAGTAAAGTAAAAGCAGTATATTTGCATAATGCGTTTCTTGGTAATTTTGCCCAATGTGACCTCTGTTTTTATACTGTGTATTTATATTTGGCAACACACAGTGTGTTTTTCACTACATTCCAAATCATAATATAATAGATTTTTTCACTCCACTACATTTCATCAAAACATGTCATTCCTCATTATTTTAAACTGGAGGAATCGTCAAGCACTACGAGATGTAACAGCGGTGTACAATTTAAAAAACTGATTCTTTTTAGTTGCTTGAGTGCATGCACAACTGATGGCATTAGTAAGTTATTATTATTATTATTATTATTAGCATTTATTACTGTAAACTGAAATCATATTTAGGTCATGTGGTCAACGATGTAAAAGTAATATATTTGCATAATGTTTCTCTTAAAATTGTAACACATTTTGCCCAATGTGACCTGTTTTTATACTGTATATTTATATTTGGCAACACGTTTTGTTTTTCCTCATTTTTATATATACTACATGATATATTTTATTATTTTCACTTGTTTGCACACTTGAATTTGCAGTAATTATCAATAGCAATCAGCGATTGACGTATTTTTAGCAGGAGGATAGAGTATATAAAATTGATAAATAAATAAACCTTTATCAATCAGTACTTTTTACTTTTAATATTTAAGTACAAGTAATTTTGTACTTTTACCCAAGTAAAATTAAAAAGGAGTATTTAATAGTTTTACTGTACTTGATTTGTGTACTTTGTCCACCTTTTATGTACCAAATGCAATTGTTTTCATGAACTTTAGTCTGAAAACAACTCTATTTAGTATTAGTATGAACTCAAATGTAATTTAAGCCAATTAGTAACATAACGATCACTCTCCTTTTTTATTACTAAAGCATATGTTTGTCATTAAAACAGAACCTATATTAAAAAACTGACTGGAGATCAGTTTAAAACCCATACTGGTTCATGGGTTTATCATATAATGCCTACCATTCGAATTTTTTAATATTTCTTCTTTTTTTTTTTTAAATTGAAAGACAAAATTTTGAAGCATTTGAAATATTATGACGTTCGCTTGAAGCACTGATCTGAGAAAAAAAAGTTTTAAGGTTTTTAAGTTTTAAGAGAATTTTTTTTTTAAGGTTTCAAAGTTTTAAAGTCTTTTTGCAGCAATATTTTAAAAGGACCTAGTCACTAAACTAGACCAAGTGCTGGTGTTTTGCCCAAATTAGAACTACATTTCATAGGCATTTGGGCTTTATTTGATACTGGAGAAGAAAAAAAAAGTTAATTCTCACTCCTTTTGAACCAGATATCGAAGTAGTCACAAGCAAAGCTGTGGATGTCATAGATCACATACTTTTGGTAAAAATTACTCAAGCTCCAATGCAGTGATTTATCAGCTTTAAAGTAAAGCACAAAATAACCTATAATCTCCCTAATGAACCAAACTTTATACGCAAATTAAGTTTCACACTGTGACTGACTGCTTTTGATAAACTGAGAAAGTTGACACGACACATTCTTAAATTTCCTCGGGCTGTAATCTGCAGGGCCGTCTTTTCTGTTCAGTCACGTTCAGCTGCTTTTCAGCGTCTTGAGCCATGAACCGTTTCTAAGAGTGTCAAGAGTCAAAATATTTCAAAACGCCTGCGGAGACGTCTGAGATCTGTTCCATTATGCTCTGTCTAGCTATTATTGAACCAAAACACGTCATGTGAGAATATCAACAAAACCGATATTGTATGGAGCGTGACTATTAATTGAGTCATGCAGACACGGTTTGGTAACCTAGAAAGTAAAGCCAATTAGTCAAATAAATAAATAAATATTCATTCATGAACTATGCCCTCATAATAGTAGGATTGCTGCTTCTTCATCAGCTGATTAGCAATGTATTCCTTTCAGCTAATAAGTTGTCTTCTAATAAATCTTCTAGGTGAAAAATGCCTCGTTAACAGGGCTCGACAATAAGGAGTGCCCGATGGCCCGGGGCCAGTGTAAAAGACCCTCGGGACAGTTGACGAATTTGTCACTGCCGCGTCGTCACGAAAGTTTATCATTTGCACGTGTTTTTAAGACTTGTTCATTTAAAATGTCAAGCGATCACAGAGAGACGTGTTTCTGACGGACAAATAGCCTATAAAAGTATGTCAAAATACTCATCTTGACGATTAACTTTAACAATGAATTATCAATATTTAGTCTATACAGATGCACCGACCGGACACATTTCAACTGATCTCTTTTCCAGACTTGCACACGAACTGCAAGCAATCATTTTTCAAAATGTCATATGTGTGGAAATATTACAAACTCTTTAAACATCCATTAGCAGAGGCTAGAGACGCTCAAGACGAACGCAAAGAGGAAAAAATACTGCAGCAGCCAGAACAAGATCACGGTTCACAATGTGCAAAATATTGGAAATACTATCCTAAATATTGAAACGGGGGTATGTATCTCTGAGGGGAACTGTCTGTTTTAAGAAAAGTTTACCCTGGTGACAAAACCAGCATATGCTGGTAGGTATGTTTTGATGCTGGGATGCTGGTTAGGTATGTTTTGATGCTGGTTTAAGCTGGTCCTTTGCTGGTTTATGCTGGTCTTTTGCTTGTTTTTGCTGGTCCTTTGCTGGTTTATGCTGGTCATGTTGCTGGTCAAGGACGAGCATAAACCAGCAAAGGACCAGCTTAAACCAGCACCAAAACATACTTAACCAGCATCCCAGCATCAAAACATGCCTACCAGCATATGCTGTTTTTTTCACCAGGGTACATGGCGTTTTCTTTTCATTTGCCTTTGTATAATGCATTTAAAGTTACGTTCATAATCACGGCACTGCTTTGTTTACAGCGGTAACCAAGGAAACACAATATCACTGTTATTCCATAAGCGCCACCTGCTGGCAGAGACTGAGTTTGCATTCTTTTTGTCCGTCTGCTGTTTTTCCCTAAAGCATCTTTTCATTTGTAATAAAATATTAATAATAATTAAAGAACAAACAAATAATGTTTGAACTCTATATTTGTTAGGATAGCAGGTTTTGCTGTGGTATTAAAATTGGAATTGAGAATTGTATAATTTATTTGGTATGTAAAAGTTTGGTGTCATAGAAGCTTATTTATTAAAATAAAACATAGCATGAGTCAAAAACAATGATAAGAGCAACAATTTTATTTTTTTGTGGCAGGGCCAGTGAAAATTTTGACCAGGCCAGTAGAAAAAATCCTTTGCATTGAGCCCTGGTTAATATTAATAAGCAAAGCCTTATAAATTACATCATGCACACTGCGATTATAAATGTAAGGTAGTGCCTTTCTTATATTATAGATTAGTACAAATACATTCAAAATATATAAATATGGGCATCATTAATGTTGGATCAAGATAATTTCTAATGTTTTCAATTTTGAATGTTTATGAATTACTGATCTGTTAAAGCTACGTAATTTTGTTAATGACCAAAAGGACTTTTAAAGTGTTCATACATTGAGGGCTGTTGTTGTTTAATGCTGTAGGTCAGATTTGTGGGTCAGGTTCTTTAATAACTTTATACCATGTTTATCCCATTAATACTGTGGCACAAACAGAATCAAATTTAATTACTAAGCATTACTCCATAACAATTATTCATATGTGCTGTGTAATAAGATTACAAAAACATTTGAAGCATTTACCTAATCCGTGTCTGTGGGTTGACATTGGCGGCATGGTGGACCACACTTTAGTAATTGGGTTGTAGCACTCCACCATGTTAGAGGTCTTGAGTCCATCCCTTCCTCCAACCACATAGAGCTTGTTATCGATCACTGCCACCCCGAACTGAAGTCTTCGCCCATTCATGATGCCAACTTGGATCCATCTGTTTGTGCGAAGGTCATACTTCTCTATTGTTGTAGACCCTGGAAGTAAACAGAGGCTTTGTTTATTGTAAGTTCCATGTTGCTATGCTAATTCTACTGTACAAAATTTTCATTTTAATGACAATGAGAAGAACTGTTATAAGAGAAGTATTAGAGAAGAACTAAATATTGGTCCACCTTTAGAGGCGTCCATGCCTCCAACAGCATAGAGCGATCCAACAGTGGATTTCCGTGGTTTGGTTCTTGGGCTCTGTAGCATTGGACGGCGCTCTGGCAGAAGATGGTACTTCATGGCTTCCATCAAGAGCTTCTGGCATTCCAGGTCTTCTGAAAACATCTTATTGTTCTCCAAATCAGCAAGAAGCTAAATAAAAAAAATGGTGCATTAATCCAAAAGAAGAATGTTAAAGAGTAACAATTAAATAAGAGATCAACACAAAGGTTTTTAGTGATTGAATTAAATTGTAATAAAATGACCAAGAGTCCCATATGAATGTTACTGGCAAACCTGTGGTGGTAAAAGGGGAAGTCGAATATATGCCAGCAGCACTCCCAGATCCTGCTGCCGGTGCTGCACGTCATAGCGAACCCACATCATCAGTGCTTGGAAGATGGTTTCTTCATCTGGAACATTGATGTCATCACTGGACAAAAGCTTGACTATTTCCGTTGTGGGCAGCAGGAGGAACTCCTGATTCTGAATGACCTCTAGAAAGTGTTCCTGAAATATTAAGAAGTTTTTTGTAATGAGTTATACGTGACTCTGGACCACAAAACTAGTCATAAGTTTCACGGGTATATTCGTGGCAATAGCCAACAATACACTGGGTCAAAATGACAGATTTTTCTTTCATGCCAAAAATCTTAACGATATTAAGTAAAGATCATGTTCCATGAAGATATTTGTGACCCTGGACCACAAAACCAGTCTTAAGTCGCTGGGGTATATTTGTAGCAATAGCCAAAAATACATTACATGGGTCAAAATTATTGATTTTTCTTTTATGCCAAAAATCATTAGGAAATTAAGATCATGTTTCATGAAGATATTTTTACTAAAATTCCTACTGTAAATATATTGAAACTTAATTTTTGATTAGTAATATGCATTAGTTAGAGTTTCATTTGGACAACTTTAAAGGTGATTTTCTCAATATTTTGATTTTTTTGCACCCTCAGATTCCATATGTTCAAAGTCGTATCTCGGCCAAATATTGTCCTATCCTAACAAAGCATATATCAATGGAAAACATGTTTATTCAGCTTTCAGATGATGTATAAAGCTTAATTTCGAAAAATTGACCCTTATGACTGGTTTTGTGGTCCAGGGTCACATTTTGTAAAATGCCTACTGTAAATATATCAAAACTTAATTTCTGATTAGTAATATGCATTGCTAAGGACTTCATTTGGACAACTTTAAAGGTGATTTTCTCAATATTTTGATTTTTTTTGCACCCTCAGATTGGTTTCTTTCCAGTGATGTATAAATCTAAATTTCAACAAATTTACTCTTATGAATGGTTTTGCAGTCCGGGGTCACACATTATAAATCTGTGTGATGCAACATAATGATATGTTAATGGCAAGTTCTAAAATGCCAAATTATTGCATAAATATCAGTTATATTTTATTATTTTAAATACATAAATGTTTTCTCACTGTGTCCAATGCAGCAATACAGTTATAGGGAACATCGCATGCAAAAATCACTTGTACATGGTGTTTGCATATAAATGTGTCTTAGCAGTGTGTGGACACGACCATCCTCCAATGATTTAAAAAAAAAAATAATAATAATCCATTCACTCCTTTTTCCTAATCTTCAAAAAACCTAAACATTCTCAATTAACAAGCCATTTTGATTTTCTAAACAATATGACATCATACTGCTCAGGCTCCACCCATCACCACTGACAGACTGTTCCATATTTGCATGTTTCCGCCCTCAGCCAGTTGTACGTTGTCTGCCATTTCCTCCACGCTTGAGCAGCTGTATTTTGTAATTGGATGTAAAAGTCTTTCTTTTCTCCCGACATCAGAGCCACTGAGGACGCAGTGGCTTAGTTCAGTTTTTAATGGTAATGCATCACCAAATACAAGGGGGTGGAGTGAGCAGTAGCTCATTATCATATTAGGTGTTGTTTTGAGGAATTTTAATCAAAGTATTTTGCAGACATTTCATGAAAACCCTAAAGAATCATACCAACTTGTGAAAAATAGTGATGGCTACTTTTAAAACACTGCTTCATGAAGCTTCGAAACAAATGCCAGGATGTAAAAAAATGGGGACGTATGGTCACCATATATAACCTTTATTTTCATACCAAAATCTCAGTTGGCTAAACAATGATCTATCTTTTCTAAATCGTTAAAATATTGTTGAGCTATGTGCCTGAAATTGTAGTGCACATTTAAAGGTGTGCTATAAACGATTTTCATTTGAATAGACGTAAAGGTTTGGACCCGAAACAGTATTTGATACAGCACGATATAACAAGCACATGGCACTGACACAGAATTTAACATCTTGTTTTGAATTAGCCATTATGGAGAATCTAATAACTGTAAAAAATTGGCCTTTCACATAGGTCTTGTTCTCCATTCATCTCAGCGATATAATGATCTGCTCCGACGCGTCCACAAGGACATTCCGAGGTTGCTCTCTGATAAAACCATTTTGCAAGGTTCAACTTGTAGCATGCGAAGCGGATGCCAGAAATCTCTCTAACAAGCTTGTTCATTACTTATGGCACTTCTAGAGTTTCCTTTGTGCATCAGAAGTAATCCTCATTGATTCTGTTGCAAATAAGGGCAGTAAACATCCTATTGATCATTAATCAGATCTAAACAGCAGCGTCCCCGCTAAAGCCGTGCACAGGCTCTCGAAGCTTAACTCAGACACACATAATTAAATGAGTACCATGCATTGATTTTCAGCCCCTCCTCAATATAGATTTAAACTCTACTTCTTCTGGTGACATTGATATAGATTCATTACTCGCAATTACCATCACAAGCACCCTGGCAATTAATTGAATGCATTAAATCTGTTTCACTGCAAACTGCATTCATTTAGAAGCCTCTCGTGGGCATATATTTTAGCGGAACGGCAAGTAACAGGTCCTGCAGCAATATTAGTGAGAGATGCACAAGGATCCGTAAGACCTAAATGGATTAAACTGTAAGGGAGGATGTGAGAATTTAATGGGTTGTGCCAAATCTAATGTATTCATGAGAGGAAATATGACCTAGAGCAGTGTTTGTGTTGTCAGTCATTTATCTAAGCATTATCTCATATGCCTCTTACATATAAAAGAAAACACCTAGACTTACAGCACCCTACAGGCCATAGACATGTTGAACTAAGACATTAACTCATGCAAGTCTGCAGCTTCTCACGAAAGAAGAAAACTAACGTTAGGATGAGACAGAAACTAGGAAAAACAAGCTTATCAAAATAGACGTTTTTAATCTGAACGCCACGGTGAGCCAACCAGGAAGTTCTGTTAGCGCTGCGTTCATTACCGAAGCGACCAAACAGGAAATTTTCCTGCTTGTGTCCTCTGATTAGATTAACCTCTCTGCTCTGGAAAGCCCTTTGTAAACAGCCCGTGCAGATGTCCTTCAGGAGATAACGGCTATCTTCCTAAGTTGTTTCCGCACTTGGGCAGAGAAATGCCCATCAAGCAAATGTGTTCTGTGGATCCTTGGGCTCCTGAGAATACTTAATGTATTGCCATTATTTAACCGCAGCTGTATTCGCTATATTTCTCACACATCAAAGAGCTTGGCGCAAGCCTTTAAACTGACCGCATGCTGAGATACAAAATGTCAAATCAAGTCATTTTATGCTTGGAATTCTTTATGTCCGACTAGGCTTTAAAACCTGTGGTATCTGCTTTTTTAATATGCAGGAATGGTTGATTGTTATTATTTTTAATGATCACTATAAAATGATTTACTAATGTAATATTGTTTAAAACCCTTAGTATAGAATTTAGTATAGTTGATAGAACACAAAAGGAGATGTTATGGAGAATGTTCACGCTGCTTATTTCAATGAAAGTAAATGAACAAAGAGTGGTCAAGCTTCAAACAAACAAACAGGTTTCTAAAAGCATACATTCTAAGCACCATAAAAACCTATATGTGACCCAGAACCACAAAACCAGGCATAAGGGTCAATTTTTTTAAATTGAGATTTATACATCATCTGAATGCTGAAAAATAAGCTTTCCATTGATGTATGGTTTGTTAGGACCATTGATGGGAATAACAACATTATAAATGAACGGCGTTACTAACTGCGTTATTATTTCAGTATCAAATAATCAAACGAATTACTGTTTCCCCCGTTACAACGCTGTTACTGACAATAAAATGCGGCGTTACTATAATTTATTATAATATTATTATAATTTTATTTTTCAGTTCATCTGAATGGATGTGCAGCGTACCCGTATTTGACGAATCCTAACCTCTAGTGTGAAGGCACACGACTAGCCGTCGCTTTGTCTCACACGCACGCAAAGAAAGATACAGAGCGAGAGAGTCTTATATACCATGCAGAATTGCCACGCTACATGTAAACAATATTCTTCGAAAACGAGTTTCTTTTCTCCGGTAGTAGGCGGACCTAAAGCGCAAACAGTAATCTCATTGGCTGGCGCTCACCTATTATTGTCCCCATTTTGATTTCAGCAAATCAGTTCTAGCAAACGCAGACAACATGATTAATATTCATGAACCCAGCAGCTCAATAATCCTTAGTGCATTTAATATTGTTATTAGTAGTAGAATTCGTAGTAGTTTTGTTATCTTTTCAGTATCATTTTATGACAAATGTGCATTCATACATGGTTATTCTAAAGTTCTAATTACTAAAGATTGTTAAATTATCATAATGTCATATTATAATGCTTCACTGACTGAAGTGTACACTCAGATATTTAACAAAAAAAAACTGTGCCATTAAGCTTTTATATATCTGGTGAGTATACTAAAAAATGAATTCATTTAAATTTCATTCATTTAACATATTTAATATTGGGGGCATCCAAGTTATTTGACATATTTGAACATTTTTTTTAAAGTAACACAATAGTTTCTTTCGCAGGAATTTAGTTACTTTTACAACATAACTCAGTTACTAATTGTGAGAAGTAAGTAGTAACTATAACTAATTACTTCTTTAAGTAACATGCCCAACACTGGTTAGGACAGGACAATATTTGGATGAGATACAACTATTTGAAAATCTGGAATCTGAGGGTGCAAAAAAACATTTAAAAAGAAAATCTCCTTTAAAGTTGTCCAAATGAAGTTCTTAGCAATGAATATTACTAATCAGAACATAAGTCTTGATATATTTACAGTAGGAAATTTACAAAATATCTTCATGGAACATGATCTTTACTTAATATCCTAATGATTTTTGGCATAAAAGATCATTTTGACCCTGTATTGTTGGCTATTGCTACAAATATATCAGTGCTACATACAACTGGTTTTGTGGGCCAGGGTCACATATATATTTTAGTCTTTGATTTACTCAAAATCTTGCATTGAAAATCTTGCTTGACAGTTCTGATCAAGATTTACTTTCTTTGTATAGAAAAGAACAGCTTGAATCTTTGCTATAAATGTCTCCTTTCATGTTGCACAGAAGAAAGTAAATCATATAGGCTTCGGAAGACATGATGGCAAGTAATATATTACTTTAATAGTAGTAATAGTACACTGTGTTCAAGACTGTTTTTTCTGGGAAATCAGAGCAGGATAGGACATATTTACCATTACAGAAAATTTTAATTTAAAAAAATTAAACAAATAAATATTGTAATATATTTTAAGATAATAAAAATCTTATTTTTATTTATTTATTTTTTAATTAATTTATTTATTTTTTTGAAGTTGCCATTTAATTTTATTATATTTTCTTCCAGCCAAAGAAATAGAGAATATTCTAGGTAAATTATAATTGCCATTTACATTATATTACGTATATTTACCTATACTGTATGTGGAAATATTACAAGTTACAAAAGAAATAATTCATTATAATACATCATTATAATTAAGGTGGGAGCGTGCTTACCATTTTGGTAAAAATGATGCTTGTTATGTCAGCACAATTGGGTTTTGTATGCCAAGTGTTGATATCTCATACTATGAATATTCCCAGACTGGTTGTTATCTCTGTGAACCTTTAGTATTAGATAACAACACACTACAACCCAATGAGACTGACAATCAACAAGCATCATTTTAAATGCCTCTGAACGTTACAAAGTAAGTCAAAAGAGACAGCCAAAACAACAATAGCAACAGCAATATAAACCAGCAAATAGTATAACAAAGCCACCACATCATTTATTCATGCCAGAGTGCATGCTGGGAACATCGCCAGCGTAGCACTGTAGACATTACACTAGTTAATCTGTAAATATACAAGAGATTACTGTAATGCAGATACGGATAATCATTAGGATTCTACAACACAACGATGCAACATCAGTTTACAAATTGCAATATACAGACATCATTTAATTCAATGCAATTCTACTATTATTACGTTGAAAACTACTGTGAAAGGTCTACAAATGATAGCGCTGATTAGTTCATTTATAAAATAACTTCCGTGTTCCTACCATAGTGTAGTTGTGAGCGACGTTCAAGAGATCCATGCATCCCTGAGCATCAGCAAACGAACGGATCCCCAGGCAGTTGGATGGGTGCAGTTGTTTCATCAGAAAGTTACAGCAGACCTGAATAACTTGTGAGAGCTGGAGGAGACAAGCGGCAGCTAAAAGACTTTCAATTGTCTCCTCTTTTAGCTCCAGGACTCCTGTACATTTGGAGAAAAGAGTGAAATATGCAAGAAACTTTTTGAGGAACAAAACGGTATTTTTAACCTGTGTAGACTGAAGAATGTTAAACAGTTAGTTTGGGTTTGTAAATTAGTGTTTTGCCCACCAGCATTGACAAAAACTGAGGGGAGAGACACTTCTGCTGTGTACAGCATATTTAAATAGTTTGCAAGATACTCACCAGTATATGCAAAATGAACCAGTGCTCGCAACGCCTCAGGATCCACACCCTCCATTTTAATTTCCTCTTGTTTTGCCTCCCTCACATCATTGGTGAACATGGCAGCAAAATAGTCTGAAACTGCGCTCAGGACAAGTCTGCAAAAAATCGTGCAAACGGTTTATATACTTCAAGATCACCTCAAACAACTTCTCGAGAGCCGTCTTCGTAGAAAATTCCTCCCCACAAAAAGATTTATCTCAGCGCAGCTATTTTCACCAGGTTGTTTCATGCAGCTCTGGGATGATGTTGATTGAGCTCAGTGTCAAACTGGGACACGCAGTCGAGATTTGGCTACAGAGAATTTTTCAACAGAATAGCATCAAAACACTCAGCGGCCAAGAGATTTCTTTAAATAAACACTGTTTTAGAGTCCTTGAAGAAAGTTCAACATGCTCCGTAGTTTGAAATACAGCGTGCAGCACAGTTTTGACACTTCTTGATGTTACCATTTGCATATCTGTCCTTAAATGAACAGTTACATACAAAAAGAAAATTCTGTTAGCTTTTTTCCCGTAATTTTCCTCTAAACCCAAAGACTTTTTTTGATTTTTGAACAATGTGCTCATCCCCTCTTCCATTAAATTTCAATGAACTGGCCTTGATCTTTCAAGCTTCAAAAAGAATGCAAAAGCACCAAAAAATTAAATGAACATGGTCCATGTGTGCTATATTTCTAGTTTTCTGAAGCCATACTATTATGAGATATAGACTGAAAATCATTATTCACTGAAAATCTTTCATTCTTTTTATCTATAAACAGTGAAAGTCCACTCAACGAAAACTTTCATATATAAAAAACACAAAAAGATCTAATCCAGTATGAATTTAATCATTGTAAACAGAAGCTCAACTATTCTAGGCTGATTCACAAGAACTAATGAGGCTTCATTTTGTTTTGAAGAAACACAAAGAAACACTGAAAGTCTTAAAGGTGTGAAACAACCTCAGGGTGAGTAAATGATGATTAGGGGTTCAAGCTTGTAGCACTGAAACCCTATTGTAATCGTTAGAATGGCCAAGGATCAGCAATCTCTACGTAAAACTGATTGTGCAGACCAAACCATAAGTCGTAGAGACTTGAAACTTGGAGGGATGGTAGTACTCACACTGCCTACAACATGTCCAAGGCTCACCCCAATCGGCCTGACGGGGGCGCTACAGCGAACAAAAGTACGAAATCACTCATAACTCCTAAATTGTCAGTTGCAGGCTCAAGTGTCTTATTGGAATCCTTGGTCCACGCAGGACAAAATGCATGCCTTAGATTTGATCTTGAGCCTGGCAAAATTTTTAGGTATTTTGGATTTTTCAAAAAACTTTTGCGAACTAGTCTTTTGCCCTAGTGGAACCAAACCCATGCAGAAAGATTCTCTGTACAGTAAATATTAATAATTCTCAAAAAAAGAGTTGAACTTTCAACTCACTGTCATAAAGTGACGACAAAACGTTCGAAAGGGGCAGGGGGCCAAATTTTGAGCACCTATCAGACACGGTTAACGGAGGCTGATTGGGATGAAACATGGCCCCAAAGGCCTGTGAGAAATTTAAAAGAAATCGGCCACTGGTGGGCGATACCACATTTTTCAAGATCGTAAACGACTGTACATTGCACGGTTTTTCGCACATACGCGAAATTTACTCTTTGGGAAGCTATAACAGGGTCGTTTAGAAAATGGGCCTGTCCAACTTTACCCAAAATCTTACAAAGCATAAAGGAAAACTCCAAACTTCACAGAACCTGGTGAGCACATGCAAAGGGTGATTCTAAACAAGCAGGCAAAGTTTTAAGAAAATCAGACCACAGCTGGCACTATAACAGTCATAAATATTACAGAAAAATAATACTTCTATGGCAAATTTCTTGGATTTGGAAAAAACGCTTTTTTAGATCATTGATTTGGTGGCTTACTAAATAATATCTGTTTTCATATGTGCTTAAGGCACTTGAACCCCAGTAATCGCTGCTTTTTTTTTTTAGGTGAACAATTTTGTTCAGTTTCTCACACAAAAACATGACTTCAGAAGACTATATAAGAGCACATGAATCATAACCAACACTTTTATGGCATTTGTGCAGCATTAATGCAACTTGAAAGTTCCAGTCCACATTTATTGCATTTTCAAAATATCTCCTTTCATGTTCTGTAAAAGAAAGTCATACTTTTGGATAATTATTATTAAGTAAACCACTACTGTTAATTAAGAGATAAATGAAAGCTTTGCTAGCATTTACTTTTAAGTAGCTAACGGTTTGATTTTGTCTAAAGAATGATGAATGTGAATTCAGTCTCTTTTCAGTTGATTTCAGAGTACTGCACTGCATTTTAAGCAGCGTTCCCTTTTGCCCTGTTGATCTGTCTGTCTTTGCAGTGAAAGTAGGACGTTTGAAAGTAAGAAGACTCGACTTGACGGAGACTCACCTGTGTGCGGGGATCTTGTGATCTCCAGCTATCAAAAGTACATCACACAGCTGCTTGTGCTGAAGATAGGTCTCCATCTTTCGAAAGGTCTGTTCCGCATGGTTTGTGGCCTGGAAAAACTCATCAGAGCAGTTGGAGCTCATCCTAGAGAAACTGCTCAAAGCCAACCTGTGGGAAAGAGGAAGACCGGAGTTGAGCTGGGACCGAGCAATGTGCGCTTCTGTCAGTTTGATATGATGATTTGATCTATGCGGGCGACAGGGGGAACTTAACTAACACCTGCAAAAGCTGCTGTGTCCATCTGTGACTTTATCTTTTAGTTTCCCTTCAATTGAACCGTCAAGACTGAGGCTCAGCAGAGTTACACTGACTGACAGGTCAGGTTGGAGAAAATTTGTTTGCGGTGCAGCAAGAGTCGCAGACATGTGCATTTCAAACTGTGGTGTTTATAAAACATTCTTATCTCTAATAGCTGTTTACTCGCCTCAAAATTTAATTCTGTCATCACTGACTTTCCTCATATCATTCTAAAACTGTATGAATTTTTGTAATTCACATGTAGTGAATGTTGTTGGACCCAATAAACAAAACACTTTTGAAACATTTTCACAATGTCTTCATGTTCAGGACTATAAAGAACATTTCACAGGTTGGGAATGATAAATAATGACAGAATTTATATTTTTGGTGAATTGTCCGTCTATCATTTGTGTGCATATTCCTGAAATATGTGTTGGACATATAATGGATTTTTCTTCAGTTAGTTCACCCATGACAAATTAAACAGGTGTTGCTTTCTAATATAAATTTGTAATATTATCCAGAAAAGCGGTTAGCTTGAGCAAACTTAATAAATATACCATGCACATTTTTGTGCCATTTTCCATCAATTTCCTCTGCAGAAATTATTTTGTAATATGAATGCTGTTTGTGTCATATTGAAAGAAACACATTTACAGCCTTTTTTTTAACAATGCTAGTGATACATGGTTTCACTGCAAAATCTGACACTGTTACTTTCACAATGTTATGCTTTTTAATGCCTTGATTTAATTTATGAAGTTTGCACTCACAAAAACAAGCTCTGCCAATGACTGTCACCAATGTTTGATGCCGTTTTCTGTATGCGTGAATTATACATTGTGCAGAAGTAATAAAAACACTTTTTTCTCCCAGTTGGACATTAGTCATTCTGTGTATATCTTCCTTCACACTTGTGAGAGCTAAAATTGAAACCATTAGAGCTAAACTCCGTAAATAAGTGGATTGAAAGCCAGAGTTTTCCAAAGGGGCAGATTACCATTTGCACAAACTTTGCTGTTTTTATTTATTTATTTATTCTTTTGGATGCACAGGACTTTGTGGGGATCTGGTCTCTTCATAGAGCCTTGATAATGTAAATTTTGAGCTGCTTTCCCTGCAGACCGGTAGATTACAAGCCATTGTGCTGCATCTGAATAATCCCTCTGACTCACAGCAAACAATCTAAACCCTTTATTTTGTTGTCCTTCATGGAACAAATCCACGGCTGACATTTAACCAGTCCACAACACTGTTTAAAAAGTCTAGCTGCCGTAGGGACATACAGTAGAGCCTTGCATTTTGATTACTTGTTTGTAATATATGCCATAGAGAAGGCTGTTTAAAAAAAAACTCAGTAATTATGCATTGCTTTGAACGACTGGTTATATTAACCCCCGTCAACTGAGATTTGCATAACAAAAACAAAGCATGACCATTATGATATTTTTAATATCTCCACGTCCTATTGTCCACTTCATCTCTTAACAAGAGTTGCAAAACCATAAAGTTGAGAATGAATATTAAGCACCTGATAAAACGTTATGATCTCGTAAAAGTTTTAATTACAGAGTAAATCCCACTGAAAGCTGCACTGACTGGATCAATGGTTTTGTGCACTGTGACTACCTCCTTAGAGGGACACATAAAGCTGAATTTCACCCTTGTGTCCTCGACTTTAAAGGCAGACATGCTCCATCATATGAGCTACCGCCATATAAATCACATTCATTTCAGAGTACATACTTCTACTCTCTTTTTATAGCAGAATACATGTGATAAGTAGTCAGTTGGCGCATTTAATATGATGGAGCTGACTTGGCGTGAGTTGGCTTGATGAGCAAGGTGACTCTCATACGGAATACATTATCTTTATCTCTCTGGTCAGCTGTCAGGGGTTGGTGATCGCACTGATATTTACAAGCCGAGGGGGGGCTGACTTCTAAACATTTAAAATTGTCCTGGGGTTGCTCTGATCTAATGCCACATGCAAAGCCAAACTCTCTGCCTGGCTGGCGGATCATATCAAATAGCCTGGTATTTCACATATAGAGCATCCAGGAATAGTTCATACAAAAATGAAAATCTGCTGAAAATTTACTCACCCTCAGAGTGTCCAAGATGTATATGAGTTTGATTCTTCATCAAAGCACATTTGGAGAAATAGCATTACATCAACAGTGAATCTTCTGTAGTGAATGGGTGTCGTCAGAATGAGAGTCTGATAAGAACAGCTGATAAAAACATCACAATAATCCACAAGTAATCCAGACCACTCCAGTCCATCAATTAATGTCCTCTTGCATCAAAATCCACTGAAGCGTTTTGGACTGTTTCCACTTGTAAACAGTGTTTATCTGTGCATATTTCTCTCTTGATTCAGACACAGGTTCGTACAAGGTCCTTAAAGTGCTTGAATTGCTTGAATTTGACCTTTTGAAATTTAAGGCCTGGAAAACCCTTCAAAATAGCAATATTCCTGAAGAGGTGCTTGAATTATTGAAAGACAATGTATCTATGAAATAAGTGTTCAATGTTTTCAGTAAGAACACATCTTTTTACACAAACTTCACGCAATTCAAAAACATAATTTTTTGGACTGGAGTTTGTGGATTATTGTGATGTTTTTATCAGCTGATTAGACTCTCATTCTGACAGCACCCATTCACTATAGAGGATCCATTGGTGAGCAAGTAATGTAATCTTGGATAAACATCTTGGGTGACCTGAGGGTGAGTACATTTTCAGCAAAGTTTCATTCTTGGGTGAACAATTGCTTTAAAATTTGTAGGTTTCCATGCTTCTCTTTTATTGGTTTGTGATAATGGTTATATGGCCTGAGTGAATGGTTGAACAGACCACTGAAGAAACAATTTACAAGTATTCATTTTAAATATTTCATTTTTGCCTCCATGTGATGTTTTGTTTATTGGTTTTAAAGTCAGTGGCTGCTAATGATACACAAGACAATCAAGTGTTTAGGAAAACATTAAATTTGTATTACATTCTTTACATTATGCCAACTTGTTTTTGTGAATTAACAGGGACACGTTTGCAGCTGCAAGACATTTACACATTAATAACATTGTGTTTAGACTGTGTATACAGCAAAGGCTACAAGTCCCAGACTCCTTCTGGTCATTATAAGGTTGTTTTTTATGCTAAATAGATAGGTAATTTATCTCACTGACGTTATAACTACATTTTGGCACAGAGCTGGATGTAATGAATGAGAAATAAGCCAACATAAAACCTAGACGCATTACTTTTGCTCAAAGGAATGCTGAGAGGACTTTTATGTCGACCAATATCGAAGAACCAAATTGCTTCTGTATCACTTTCTGAAAGGTTGTAAATTTACTGAAAATGTTATTTTTTTCTTTCTGCCTGTGAAATTGGCTTTTTATATACAGGGTCTTTACGAGCCACGATGCACCTGAAACAGGATACATAGCAAATAAAACATTTTTGTAACCCCTGGATAATACACAAGAGTTTTTCTAGTGTGCTAATCTTAAATTTACATTTAATAGAACTTAATTTTATGATATGTTTATCTATTTCCCATTTTATCTCTGTTATTTGTTGTTGTTGCTGTTAATGCACTGGTTTTCTGAGTACTACTTCTGGCTAAATAAATCTTCATATTGTTATGCACGAATAAAACAGCTCAACGGTTGAAGCTGCTGTATGACATATTTCATACTCGGAGGACTTTTATAAAAATCCATTTGTTGTGCTATCTGGTGCATTACATAACCCGCCATATCTCCATATCAGTACAGCATCTGAGCAGTTATTGAACTTGAGCTGTATCACTCTATTCACCCAGATCAATAACAAGTGGGCAGTTGTTGCAGTTACCTGAGCGTTTCCTGACAAGAGCCTGCCAACAGGCTCTTCAAACGCTTTTTCAAGAGCCTGACAAAGAGAGCACGTTATATGTGGAGCACCGCAAAGTGCTTAACCAGATTTTACACACTGCATTCCCTTTCTCTCCAAAACAGATGCTTATCATTATCAGTACATCTGCTTCAAATATTTTTTTAAACAATGCTATTTGTTAAAGTGCACTGGCTCTGCAAATGTTAAGTGTTTTGATCAATACAAGCAACAAAAATGGCAGAAAAATATTTATATTCATGCTTTCAGAATTTTAATGGTGCTAGAAAGCAGGATTTTTCAAGGATGTTTTAATAAAATATGTATCAGCATCTTTGCTCACATGCATTCCGCACATGTATTTGGTTGACCTTTCAAGAAATAGCTGCTAGCTGGTTGCAAACATACTGAAGCAGCCCTAAGCGATTTTATTTGGCAGGATCTTATTCCTCATAGAACAGCACGTCAATGCCTCTTTCTCGATTTCTGAAGCGTGCTTTGTTATTCAGTGATGCACAGTGCACACATTATGATGAAACTGCACAACAGTACTTTCCTGCTTAAAACAGAATAACTGAACCCGTTCTGTGTCTGTGGGGTTTTCATCCATTTTGCAATTTGCTTGACTTTTCCAAAATGTCACTGAATTTGTTTACATTGTCAATGTAAACAAAACTGCTTTGAATCTAATCTAATTTTAGTGTATACTTTAAATACTACAAGCACAAACAGCACCAGATGCTGAGACAAAATAGTATGTTCAAAAATCACACTACACCAGGCCAGTGTTTGCAAGGCGCTTTATATTCTAACCTTAAATGCCTTGCATATCTATTAAAGCACCTGGCACATCTATAAACGTAGACTCCTAATAATATGCCTTGTGTGTCTGACAGACAACTCCATAACAATAAACTAAGTGAAGATGAATGAACCTCACCTCTAAAAGAGGATTACAGCTATCTGTGCTCGCTCAAAGCCGTGAGCAGAAATCATCTTTATCGCCCAGACAGCTTAGCTGGGGCTTCCTTCCTCCAGCATTTTCACCCACTGTCCTTTAAGTCTGATGTACTGAGTACAGTGGGGGCTCAACCTCAGTTTTAAGATGGATCTGTGTTCATGTAAGCCCCAGGATTTGTGCTGAAGGAACTATTTTCTTTCTGTTAGATTGCTCAATCAAAGAGCATGTCTGTTTTAGAATTCATCAGCATTCAGAAAGTGTTCCTCAAGTCATTTGTCAAAATGGGCATATGAGTAAAAATAGCCTAAAATATAATTTTAAGGGATTTTCCACTTTACATGAATTTTTTGTCAGTCTTGCAAGCATTATTATTTTGCATTATTATAACAGTGTTTGCAATCAAACTAAATTCTGAATTTAAGAACTTGCTTCCTTTTAAGTTGCAATTTGATTTTAACTGTCCACATCCAACATGAAGCTGAAATAGAATTGGAATTGGAATGAAAGAGGAATTTACTGAATTTGAAGTAAATAAAAACAAATTATGTTATTCTGAGTAGGGGTTTAAAGGTACGCGTATTTTTCGGTTCGACACACAAACATAGTTTTGTTAAATCACAGCACATGCCGAATTTCTGACTGATTTCTTATTTTAAACTCAAGCGACAATCCCGTTTATATCGATATACAATAATATTGCGAACACAGAGGACACAAAGTGTGCTGCTTGTAAAACTATGCACTATCCACGTTGTCTTAAACATTAGATGCACTTTATATCAAGCGCGTCAAACTAAACCATACACCTGCGTGACTGGCCCTCCTCATGTGTGTTGTTTACGCATTTGAGACACGTTTTCCTCAGAACACAAATTACATCTTATGGCTGTATACTTGCCTGTAAATGTCTGAAATTGACACAAGTATTTCCATTTTGCATATCCTGAGCGAATCTACGTTTAACTTCGCAAACTTCTATGAAGGTGCGTCGGAGCGCGCATGCGCATCAAGACTAGTGATGTTCGATTCTTGAACGAATCATTCTTTTGAGTCGGTTCTCAGGAAGTAACCGGTTGAGCCGGTTCAGAAAATCGAACCGAATCGAACTTTAGTTCGGGTTGATGACGCAAGACGCACAGTCGAAGTAGCACATCCGAAAATAAGAACTGGTTCAACGAACTGTCGAAGTTTGCCGATGATTACCGAAGATCCTGACGGGTGAGTTGCTGACATTGTACAACGAGCCTTATGCGAAATCTAAGCTTCCAACAAAAATAGGCCTTCGTTTTTATAAAAGCATGGAAACAAATGAATTTTACTATGGCTTATTGTGCGTGCAAATTAAAATATGTATTTTTTCGATTTTAAATAAAGCAGTTTATAAGGACAATAAACAAGAAGTTAAGACTGGTTTACTCGTTTACTCGCTATTACACTGAGTTGTTTGAAAGAAATGCATAGTGACATCGTTGATGACGACATCAGGAACCGATGACTCGGCTTTTTGAACCGGTTCATTAAGCCAAAAAGAACCGGTTCGCGGAAATGAATCGGACTGTGCATCATTAGTCAAGATGAAGCTAATTAGAAGGCGAGCACAGTACACTGGTCCATACAATGAGGATAAATGTATCAGATGGAATGAATTAAATGTAAAACTCTATTTGGCTTAGGCTTTACCCTGGTGAAAAAAACAGCATATGCTGGTATGTTTTGATGCTGGGATGCTTTTTAGGTAGGTTTTGATGCTGGTTTATGCTGGTCCTTAGCTGGTCATGTTGCTGGTCAAGAACCAGCATAAACCAGCAAAGGACTAGCTTAAACCAGCATCAAAACCTACCTACCAGCATATGCTGTTTTTTTTTTTTTAACAGGGTAAATAAGAAGGATAATGTACAGTCAAGATTACTGCAAAAAGTCAGGCCATTATTGCTAAATAACTCCCTTGAAAAGTGATAGCTGACAGATTTTATTTTGTTAAATAACCAGCTTACCTTACTTAAGTACCTAAAATAATGACAGAAATATCACAGGGGGGCTGGCAAAGTGTATTGGCTTTTTATAATTTAGTTGTAATAACGACCATATCCACTTTTGTTGCTATTAGCCATCCAAACCTCTTTAACAAGCCACGTAGACTAGGCCTATTGAACGGTTATAGCGCTTTGTGACTGTGAACACATAAAATTGCTGCTGCTGTAGCAATCAAAATAACTTACCTCAACATGCCTACCTACAGTATTTATGAATTCTACTTGTCAAAAAGTCTAGTCCTGTCAGCATACTTTCAACCCACACTGAATAGATCAAAGGTGTGGCTGGTTCCTTCCCCAAAGTTAATGCCTGAAGTGAGAATGGATGTATCAATAGATTTACTGACTGGGATTTTCATTCGACTATAGCTTTATACATTTAAATAAGTGTAAAATGATAAAGAAGGTGTTTTTTAACATGTTGATTCTTAGACTAAGCTTTAAAGGTCATTAATATTCCCGCACCCATTCGGTGTCAAAACAGTGTCAACCGATGATGCATTGCATTTTAAGATAAAGGTTAATTGCCTGAAATTGGCTTTTAATAATCCACATTCTGCAATACAACGTCTGTGAATGCATTATTAATGAGACAACAACAAAAACATTATGAGCAGCAATACAGGTCGCAGATCTTCAAAGCCTTTAATTAGATTGTATTGAATATAAACATACCTCTTGCGGAAACGGTGGAAGCACAGTTACCTAGTGTATCAGTATGTCTTAATATTCAGTGTTATTACCCTCTCCATGTGGTAGTTAAAACATGGTGAAGTGCATTAAAGATATTTCACTTTTATCATAGTTTTATTTATTTTCCTTTGCAGAGAACTGGTCCTATTCACAAAACACGATGCATGTTTGTAATTTATTGCTTTCAGGGTTTTTTCTCTTTTCTCTTTCATGCAAGACCATTTTAGCGACACTTCAGGACAAAGATAAACTTACGAAGGATATTTGTAAACGTAACCACGCACAGCCCTTCAGAAGCCGAACAGGTGCAAAGATGAAAGCGTATTTTTTCAAAGTGCTGTAGAACCTCCAGGTCAGACCTCTTCTTATTATCATAAGTATTGCGCTTTTTTCTTTATCTTCAGACTATATTGCCCTTCAGTGGGCAGAGTCTCATCACAATTGCTAACCATCTGCAAGGTAAATAGTGCTTACCTCGAGGGTTTTAAAAACTTTGCAGAAAATCCAGTGTGCTACACCAGCGCTCAAAGAAAAAGCTGTGGCTCAGCACCCGGGAAAGTCACATGCCATTAAGAGTGATTTGACAAAGGGGCTCTGTACATTTTTTAAGGAAATAAATTTAAATAGGGTTGTTAAAATACACACTATGCGTGAATCTGTTATGTTGTAAAATGAATCTGTTTCTCCCCATCATACTCAGAAAGAAAAATGAAGCCAGATGTTTGCTAAGTGTGCATTTTTTTTCTAATATCCTATTCTCAGCAGATGCAAATTATGAACATCTACCAATTACGCTGAGGCAAATAGACATGTTGAAAAGCGGAATTATAATTTGATTGAATGTGGAACACTCAGCAGTGTTAGGATAATTTATTGCCTAGCTTTAATGTATTGATCTCAAATGACAACAAATCCAGAATTATCAATAATTATGGTAATAGCTGCATTTGGAAAGGCAAACTAAATTCTACTGCGAAAATAATGATGTGAGTGTTTTTAAATACATACAGTACATATTTACACATATGCATTATAGTGGCGCAGACGAACACTGTAGATGAACAGTGTTTTGTTTAGATATTCATGTAAATGTGATATGAAACTAATTATAAAGGCTATTGAGCTTTCCAGCCAGTTGGAATAACAATCTGCTGCCGTCTCAAACTATACACAGATTAATGCATTAGCTGTGTTAACATGCTGGCACCCTTTGAAAAGAGGAAATGTTCTAATGCTGCCCTTTATTTAAGTTTTTATAAAAGCCCTTGTGAAGTTTAGATATTTCCAAGGCTTTTGTGCGATGCTTTCTTTTGAACACATAAAAATTTAATTCCCTGATTAATCAATAAGCCACAAGCTTTAGCCAAAATCTTGATTTCTAAAGACTATAAAGCAATCTTTTGAAAGGCCACATTTAATACAGTGTTCGTTAGAAATGGTGTTCAGTAGCTCTTTAAACATCAGTGATTTTAATACTTTAAAACGACTAGCATTGCTGTGCAATCATATCATGCACGACCCTTTCAACATTGAACACGCCGCTTGTGTATTTTTTCCTACATTTCCATTTCTCTACCTGGACAATGTCTCTTGACCTGTCAATGCTGTATGAAGATACTATAAATCTCTAGCTGAAATGAAGCTCTACTCATCTTAGGACAAGATGGTGTCATTATTTTCCAAGGCAATTGAGAGGAAATTGAGATATCATTCAACGTAACGGCTGCTGACTCAAGTCTCTGCTGTTTCCTTATTAAAGGGTCAGGGCCAAAATTCCTCTTATAGACGACGTTTCATCAAAAGAAAGGGATGGTCTTTTTTCACAAGGACTGTTCAGCAATGCACTGAATATATTTTTCAGAATGTATTTTTCTTATAAGAGCTTAAAATGGTATGCAAACCAGCTAAATACAGAACTGCATGTGATTATTTATATGAAGGACCTCTATACAAATGTATGCACTGTTTGACAGATTAACAAATGATTAAGGACTATAAAATACTTAATCTAAATGCATTTAAATATATCTTATCATCTAAAACACACAATACTTCCAATATTTATGCATGACATACATATCCGTTTGTATAGTCGTCTTTGGCTTCTCTGTGTACAGCTATGGAAACTGCAAAGGATTTTCAAAAATCCTTCTGCGAAATTAGTTCTAGTGAGTAATTACAGTGAGCTTAGGTGATACTCCTTTTGAACTCTCTCAACCTTTCACCAGATTTCATGAAATAATTACAGCACATTCAAGACAATGCATTGAAAACTTTAGTGAATAGTCATAGTACAGTTTTAAAAAATACCTAAAAATTATTCTAATTTTATTGCTGTTATTTTATCATTGTAGCAATAACCAATCATGATATGCTGACTTTGATATTTCAGTGAAATGGTTAATATGAACTTTAATTTGCATGTATAGTGTTGTAGTTGTAGCTGAACACCCCATGACCCTTTGCAACCAACATGCTGTCAGCTTGTCAGACTAGTTGAAGTAATGGTAACACAGATCACAAACATGGCCCTAAGCCCTTTACGCCCGCAGGGATATGTAGGACACCAAACATTTCTCTGTCTGCTCGGTCTTTTGAAAAAGATCAGAAACAGGTGTTTCACAGAAAGATGAATTTACTCAAAGTGTGAGTGTCTGTTGTAGTGAATAGGCCTAGTTTAATAGCGATTCTACAGGTTAGCTTTAGATTATTTAACTAATTTCTGCTTGGGATATCAGCATGCCGTCCACCAACATGATCTTACTGCTTCAGTTCATCCTTACAAAATCACCATGACCTCTGTAATTTCAGCATATATTATATGCCTCTTCATCTCAATTTCTGTTTGAAAACGAACCCTAAAAAAGATGGATATTTCATCAATTTCTTTGAATTATTTATGATGAGCAGGTCTGCAGCCTCGATATTACAGAAGATCGACAGAAACATTCTAAACATAGTATTCAGCAGTTTTCATCAATTCCCATAGTGGTACAGCTTCCAGGCTGAATCAAGATTAATTTCTTCCCTAAAATATTTTATTCATTACTGCCTTGGCTGCCTCACAAGATTTTGACGTTCCACCGGTTTGACGTTTCACTGGTAATGAAAACTGTGAGTACTATATCAGATGAATATAGCTTATGCATTATATAGCATACACTATTAAACCTGACATGTTTGGCAATTTTCCTACTAATGTGTTTTATTTGAATAAATCTAAAAGTTAACATAATTGTGCATTGTGTTTTGAGACATTGCATGTCAATACAGAGTCTTTCTTAGTATCTTCATCATTTTTATTAGCAGTGCCGGAGACGGGGAAATGGCATCGGCAAATGACGCAGGCCGCTATGATAACGATATGGGACATTTTTGTGTTTAAATGATTGTGTTGATAGATGGATAAGTGAAGTCGGACAAGCATTCTGATTCTGCATTTTCAAAACAACCCATAAGCCCATAATATTGATATCCAGCTCATTTTATACACATATTCTGTTTTTCTGCTTAATAATTGCACTCTAATGCATTACCACCTCCTCTTCAGGTAGCTGTCCTTCACTGATGAATGTCATACAGGGCATTAAAATGCATCACCAATGAATAGTTATTTTATGCCCTTTGGGTAAAAATGCGCATTGAGAAACTTGGTCTGATCTCACCATTAACTCGCACACAGAGATGCACAACAAAATCCCTAGTCTAGAGGCGCATTAAAGGCCTCATTTCCATTACATTGTGCCTGTAAGGGAAATTTATGCTTTATTTACGCATTCTAAATGAAAAGTGATAAAAGGACGGGGAAGAAAAACACAGAATAACAAACAAACGTTACAGCAGATGTATCATTGTATACCTAGGGGCTCTGAGGTATGATAATTTAAAGCACATGATGGGAGAGTCTTTAGAGATCAAATCTCTTTTGTTTCTATCTAATTCTCTGATTAAATATTCATAACACGACGTATGATAGCCTCACTGTGGTACTCATGAAGACTGCAATTCATTCAGGGGTTAAGAATGGTTTTCTAGTCTATGAGATTAAATTTGCAGTTTGTTTTAATGTTGCAGCTAATGTCATTTTAGTCTGAAAATAGCGCTTTTCCATGCTAGATGAAAAATGAAGTCATGGTACTTAAGTTCACAAAACCATATCAATCAGTGGACAAGGCTATTAAACACTAAGAAAGCTTTCAGACCAGCAAAGCAATTAACATAAGCTTTTAAAGGGTCAAAACTTGATGTTTAAGAGTTCATGTCTTGCGTATATAACCAACGCAGACAAGACTGACATGAAGATGGCTCAATAAGGAATGCTGTTGCCAGGTTTACCTTATTTTATTGTCTTTGATCATATTAAAGTGAAAAGATAAAAGGCAAAAAAAGCAACACCACACATGCTCTAAAATTTTAATAGACTCATAAATATCCTTGGGAGATGTGCCTATAGCAGAGGTTCAATGAGTGCCACAAACCCATGCCTATCTATGTTAATATAGCACAATGTAATGTTTTAATGCCCTCTGACCCGTGCATAGCACATATTCCCGAGTCTGCGGCCAGTCCAGTTCGAGTTGCGACTACAGGCAATGCTCCTCGCCAGAACAAGCAAGACTGAATAAATAAAGAGCCATTCACGCAGGATATGTTTACATGGTAAAAAAAATCCCTATACTTCAAATAAAGTGGGAAAAAAATTGGACATATCAGTGTTAGTCTATGTATGCATAAATAGCTAACTAAAAATATTGAAAATGCAATGCAATAAGATATTAAAAGATATTGTAATGCAGAAAGCTACAAACAATAATGTAATGCATTTAAATAATCATAAGGTGCATTTCTCAGATATAATATTATTATCAGCATAGCATGTAATTATATACTTTAATTTCTTGGAACACTGAAAATAGAAACTGAAATGCAAATATATGTGACCCTGGACCACAAAACCAGTCATAAGGGTCACATTTTTGAAAATGAGATTTATATGTCATCTGAAAGCTGAATAAATAAGGTTTCCACTGATGTATGGTTTGTTTGGCTGAGATACAACTACTTAAATATCTGGAATCTAAGGGTGCAAACAATTTAAATATTGAGAAAATTGCCTTTAAGCTTGTCCAAATGAAGTTCTTAGCAATGCATATTACTAATCAAAAATGAAGTTTTGACATATTTACAGCAGGAAATTTGCAAAACATATGCATGGAACATGATCTTTACTTAATATCCTAATGATTTTTGAATAAAAGAAAAATCGATCATTTTGACCCATACAATGTATTGTTGGCTATTGCTACAAATATACCTGTGCTACTAAAGACTGGTTTCATCACCCAGGCTCACATCTATGTATTAAAGACTATAAACATTCATCAGGTGTAGAACGTAATGGACTATTTGTATGGGCATATTTTTTTTTAGTAAAGTGTGGTTTTGTTTTTCTCCCTCATGACATCATCTGTTAGCCACTTCCTTATCAGAGAAGATGTTTACTTCCTGCATTACAGAGCCGCTTAGTGAAAAAAAACAAGATCTTTCTCTCCTAACCATCCAGTACTTAAGATGTGAATTGAAAGCATCTGTGGAAGTAGGGCTTTATAATCTCATAAATTCCGATCGATCGAAGCAAGCAAATTAAATGTTCTCTTTCTCTCGAACTGCACTGATGTGTAAATATCATCCCCACTAAAGATAATTCATCCTGTTGCCCTTCCCAAATTTATAGCCCTTGCGCCAGTGCTGTCTAATGTAATGGTATCCTCTCTGTAGCGTTTATAAGTCAAGGGATGCATGCGTTAACACAGCGTGAAATATTCCTGCTTCAGGTTATGAAAATGCAGGCTGCGAAGCAGCTCACGGCTTACGGAATGTGTTATACTGCCGGCTATATCCAGACGCCTCTATGTTTTCCTCTGTGTTTTGTGAGATGTCTGCTTGATGAATAATTTATCTGTGGGTATTTCAGAGCTGTGCTTCTACAACCCGCATGCCATGTGAATGAACTATTCCCAGGTGAGCAGCGGTGGCAGCTGCATCGGTGGAGTTGATTGAAAAATGATATTCTCCGAAGACCGAACCAACGTGTGAGCGGCGGCCCTGAGCACTGGCAACACGGTGAATGAAAATAAAACAAACTGTCATTTCTGAGCAAATTTCGCTGGCGTAATGAGCCTGAATAAAGTGACAGTTAAATACTGTACTTGTACTCAATCTTGACGCTCCCTGGGGCTTAACGTAAATCCACTCTGTGCCAAAATAACACCTCGCTCATCGCTCGGCACAGTACTGTCTGTTTTCATTACCGCACGAAGGGCAAAAATAGGATTTTTATCTAAAAACTGCAAGTCTTTTATGCCTACAGGCAAAACTTAGTCGCTCCCACCCTGCATGTGTTAGCTGACAGCAGCAGGCACCTCTTCACACGTCTGGTTACACAGTTCTATTTCTGCACAGAGCTTTTCTCTTTTTTTACCTGTCTGTGGCTTCCTCCTCACAGGGATCCTCCGGATTGCTCTTCATGTCCTCATGGCTGCTCTTCGCCTCCTCTTTCCTGGCACTGCAAGGTGAGTTGCTCTTGGGAAGCTCCTCGCTAGCCTGGAGGTGCTGGATGATGTTTTGCTGGTGCCATGATTGATCGCCCGGCCTGACATAAACAGGCGTGGGTCCAGGGTTCGGTGCCAGAATGCTGTGCGCCGGGCTGTTGCTCTTGCGGAGTCCTCCTCTGTCCCGGGAGTGACTCTTCAGCCGGACCGGTGTTCCCCGGTGGTCGAAACCTTCCTGCTGGATGTAGCCCCCATTCCCAGCTGAGGTCTGAGTGCTGTGGCTGAACCAGCGCCAGCGGAGCCTGAGGATCTGCTTCACGTCAAACTCCTTTTTTCCAGACACGGACATCCTATTTGCCCTCGACGCGATGCCAGTGGCACATGGAATCTGAGGAATAACGAGGCAGAACGCCTGAGTCTTGGCTTCTGAGGCTTTACCTCTTTTGTCTTTGTTGCCGGTTCTGGCCAATAAAGGGACGGCGTCTGCAGCTTCTGCCTTGCGTCTTATTTCCCAACTCTGTGCGCTCCTTGTCCTTAGTTATAGCACACACATGATATCCTCTGCCTGTACCACCCTCCTCCCTTCCCTTTGTCGTTCTCTCTGCACACACGACACACACACACAACACAGAAAATTAGGAACGCTTACAGCAACCTGCTCTGATTCCAGCAGCAAATAACGAACAGCTCTTACCCAAGAAGCTAAGGTGCCAAACTGACAGGACGCAGAGGTCAAACCTTAGTGGGGAAAATCTCGTAGCACACGAAGGATAGCCAAAACCAGCAGCATCTCCTTCCACGAGTAGCATCATCTGTGCTCGCACTCACACTCTGCCCCTTTCCTTTCTGTGTGCACACACATGCTCTTTCCCTCGCTCTAGCTCTCTCTCGCTCACGCGTGCACATAGACATGTCTTCTCGCTCAGTCCCCCCATCTGATGGGATCCCGAGGGAGACGGTCTCAGCCTCACAGCGAAGGAAACCATGCAGAAAAAATATTCTCTCCCTGTCTGTCTCAAGCCGTAGTGACAGATAAACACTAAAGTCTTTCACTGTTTTGACTTTGTCGGCATGGCACCAGTTAGTATTTCATCTCAAGTAAATGTTCAGGACTATGTGAACTGTGCTGTATAATCATGTCAAGAATGCTGTGAATGAAGAACCCTGTATACATCTTTCAGAGGTATATTCCAAACATTCTTTGATCTTTGAATACATCGACTTACGCAAAATGTAACAAAGATGTATTACAATTTCAATTTAATTAAAGCTATTTTGCTTTGTCGATCGTAACAAATGATGATTTCTATTTTCAACTGTTATTTTTGAACGCAAACTGAAAAAATGAACATATTATTGAATCTCTGAGAGGTTTATCTTGTTTATCTGTTAGAAAAGGTAGATCTAGAGGTGCTGCAATGTGTTGTATTGCTCATTGTCTGTTTGTATAGAAAGATTTGCTGGTCTTATACTGCCGAAACTGATAATGATTTATTCATGTGCAGTGCCTTCAGTTGGCTGTTCTATTGTTATGCTGAAAATATGGATACCGTCATCCTTTATATGGTGAGGAGTTCCCTCTGCTTTATTATTTAGTGTAGGGGAGGGGCAGTGAGCTGACAAATTTGCAAATCAAAACAAGCTTATTGTTTCAGAACTTTGTTCTGAGAATATTTTAACCTAATGGGAAATATTTTCTACCCTGTATTCTCTATCCTGTATTTTTATTGAGGAATTATTAATAAGGATGAGTTCACCTGTGCACGAGACTTGAAAAATGTGTAGTATGTTATTATATATGTGCATTTATTTGTATAATGGTACCAGAGGTTGCGCTAGACTTTAACATTGTCCGTCATTTTGACTGACAGGGTCATAAAAATTCCGTCATAATCTATTATTACCCGTCATTTTAATTTTCATATTGTAATTAAAACAACACATTTAATTGCTTTTATTTTTGTTCACATTTTCATTTTTAATTATGAACCTACAGGACGACACCATAGTGTTTAAAAACCACAAAATACACTAGGGATGGGTAAACAAAAAAAAACGATTTCTCGATTTTAATAGATTCTCATTTTAATGAACCAATATCGATTCTTAAATCACAAACGATCTTTTGGTCTATGCTGTTTTCAATTGATGAATGAACAGTACAGTACAGTACAACAGGCTAAGCTTTGTGTTACTTTTGATATGAAACAAAGTCTCAGATATCTAATTCCATCTTTTTCATTAGGAATTTTAAGCAATAGAACGATAGATGGATCGTTGCAGCTTCTGTGTACTCGCCTGTGCGTAATCAAACGCATAGGAAAACATTCGTGACAGTTTCGTTTTTGTTCTGGTTCCAGCGCTCTGCTGCTGGACAGAGGTGAGAATTACAGCTAAAATTGTACAATAGATCACCCTCAGTGTAATCTGTCAAAATGACGGACGGTGTTGTGCCCATTTTCGACCCCTGCCAAATTATTACCCCCTCCCCCACACCTAACTAAACCTACCAATACTAGGGGGGTAGTAATCTGGCGGGGGTCAGAATTTGGCATAACACCGGCCAATCAGATATTTCCGTCACTGCTATAAAAAATTCTGTCAGTGACGGTCAGTTTTTGGTTAACGCGACTTCTGAATGGTACTGAATTTACACTAAAAGTTCTGAATCTGTAATGCACAAAATACTACAACAAATTCATCAAATCAAGTCATAATTGCTGTGAATCTAAAAAAAAAAAAAATGGTGAGATGTCTGTCATCCAGCTGTTCTCTCACCCCATTTGTGTGAGATTGTTTAATTACCTGCACATTTCATAAATTTCTATACCCTGATGCATTATGTAAACAATGAACAGCATGGGGTGGAGGACATGTAGGATGGATGAATTTCCTTTGGATGCACAAGCTAATCTCATTTGAAGCTATGTTGTAATGAAAGGCAGTCTGGGTGAATAATGTTAACCTATATAATTATTCCATGATATCCTTCTAAAGCCATTTGGAGTGTTTTTGAAAATGTACAAGTAAAATATCATAAATATTTTTTATGTTAATTACTGTACATAAAAGGGTATCTCTACCTTAATGTGAACATGCAACTACAGCAGATAAATAGAAATCAGTTTTTAGATTTTAGCAAGATTAATCCAAGATAAATATCATCTTGACAGATTAGACAAATCACAGGCTTGAATGTTTTTTTTAACTATCAGTATTCAAATAAGCCTTCATTTATCAGTGTAAACTGCTTAGTGTATACATAACTACACATTGAGAGTGAAGATTTGTCAAAGATTTACAATATTAAATATAACAGCATAGAGAGAAAACCATGTTCATTTTTGAGGTAAGATGCATCATTTTATATGTTATATATTTTATTTGTAAAACATCATTTCAAAGATATAGAAAGATCATATCAGCATTTTTTTTATGTCTGTAATGTGCACGTCATTTCTATTACATGATATGCTATACATGTGTCCCCTCTGCCCCTAAAGAGCCCTAAGCGTCCCAGGTTCATACATTAAATGCATACATTGTTGGAAAACAAGACGTAAGACATATATTAGCGATTATGTTGGTGCAAAACCAGTACACACCAGTATGAACTGAAAGAAATGCTAAGTCTAGCCTCTTATTCCTGTAGGAGTCAAGGACACCATCTGTTTAAGTCTCTTTGATACAAGAGATGTCATCTTGGACTGCTGCTCACTGTATTATTCACAAACATCTGTCCTACCAGATAGAGACATTCTTCCTACCTGCATACCACATAATCAAAAATAATCATAATTCTATATCTATATGCTACAACAAGGAGCACTGATAAAGGATTAAAACCCACCAGCTCTTAAAGCGCACTGTCTATTTTCCAGTGTTAATGTTTTCTTTTTTTAAAACTCCCAATTTTATTTTTTAAGAGCGTCTTTTCATGGCTTTGATTTGTAAACAGACATATCTGAGCAAAAATTCTGTATGATATTGCCCCTCTTAAAATTTGACAACCCTGGAGTGACCAGGAATTATAAGACAATAAGTACACTACTAATTTGGTAGTTTGCATGTGTAAAACAGCAAGCATCAAACATGTCAAAAAAGAAATTCACCATAATCCACTTAATTCCTTGTAATGTCAGTAGCATAGTAAAAGGCAATTCAAGTCTTACCTTTCAAAGAAAACAAGTAAAATGTGGATGATTGCCTGTATTCCGCTCAGCTTATAAGTTGCTTGTCAAAGATTTCAAGCTAACCATAAAATGGACGGCCTCTTTTCTTTTCTCATCCTACTTCTGCTAGCGAATATTTGCATACAAAACAAACCACACTTTCCTCCCTCAAAGGAATTTCCTGATCATTTCCTTCCTTAGTACTGGTTTGAAGAGCCAGGACAGGAAAGCCCATTTCCTGTTTTCTTGGTGTTGGCTCATATCAAAGTATTCATAGAAAGCTGAAAGCATAATGGTTAGAACTAACAGATTTGAAGAAATGCAACTTTGTACTGTAACACTAAATGAGTCACATTCAACACACATATTGATAATTGATCACTTTATTTAAATTTTTTTTGCAACTGATACAAGGGGAAAAAAAAAAAAAAAAAAAAAAAAGTTAGAAACTTGCAGCCTAAATGTCCCATTATTTACAAGGGCAATGCACATTTTATGCCTCTTCAAAATATTAATGTTTTACCATTGGCATTAGCATTTCTGTAGTTATATCACCACATGACAGCACGACATTTCATAATTTTAGTGAGAGGAAGAGAGAGAGTCAACTGGATGTAAAGAAATGTGGAAGACATAACCAAGAATAAATGCCTTAGAAACCATTAAAAATCAAAGCAAGTCCCAGCTTTTGCCAGCTGCTTCCTGGTGTGCATTTTAAAGAGATTCAAGCAATCATTGAAAAAGACAGTCTTAGATATAAATACTTTAGAAGATTATAATCTCTGTGTAAATTCCATAACAGAATATCTGAACTGTCATAATATTTGGGACACAAAGTTATGTTATCCCATGGATCTGTTTCGAATCAATTTATTTACAGTTTGTACAGCCCTTAAACTTCGTTGTGCTCATTAATGAGATCTGGTTTAGCACTGCTCCAATTAGTTATTCATATGCAATGAGTACATATGATACAGCACTAATTACATATATGAAGCTGAAGTCTTAAAATCCTTTCAAATCTAACTAAAATCACTCATCTTGCATTTAAATGTGTCCAGACAATTTTAGAAAGGACAACAGAATTGCAAAACTCTCAAAGGTACAAAAATAGAACAAGTTATCAGATGACAGATGATTTTTATATTAACTACACACATTGTTGGATTGGATTTGCATTTCCTATCTACAAAACAATTAAAATTACATAACAGGTTTCTCTTATTTACAGTTAAATTGTGATTCAAAAAAATATTTATATATATCAATGCCTGTAAAGAACATATGTGGGAATTGAAGAAACTGTCAATACGGCAGTGCACTATTGTTTAAATGAAAGACAGATTTACACATGGTCATCTAGACTGAAAAAAAAAAAAAAAAAAAAAGTGTGTATGTGAATGTACTGTGTATAGATACTAGCGTGACATCTATTTCTTTGGCGAAACCGCTATTTCGAGTTGTGGTAACCGAAAAGTGCCTTTTGAACCACTATCGCTGCTAGATGATGATGACATTCTGGATTTCTTTGAAGACTGAGCAACTCCACCAGCACCCTCAATCTTAACCTCACTTTCATCTGTCACTTCATATGAACCTTTACTTTTCGAGCTAAAACCTCCAATTGTAGAAAACTTCAACTTTCCTTTTTTGCCTTTAGCCTTTTCTCCAACATCAGCAGAAAGGGTGCCACCCTCTGCCTGTAAGTGGCCTTCAGCAGAAACAGGGGAAGCTAAATCTCCCTCATCACTTACAGAGGAGTGATGTCGTGTTTTCTTGAAGAGGTCAAGGGACGCAGATTTACTCTTCGGTGAAACTTTAAACCCAGAGCTTCCCTCTACCGACAACTTTCCACCTGTCAATTCCCCAGAACTAAGGCTCAGATCCTTAGACACCTTTGCACCACCTTTACTGGTAACAATATCTTCTCCCTCAACAGTAAGATCAGCTGCACTGCCACCTTTAGATTTAGATTTGACAAATAATTTTGGCATTTTGACTTTCACTTTTCCACCACTGCTTTTGATATCTGGGCTCTCCATTTCCAGACTTTGGGAACTCACTTTCGAACCAGCAGCCAATTCACCTGAACGTACATCAACTCCCATATCTCCTCCATCTACTCTAGGCAATGCAACACCAAACTTTGGTACTTTGATTTTAGGAAAGGTCACACTACCTTCCTGGTACTCCATCCCACCAGATACTGATGCATCTGGCTTCACATCTAACCCACTTGCAGTCTCTCCCTTTAGTCCTCTTACATTAAAGCCTGGTATTTCAATGCTCCCTTTTGCTCCTTTTTGCTCAGTGAGATTTAAATCAGCATCTAAAGCACCACCATGCACATTTACACCAGGCACTGTCAACTCAACATCCTGCATTTTTCCTCCTATGTCAATTTTAGCCCTGCCTTTACCATTAATGCCTGATCCTGCTACACTGACATCTGGGGCACTAAAAGTCTTTCCCGGAACCTCTAACGCTGCATCTCTAACATCCAGTCCGGGGGTTTTTATCTCGGGGCCAGAGATGCCGACTTTTGGCATTTTGATTTTCCCTCCTTTTGTTTTGAAATCAGGGCTGTCCAAACTAGCATCTGGTGTCTGAATATCAGTTTTAAGGCTTGCAGAAGGCATTTCAACATTAGATGATTTTACAGTTCCAGATGCAGATGAACCTTTAGCTTTTGGAGATTTTATGTCAAATTCCACATCAGGAAAATGTAACCTTCCGAAAAGAGGTTTCTTTACTTTGCCTGACTTGATATGTATGTCAGGTTTATCTGTCTCCATCTCAACATCAAAGGTTTTAGACTTCCCCTTCCCTTTAGGCAATTTGAATTTACCCTTCTTTCCTTTCACATCTATGTTCACATCAGGCCCTTCCACACTACCACCAGCATCAGGAATTTCTGCATCCATTTTTGGGCCCTTAACTCCAAGTGAAAATTTAGATTTTTTAGTTTTCGGCACTTTGATATTTGCATCTGGTCCACTGATGTTGACATCAGGGCTTTTGACAGCAATACTCGCTTCTGTATCTTTTTCAGGTGTTGAAAGGCTGCCACCTGAAGACTTTATTCCAAAACTGGGACCTTTGAATTTTGGGAATTTAACCTGTTTCAAACCAACCTCAGGTCCTTCAAAATCAAGATCAGGAGCTTTCATATCAATTTCAGGTCCTTTAATGTCGACACCTGCTTTGGGGAGACTGACGTCAACATCTGGGCCCTCCACTTTAGGACCTTTGAGTCCAACAGATGGCATTTTGATTTTAGGCATCTTGATGCCACCTTCTGGGCACTCTATATCAACATTAGGACCTTCAATGTCCACTTTTGGTGCCTTTATGTCTCCTGAAATCTTTGGTACAGAAACATCCATATCACCCTTGACTTTGGGGCCTTTAAGATTGAAGTCTACATCTGGCATAGAGACTTTTGGACCTGATATGGAAGGCATTTTGAACTTGGGACCTTTGATTTTGCCCTCAGGTCCCTCAATGTCAAGATCAGGAGCATTAACATCAATTTTAGGTCCTTTAATGTCAACATCTGCTTTGGGGAGATTGATGTCAACATCTGGGCCCTCCACTTTGGGCCCTTTGAATCCAAATGATGGCATTTTGATTTTAGGCATCTTGAAGCCACCTTCCAGGCCCCTCGATCAACATCAGAACCTTCAATGTTCACTTTTGGTGCCTTTACGTCTCCTGAAATCTTTGGTGCAGAAACATCCATATCACCCTTGACTTTGGGGCCTTTAAGATTGAAGTCTACATCGGGCATAGAGACTTTTGGACCTGATATGGAAGGCATTTTGAACTTGGGACCTTTGATTTTGCCCTCAGGTCCCTCAATGTCAAGATCAGGAGCATTAACATCAATTTTAGGTCCTTTAATGTCAACATCTGCTTTAGGGAGATTGATGTCCATATCTGGGCCCTCCACTTTGGGCCCTTTGAATCCAAATGATGGCATTTTGATTTTAGGCATCTTGAAGCCACCTTCTGGCCCCTCAATGTCAATATCAGGACATTCAACATCTACTTTTGGTGCCTTTATGTCCCCTGAAATCTTTGGTACAGAAACATCCATATCACCCTTGACTTTGGGGCCTTTAAGATTAAAGTCAACATCTGGCATAGAGATCTTTGGACCTGATATGGAAGGCATTTTGAACTTGGGACCTTTGATTTTTCCCTCAGGTCCCTCAATGTCAAGATCAGGAGCATTAACATCAATTTTAGGTCCTTTAATGTCAACATCTGCTTTGGGGAGATTGATGTCAACATCTGGGCCCTCCACTTTAGGACCTTTGAGTCCAAATGATGGCATTTTGATTTTAGGCATCTTGAAGCCACCTTCTGGGCCCTCAATATCAACATCAGGACCTTCAATGTCTACTTTTGGTGCCTTTATGTCCCCTGAAATCTTTGGTGCAGAAACATCCATATCACCCTTGACTTTTGGGCCTTTAAGATTTAAGTCGACATCTGGCATAGAAATCTTTGGACCTGATATGGAAGGCATTTTGAACTTGGGACCTTTGATTTTGCCCTCAGGTCCCTCAATGTCAAGATCAGGAGCATTAACATCAATTTCAGGTCCTTTAATGTCAACATCTGCTTTGGGGAGATTGATGTCAACATCTGGGCCCTCCACTTTAGGACCTTTGAGTCCAAATGATGGCATTTTGATTTTAGGCATCTTGAAACCACCTTCAGGTCCTTCAATGTCAGGACCTTCAATGTCTACTTTTGGTGCCTTTATATCTCCTTCCACTTTTGGAACAGAAACATCAATATCACCTTTCAGTTTTGGGCCTTTCAGGTTGAAGTCCACATCTGGCATAGAAATTTTTGGGCCAGAAATGGATGGCATCTTGAATTTGGGGCCCTTGATTTTTCCCTCAGGTCCTTCAATGTCAAGATCAGGAGCTTTGATGTCCATTTCTGGTGCCTTAAAGTCAATATCTCCTTTAGGGAGTTTCACATCAACATCTGGGCCCTCCACTTTTGGACCTTTCAGTCCAAATGATGGCATTTTGATTTTTGGCATCTTGAAAATTTGGGGCCACCTTCAGGTCCTTCATATGTCATCAGCCTTCAATGTCAACTTTTGGTGCTTTAATATCTCCTTCCACTTTTGGAACAGACACATCAACATCACCTTTCAGTTTTGGACCTTTCAGGTTGAAGTCAACATCTGGCATAGAAATCTTTGGACCAGAGATTGATGGCATCTTGAATTTGGGGCCCTTGATTTTTCCCTCAGGTCCTTCAATGTCAACCTCGGGAGCTTTGATGTCCACATCTGGTGCTTTAACCTTCAATATCTGCTTTAGGGAGTTTCACATCAACATCTGGACCCTCCACTTTTGGACCTTTCAGTCCGAATGATGGCATTTTGATTTTTTGATTTTTAATCTTGAAACCACCTTCAGGTCCTTCAATGTCTGGTCCTTCAAAATCAACTTTTGGTGCTTTAATATCTCCTTCCACTTTTGGAACAGACACGTCAACATCACCTTTCAGTTTTGGACCTTTCAGGTTGAAGTCAACATCTGGCATAGAAATCTTTGGACCAGAGATTGATGGCATCTTGAATTTGGGGCCCTTGATTTTTCCCTCAGGTCCTTCAATGTCAATCTCGGGAGCTTTGATGTCCACATCTGGTGCTTTAACCTCGATATCGGCTTTAGGGAGTTTCACATCAACATCTGGACCCTCCACTTTTGGACCCTTCAGTCCAAATGATGGCATTTTGATTTTTGGCATCTTAAATCCACCCTCAGATCCTTCAATTTCTGGGCCTTCAATTTCAACTTTAGGTGCTTTAATATCTCCTTCCACTTTTGGAACAGACACGTCAACATCACCTTTCAGTTTTGGACCTTTCAGGTTGAAGTCAACATCTGGCATAGAAATCTTTGGACCAGAGATTGATGGCATCTTGAATTTGGGGCCCTTGATTTTTCCCTCAGGTCCTTCAATGTCAACCTCTGGAGCTTTGATGTCCACATCTGGTGCCTTAACCTTGATATCGGCTTTAGGGAGTTTCACATCAACATCTGGACCCTCCACTTTTGGACCCTTCAGTCCGAATGATGGCATTTTGATTTTTGGCATCTTAAAACCACCTTCAGGTCCTTCAATGTCTGGGCCTTCAAGTTCAACTTTTGGTGCTTTAATATCTCCTTCCACTTTTGGAACAGACACGTCAACATCACCTTTCAGTTTTGGACCTTTCAGATTGAAGTCAACATCTGGCATAGAAATCTTTGGACCTGAGATTGATGGCATCTTGAATTTGGGGCCCTTAATTTTTCCCTCAGGTCCTTCGATGTCCGGGCCTTCAATTTCAACTTTAGGTGCTTTAATATCTCCTTCCACTTTTGGAACAGACACGTCAACATCACCTTTCAGTTTTGGACCTTTCAGGTTGAAGTCAACATCTGGCATAGAAATCTTTGGACCAGAGATTGATGGCATCTTGAATTTGGGGCCCTTGATTTTTCCCTCAGGTCCTTCAATGTCAATCTCGGGAGCTTTGATGTCCACATCTGGTGCATTAACCTCAATATCGGCTTTAGGGAGTTTCACATCAACATCTGGACCCTCCACTTTTGGACCCTTCAGTCCGAATGATGGCATTTTGATTTTTGGCATCTTAAAACCACCTTCAGGTCCTTCAATGTCTGGGCCTTCAAGTTCAACTTTTGGTGCTTTAATATCTCCTTCCACTTTTGGAACAGACACGTCAACATCACCTTTCAGTTTTGGACCTTTCAGGTTGAAGTCAACATCTGGCATAGAAATCTTTGGACCAGAGATTGATGGCATCTTGAATTTGGGGCCCTTAATTTTTCCCTCAGGTCCTTCAATGTCAACCTCAGGAGCTTTGATGTCCACATCTGGTGCCTTAACCTTGATATCGGCTTTGGGGAGTTTCACATCAACATCTGGACCCTCTACTTTTTGACCCTTCAGTCCGAATGATGGCATTTTGATTTTTGGCATCTTAAAACCACCTTCAGGTCCTTCAATGTCTGGGCCTTCAAGTTCCATTTTTGGTGCTTTAATATCTCCTTCCACTTTTGGAACAGACACGTCAACATCACCTTTCAGTTTTGGACCTTTCAGGTTGAAGTCAACGTCTGGCATAGAAATCTTTGGACCGGAGACTGATGGCATCTCGAAGTTGGGGCCCTTGATTTTTCCCTCAGGTCCTTTAATGTCAACATCTGGAGCTTTGATGTCCACACCTGGTGCCTTGACCTGTATTTTAGCTTCAGGGATTTTCACATCAACATGTGGACCCTCCACTTTTGGACCCTTAAGTCCAAATGATGGAATTTTAATCTTTGGTATCTTAAAACCACCCTCAGGTCCTTCAATGTCTGGGCCTTCAATTTCAACTTTTGGTGTGGACACGTCAACATCACCTTTCAGTTTTGGACCTTTCAGGTTGAAGTCAACATCTGGCATAGAAATCTTTGGACCAGAGACTGATGGCATCTCAAATTTGGGGCCCTTGATTTTTCCCTCAGGTCCTTCAATGTCAACCTTTGGAGCTTTGATGTCCACATCTGGTGTCTTAACCTCAATATCGGCTTTAGGGATTTTCACATCAACATCTGGACCGTCCACTTTTGGGCCCTTCAGTCCGAATGATGGTATTTTGACTTTTGGCATCTTAAAACCACCCTCAGGTCCTTCAAATTCAACTTTAGATGCTTTAATATCTCCTTCCACTTTTGGAATGGACACATCAACATCACCTTTCAGTTTTGGACCTTTCAGATCAACGTCTGGCATAGTAATTTTGAATTTGGAGCCCGTGATTTTTCCTTCATTGTCAAGCTCTGGACCCTTAATATTCACGTCTTGAGGTTTAATTTCAATGTCAGCTTTGGGAAGATTTATGTCAACATCAGGGCATTCCACTTTTGAACCTTTGATTCCAAATGAAGGCATTCTGATTTTTGGCATCTTAAAACCAAACCCAGCACTTTCAAGGTCTGAGCCTTCAATTTCAATTTTAGGTGCTTTAACATCTCCTTCCACTTTTGGAGCAGAGACATTGATGTCATCTTTCAGTGTTGACCCTTTCATGCTTAAGTTCACATCTGACACCAAAATCTGAGGACCTGAGACTGATGGTATCTTGATTGTAGGATCTATGACTTTCCCTTCAGATCTTTCAATGTTAAGCTCTCTAGTCTTGATATCCATATCTGGTGCTGTAATCTCCATTTTGGACTTTGCAACATTTAAATCAACATCAGGCCCCCTCACTTCTGAACTTTTTATTTCAACCGAGGGCATTTTGATCTTTGGAACAGTAAAGCCACTCTGGACACCCTCATGATCTGGTCCTTTAATTCCAACCCTTGATGATGTAACATTCCCTTCCACATTTGGAACAGACACATTAACATCTCCTTTCGCTTTTTGTCCTTTCAGGCTTAAATCTACATCTGGTGTAGAAATTCTTTGACCAGTGATTGATGGCACATCAAATTTGACATCTGTGACTGAACCCTCATGTCCTTTAATGTGAAACTCTGGACCCTTGATGCCCATACCTGGTGATGTGATTTTAACATCAGCTTTAGGAAGACTTACTACTGTTTCCTGAACGTTTGAACCCTTAAGTCCAAATGAGCCTGGTTTTACATCAGTATCCAATTTGGGGCCCTCCAAATTAGTGCCTTTCATTCTAAATGATGCACCTGGCATGTCCTGATTCCCTGTTATGCTAAAACCTCTCTCGTTGAGATTTTGATTGTTAATATTCACATCTACATTTGGACCTTCCTTAGGCCTTTGAACATCTATGGTAACTTTAGACAAAGATTGCCTGCCAATACTGTCCCCTGCATCTCCACTAATGGAAAAACCTGAAACACGCGTGTCCAGAACAGGGCCTTTTACTGTAGAGAACTCAGTTCCTTCCATCATACCTGAAGCCTTAAAACCAGCTTCCAAGGGAGAAGAAATATTTCCCACATCTTTGTCAAACCCCATGGTTACTTTGCCAGAGAGATCACTACTGCCCGCAGAAGCTTCAGTCCTTCCAAAATGTTCTATCACCATTTTTCCTTTACCACTTGACAGTCCAGTGTCTGACACATTAATTGTAATCTCTTTCCCACTACCATCTAATTCACTTGTTGCTTTGTAAGATCCTATGCTAGAGTGCTTCACAGAGGAGCCAGTGACATGGGGCCCGCTAAGAGATATGTCCCCCATTTTTATACCTCCGTGTGCACCGCTAACAAGGGTACTATGTGGTAATTTGATTTGAGAAGAATCCCCCTCCGACTGCTCATGCTGCAAGACCTGAATTTTGAACTCAGGGCTTGAGGGATCAATCTGCGGACTAGTCCCCCCAGGCACGTCCACAGTGTAGGTAGTTATCCGACGAGTGATTGTAGTAATGGTGCAACCATCACTGCTTGTGCTGCTGTGACGTTCTGTGCGCACATCAACGCCCTCAGCAAGATCCTCGGACTTTAGTCTAGGTTTAATCTTCTTGGTGTAGATTCTCTTGTAGTCTTCGTCATCCCCACTCTACAGGAAACGAAAATTACAAATTAGTATGATATGCCATTTCTGTGTGAAATTTATGCAACAGAGACATGTTTGTTAAATATTGAAATACCGACTATATCTACACTTCATGGGAATGTTTGTTCTTATACTTGTGCACTAATGCTGAATGACAACACTTTCAAAATTTATGGTTCACATGTTCAAAGTCCCCCAAAAAAAAAAAAATGGACCAACACTGAGGTCACCTTACCAGGAGAATGTCTGAACTAGAGCCTCCTAACCCTGCACGTCCTTCCCATGATAATGTCCCCACTGGAGAGCGGCAAGGTGACTTGTCTCCAGTCTTGTTTTGTAATTTTAGTCCAACCTTATGTTTGTTTAGAGTCTTTAGTAGTTCAGCTGTTTCTTCTGAGCTCATGTTGTCAAAGTAAATGGTGGCCCCCACAATTTGGTCACCTGTGACAAAGACCAGTACATGGTAGGTTCAAACTAAACTGTTTACAATATATAAATTATATTTGGAGGAACTATAAAAGCATTAGCTCATGGAAAATAAACCAACACCAAAAGGGGGAGAAACAAATGCAAAAAAAAAAAAAAACCCTAGAAATTTTAGAAAATTAAGTTTGCTAAATGTTTACATATTACATCACAAGCCGCAGGATTAACCAACTTCATACCTTCATATACTTTCCCACTATGAGCAGCAGGGGACTCATCTTTCACCTCTTTGACAAAAATCTCTCCTTGACCTTTCTGTTCTATGGTGAGCCCAACCTTATCAGCGCCCATCCACTGTGGGAAAAGCACTTCCCTTGTGTCCTGCTCGTCAGCCATCTTAAAAATAGAATTTTTTTTTAAATACGTTAAGAACATAGTAGAACTGTTATAAAATACCAAATATAGGAAGTACATGTTGACTACTATACAGTTTCAGGTAGAATGAGTTAAAATGAACAAGTTATTTTTCTGCAGAGCAATTAACTTATAAACAGTAAAAAAAACTGAAAATGTTAGCTGTTAACATCACATAGCTATAGCACATGTAACTTAATTTGGTATACCTTTGATTGTGTTACTTCTTCACCTGTCCCCTAGTGTGGACCGTGTCAGCCCTTGTTCCTTCCTTAATTAAAAACAAAACAAAACAAATGTTAGTGTCTTGAATTCAAATAAATTAAGCCTTCATAGATAGGTTTAAGGTTATGTTCACACATAAATACATGAGTAAATGAGTATCAAACTGTGACCACTAGATGGCAATACAGTCTCCAACAATAAGCGAAAGTAAACAAGCATGATTTCTCTTTGGGAACCAAGCAGTGGTTTAACTACATCTTACTAGTAAGAACAGCGTATCTGTATACCATGATTTTCCCCAGCATCGATACAAAGCACTAAACTGCATGGAAAAAAAAGCTTTCCAACAATAGCAATAACTTGATATCACTCACTAAATGCATTAAGTTCCATTTAATACAAAAAAAAAATTAGAATCAGACTCTAGCTTGTAGATCTAGGGGGTCTTTGCCTGATGAACATTTCTTCAGAGTTATTTAGCATGTGGGCCTGCCATTCCAGCTTTCAATACAGAAAGTTCTTTGTCTCAGAGATATCACCCCCTCACAATCATCCACTCTGCAATTACACAGGACCTCTTGGATATGAAAACACCTACATGCATATTTCACTAAACTTTGGAAAGTGGGGCTCTAGTTTATTTTAAATTGTAAAAACATTAAAAACACACAAAAAAAAAATCTATGCAGTGCAGTCAATTTGTCCCATGTCCTTTGTGCCAACAAGTATGATACAAGTAGTAGTATCACTAAAATAACTCAACGGTCATTACACAAAAAAAACTGATTGTTGATTGATAACATGACTGATCAGTCAGATTAAACTATTTTAGAGTGCCATAGCAAGTATATATATCGACAGATGAACAAGATGGCATAATAAAGGGTAATAAAAGTATAATCTGTAGAAATAGAAAACTTTGTCTCATGTTATCATGAATTGGTGGGATGTTTTGGTTAAAGTAATTGGAACACTCCCTTGATTTAAAATAGCAAGTACACACTTCTGAAATAAGCCTGACCCTGACCTTAGTGGATTACTTAAGGAATGTACACACCCAAAATAAAAACTGAATACAATGCTGGAAATACTGAACGCTTACGTGCAACTCAACCATTCATGAAGCTAATGATAACGTTAATTCAAAAAAAAAAAATTAAAGATATACAGCAATGAAGGAACTGCAAAAAATTATAGTAATTTAAGAATCAAAAATTTTTTAAGTTGCTTTTCTGTCTATTAGTTTTAAATTCTGTATGTGACCCTGGACCACAAAACCAGTCTTAAGTAGCACAGGTATATTTGTAGCAATAGCCAACACCACATTGTATGGGTCAAAACTATTGATTTTTCTTTTATGCCACAAATCATGAGGATAATCATGAGGATAGAACATTGTAACAACGTTCCATGAAGATATTTTGTAAATTTCCTACCGTAAATATTTCAAAACTTAATTTTTTATTAGTATGATGCATTGCTAACAACTTAATTTGGACAACTTTTAAAGGTGATTTTCTGAATATTTAGATTTTTTTGTACCCTCAGATTCCAGATTTTCAAATAGTTGTATCTCGACCAAATATTGTTTTTTCCTAACAAACCATAAATCAATGTAAAGCTTATTTTGTCAGCTTTTAGACTGATGTATGAATCTCAATTTCAACCTTATGGCTGGTTTTGTGGTCTAGGCTCACATATGCAATTATTTCTAAACACTGACAAAGTTGAACAGATATATGCATTTAGGATTAAGATACATTTAAAATGTACAGTCTTTGACTTCAGGTAACTGGTTAATCGGAAAATCTGTTATTCGTAACAGACCAGAGAAATTTGGTTTTCTTTCTAGAATGAGAACATTCTCTCCCCTTGCCTCCCATTAAATATGCTTCCCCATTGGGGTGAAAGAAACTGGATTTGTGTCCATGTTGACCGCTGTACTCTAGAGACAGGATAGTACAGAGCAGATAATTTGAGAGAGCACGGCACAGACTACAAAACATCTGCAATCAATTTGAATTGTACCCAAAATATTGTATTTATACTAAAGCACTAAGACGCAATCAGATATTAAAAGAATAAACAACTTTAACATAAACCGCAATGAGAAAACAAGACAACACCATGTCATGCAACAACAAACTGTGGCTTTTTCTGTGGCTTTAACCAGAATTCTGACTAATGTTGGTTTAATCTTAATGTAATAATGTAACTGTTAACCAATTCTAAAGGCTTTAAAAATTACATGCAACAGAATAATGCACAATATTTTACATTTAACAGATATTAACTCCATGTAATTTCAGTAAAACTTTCCAAAGTCCACAGTGGGAGAAATTCTACGTATGAGACATGGAAGCTGTGAAACCCAAGGCTTAAAAAGCGCTTTGTTATTGTTGGCTAAAGCTGATATTTACAAAAGGAGAAGGGGAAAACCTACATTGCTGTGTACTTAAGAACTCCCTAGCAAGCAGTGCAAAAGCTTATTATTTCACTCCCAGTCTGTTCCATGTTCTGCCTCTTAACATGATGCCACACCCTGCACTCTTTCAACATTCCTGTACCACTATACATTATACAGGTTCTACTTCCTTTACTTTTCTTTTTTTTTTTTTAAACCTATATGACCAACAGTACTATTAGCACTGTGGCTGTTTTCACAAATCTGACAGATTCCTCAGTGCACCTTCAGAAAAGCAAACTGAGTGGGAGGGTAAGAAAAGAGGAAAACAAAAAGGCATATCTGTACATCCATGGCTGAAACATGAAGCAAACTTAGACTGAAGAATTGTGCTTTTCTCTTACTCATGGAGATTAAGCTTAAAACAACTTTGACACCAAGTATGGCAGATTATTTTTCTTTGTATAAGTGAGATATCCTTTGGCTTTCACAGAAGTATAAACCATGTCACTACCAGTGCATTACTGGAGGGTATCTGCTTAAAAAAAAAAAATCATATGATCTGCTATGATAAGCATACACTTTATAATACCTCCAGTGTTTGAACAATCATAAGACTTCAGCAATAAAACAGAACGCATCTTTGTGAACTGTCAAGTTGTAATACAGACTTTTTAAACAGATCAAGCTTTGAGGTACAAAAACTAGCAAAAATAAAAGCCCTAGATTTTACGGTTTTAAAAAGGAGATCTGAAAAGTGGAGGGAACCCATTATAAACAGTTTGGCACATGAATCGTAATTAGGTGACATAACATACACAGTAATTCTTGCGGGAAAAAAAGTGGGCGTTTCTGCTTATGCTTTCATTCAATCCACTGTCAAAGCAACTAATTGTGGCAGAAGCTTCTACTTAGTGTTATAGCTAATGTTTATAAACTTTACTAGGAGCATTCACACCCAAGACATCTAAACAGCCAATCAGATAAAAGATGTAATCAAATGTGTTTCTTAAAGCATGCATTTTTTACAATACTTTTTACAACTTTCTTGAAAGCCAAAGTCTTGATGAGCAAGATTGAGGCACTGGGAATAAGCAGCTCTTAACAGCTGGTCTGACAGCACTGAGAAGGCAACTGTGCATGAGAAGTGTCATGTTTCTCAGTGTTCACAGTAGGCTGCATTGTGTAATCCTCAAGGTGGAATTTATGATTGAATGAATTAAAATGAATGCAAATCTTAAAGAAATCTAAGGTCCAAAAAGTAAGCTGCATTGCAGAAGTTAACACAAACAGCTAATTTAGAACGTGCCATGCTTTCGTATAAATCATATTTAGATGCACAAGTTTGTAATGAACATTCCAAACAAACAGTTGAATAAATTTACTTTAAGTCTAGGAGGATAAGGGAACCTACTGAATTGCCAAGGCTAATGCTCAAACTCTCTCTCGTCTTCCTTTATATTCTGAAAGAAAGCAGAGGAAAAATCAGATGTAATATTTACACGCAAATATTTCAATGCATCAAATAGTCAGACAACAAAACCGATCCAAAACCATCAATTTCAAAATGCACATTCAACTCAGACTGTTTTAAAGTGAAAAATAGTTTTGATAGCATGGTTTCGAGGCCTTAAGCTAGTGGATCAGGCTGACTTGATTTCCCTTTTCCTTCAAAAATGCAGCCCCACCCTAGTTGGCTTTATACTTTGGTCTGCCCTAAGAGGGCGACAATACGAGCGCACAAAACGGGGAGTTTTCTTTTGCACAAACCAAAGACTGCAGCTTACACGTGTCTGCACAAGCTTGAACGTTTCCTCAGGATGCTGCAGTTCAATAATTGTCTGATTTGTCTGACTGCTGAAGGTTTTTTTAAGGTGTTTAAATATCAACTTTGATAACCAATTATTGTTAAATACAATTAACAGCATCACTCCCTCAAAATAAACTCCACCCTGTGCTCTATACACTGGGAATCTATTTGTGCTTCTATGGAAAGAGTGAAATTGCTTGTCACTGTCAGATATTACTGTGTTTGAAAGTTTTAGCCTCATAGTGAAATTGCTCGTCACTGTCAGATATTACTGATTAAAAGTTTTATTTGTCATAAACTAAAAACGCATATGAGCGGAATGAGTTAAATTCTTAAACTCCCCTCTAGGCTTTTGTTCGCAACGTCAATGTCAAGTAGTAATTCAACACGGCTCTAAACTAAAAACGTGAGATGATTCAAGCCATTCACAGTAACCATGCCAATAACATGAAACTGTCACTCGCCACCAGCAAAATAAAGATCAAGTAAGTTTCTCTCACAGGAAAGCAAACATCATGTGCAAATCCTCATTTGATCGCCTAGAAGCTCCTCAGGTCACATGGTGTGGCTGAAGACACTGAAGGCTAAACTACACAGCCATTTCACTCATTTAATTTTACACAAATCAAATTATCAAACTTCATTATCCACCCTTATCTTACACACAAAGAGAAAAATCAGCCCCTTTTTTGTTTCAGTTAATAAAAAGGTTTAGACAGCCAGCTCACGTGGGAAACTATGAACAATCAAGCAGTTCAATATTTGCTCAACTCAGTATTTGCTTTAATAATGTGTCACTCTAGTTACCCAAATCTGATAAGGGTCAATTGTTGAAAGTCATAAGCTGCAAGTCAAGTGACTTCTCACCAAACACCAAATAAAACAGTCCCTCAACTACGAGTTTGTGTATCAATGCAAGTGAGCTTTCATGCACTCTTTAAATCTGTAAATTGTTGAATTGTCCTTCACACTTCAAGGCCTTTGAAGCTGTCCCGTGGCTTCTCGTCCAATTTAGCGTTTGATAATTTCTGCATGGAGGAGGCTGGGGACAAAGAGGTATCTGTTTTGAGCCTTTCAGTCTAGGCTGGAGAAATGTTGGGAATTTGTTTCATTTCATAAACATGTCTTTCAGGCCTTTAAAGCAATGATGCATGGCAAGACAAGATACATGTGCGTTTGTGAACACTATGACAAAGAGCAGTGAAATGTGGTTTCAGTGATACTTATATAATTATAAAAATAATACTAATAAAACCTTCCGCCTTGGGTCAGATCACAGATGTGGTTACTTGAAACTGAGAGGTTTTCCCTACAGCAGAAAAGCATGAAAAGACTTAATGTAACACTAGCACCGCAAAACAAATGCTGGAATCAGCACGGACAGGTACATGCTTGCGGGGACCTGCCCTGATATCACTTCTCCCCAGTGTGATTCCGCTGTTACCGACTTTGCAAGAAAACAACTGTTAACAGCTGCCCCAAGAAAACTTTATATTTACCCTAACAATACATCTTGAAAACATGGAAGCCCATTTCCACCACTAAAATAAAAAAATAAAGGTTATTGCGACTTTTTATCTCGCAATTCTGACTTTTCTCTGAATTGTGAGATAAAAAGTCACAATTCTGACTTTATAGCTTGCAAATGTGACTTTTTATCTCACAATGCAGAGAAGTCAGAATTGAATTATTTAAAAAATAAATAAAATATCAATAACCTTTATTTAATCAAGTGGTGGAAACGGGCTTCCATATTTTCCATATTGTTTGGGTAAATAGTTTTCTTGGGGCAGCTGTTAACGCAATTCTGAGAAATAAAGTCGCATTTGCGTGATATAAACTCGCAACTGCGAGAAAAAATCTGAATTGTGAGATTAAAAAAAAGACGCAGTTGGAAAAAAACTCGCAACTGAAAAAAAAAAACTACAAGTATATATGAAGCAATTGCAAAAAAAAGTCAGAATTAAGATTAGGGCTGTCAAACGATTAATCGCATACAAAAAAGTTTGAGTTTGCCTAATATATGCATGTGTATTCTGTGTAATTATGTATATACATTCATGCATATTTCTTGAATATATGCATGAATGTGTATACATAATTACACAGAGTACACACGCACATATTAGGCAAACTCAAACTTTTATTTTGTATGCGACTAATCACGATTAATCGTTTGAAAGCCCTAATTGAGAAAAAAAAAAAAAAAGTTGCAATCACCTCTGCTAGTTCCAACTTCTCGTCTATTATTTGGAAACCACTGCTAGAAGCTCTCACTACCGTGTTGTTTCATTAACGGATTGTTATTTCTGAGCTGTGACTGAAATAGTCATGGGCTCACTGTGATAAAGGCCAGTCTGGACGGGGCTGTCACACTGTTTGCAAAGAACAACATTTGGCGGAGCAGCTGTGTACACTCAAACGGGTGACATCTACGAGCCCTGTACTTGGTTGTATCAAGTTTGCTGTCACCTCGCAAAAGGTGGAGCTAGCCGAACAAAACTGCATGTTACAAACATGACCACTAAAAACTACATACAAATTATTGCATGTGTTGAATTTCCAAAAGCATTAAAGAACGCCATCTAGCTTTAAAAAAAAAAAAAAAAAAAGTTTCATAAAATAAATGCATTTATATATAGTTTGCATTGTCGTGCATGAGAAAGACTGGTACTAGGAAAAAGTGCGACCATAATCACAGGTCTAAATGTGTCAGACGACACCGCAACGCTTCCATCTGGCAGAGGTCGTTTGGCAACAACTGTGCAACTCTAAAAAGAGCAGAGTTTATGGCACAACACAGACGGCGAACGTCGCAAATCCAAAGTAGGGGACACGCCCTTCGTACAATGAGAAACTACACGCACACCATCTCTCAGCCCGCACATAGCGCACAGTGAGCTGCGAGCCCCACCCAGGCCTCCAGTCACACGCATTCCTTGATAGAGCCGTCAGGCCAACTGGAAGAGAGCCCAGCCTCTCCTGCAGTGACTAACTCCAAAGCAATGTCCTACTCTCTACCCAACCACTCAAATCACCCAGTGGGTCTGAGCTGGGTACAAAAACAGGGTATTCTTTCATGGTCTCCACTTCATAAAAACCACTGGAGCAGGGCAATTTGATCATTTCTATGTTGTTTTTTGTTTTTTAAAGCAAGACAATTTCTAAACACTAACAGAAGCCCTCCTGACACTGATGAATGCACAGCAAAAGAGGTCATAAAGATTGTTTGCATGGTTTAAAAGCTCTTAGTGCTCCAATCTAAATGTGAGATATTGCACAACTATAAATCTACATTTACAAAGATTCAGCAATGCTGTGACTTAGATAAGTGATAGAATTGTTGGGCAAACAACCAGACCACTAATTATAGAAAAGCCAGTGCAAGCGTTTCATGCCACACTTTTTCCATTAAAGTGTCGTAATGTTTAATAAGAGCCACACACACTTAAAGTCAGCCATTACACAATGCAATATCATAAATTGTGGCCTTTGGCTTCGCCTACAGGAGTTGCTTGGTTGCTCGCCCTTTAGCAGACACGTTTTTTCCAAAGCAAATTATAGGATACTTGTTAATGTGACAAGTCTAAGTCATATTTCTCTATTAAATGCTCATTATTCATTAGTCGCGCAAGAGACGGGTGGTTTCTGACATAAAGCAAGAGCTGATGCATAAAGAGATACTAGCCTATTTGGTTAACAGTTCCACTTTTACTTCTACATGGGTTCGATTCAAAACCACAAGTGACCAAACTCGCGTGCAAGACGCATGCTTTCAATCTTATTGTGGAAATATCACCCATTCAGAGGAACAAATCAAAGACAAAGATAAAACTGTTAAAAGCACAAAAAAAATGTGCTGTAATGTTAGAGAGGCATATAAATATTTTAGATGCATGCATTTTAGCTAAAAGCTTTCAATTGCATTGAGTCTTGTTCTTGTTTATTCTGACTTGTTTATCCTGTTAACTAGGCTTTTCAAACCAAGTCAAAGGATATGAGTCAGTGATCAAAACCATAGTGGTGACTGACAGCAGGGTGGTTTTCTTACCAGCTCGAGGTGCATAATATTTCATGTGCCATCAGCTGGTTTTATAGTTAGGTCTGTATTGCCACTGCCAAACATTTTGTAGAAGTGAAAAAGCATGTGGTTTCAAATGTCCAAATAAGTCAGATCCTAACTCTCTGCTTATCTACAATTCAACTAGAAACAAACTCCTGTAAACTACACATGATCTAACCTCTCTAGCCAGTATCCTTGGTCTGTTGTAAACAAGTCGATGTGCATATGCATACCTACATTACTGGAATGGCGTGATGTAGTACGAGCTGTAGTCAAAGACTTATTCGACGTCAAGACATGCCGATCATTAAACCGCCTTACGGCATACTTTGGAATGCATTAAAACTATTAAACTATGGCCTTGCTATGTACATTGTCATACAAATTATTTTTTTTTATATAATAAATGTGCAACTTTGAAATAATGTAAGCTGCTGCGGTGCATATTTTTACCGTTATTCATCGATATGGACTCTTAGTTGGCAGTAAACACACTTGCAAAAATTTTTTTTCGCTGTACAATAAACCTAAATCAACATTTAATCCATTATTTCATGCAGCAATGCCAGGTGTGGCTACCAGGAAATAATTGCTACATGTTATGCAAGTTAGTGCATGCATTTCACCTTGGCTACAGTATGACCTATTCACTAGTTGCATCATTAAATTATGGTTTGTGCATATAGCACGTCATTTCTAAAACTAAAAAGACTAAAAACAAGAGGATTCATGCATAATTGAAACATTAAATTCAGACAAAAACAGACAGTGAAGCCTATAAAAGCACTAACCATCCTACCATCATGTGATTCTGAACTTTAAATAATGAAATGCATAATGAAATGCAGACCGTATCTTCTATTTCAAGGCTGTCAACAAATGTAATCTAGTAATCCAAACTGAATTGCAGAAGTACAATGGAAGTACAGTTTATCATTTGTTATAGGCACATGCACAAGACTGGTTCAAAATAATAAATATAATATAAATAATTGTAACATTTTGCAAATACAAAAAAAACCCTGTAAAATAATAAAAATAAGCATTTAAAAAAAATGGCAGGCAGTAAATGGGATCAATTAGGAAATGACAAAAATTATAATAAAAAAAAAAATTAAGGCACGTGTTCCAGGCTGTTACAACACAACTCTGTCAATATGGAAAATGATGAAATATGAATGCCTGACTCTGACTCAGAGCCATATTGGCAAACGCACAGTGTATTGTCCAACTCTGTTTTAACTTCAAGCCAGTATTTCTCAACCATGGAATGATGATAACTCCAGGGTCTGTCTGAACAGGAAGACACGTACGAAGATAATGCAAGACCTCAGCTCAGACTTTATACTTCAAAACTCTTGAAACGAACCCTACATCCTGTACGGCACAGTGCTGACAACTTATCTGCGATAGATTATCATCACAATTTCACGGAAAATTGATTTCTTTCATTCTGTACCCTTATGGAGAAAAACAAAATCAAATGAAGATTCAAGATGTGAGAAAACAAACGAACAGCGAATGAAGCGCTTAGTTACAAAATCCTGCCACTCCTCCCTTGGCGTTACCATCGCGAGTCCTCGACAAGCCTTTAAGGAAATGACAAAGGAAGTGTGCACAAGTCCAGACTCTTTCCGCTTCACGCTGGAATAGATGATCCTACGAAGCACACCCTAATCTGACCTATCAACACAGAGGAGGAGAAAGTTTTGCCTCCAATGTAAACTTTCAGGACGACGCATCAGATAATGACACACAGACCCCGAAACCTTGTTTCTATTCAACATTCGAAACCTAAATCATTCAAGATAAGCAAGAAGCTCCCTGTTCTGTTTTAAACAAAACACATTGTAACCTTCAAACACAACCAAGGTTAAAAGACACTGCTGAACATGAGGCAACCGCACACTTTTTTATTTATTTATTTAAGTAAAAAAACTCAAATTAAAATTAACTTTAAGTTACTCTTGCACAACTTTAAAACATTATGCATTATTATTATTAGTGCATTATTACTGTTTGACTGCTTTAGTCTACTACGGAGTCCTCTGTACTGACATAACAGAAGAAAGCTTTGGGTGTGGCAGCAGAAGGGGGATGGGCTCCAAATGTTCTTCTGATGAAAAATCTGCTCGCAAACTTTAAGATAGCTTAAATCAGATAAACTGCAAAACAGCTTTTCAGATGTCAATACTCTACACACATCTCCAAACTATCAGCACTTATCTGCAACACTCCCCTTTTGTCCTTTTTATTCTTTTATCTATTCCTTTGAATTCTCTTACTCTGTTATATAACAAACTTTCAGTCATCCTACTGCAAAACAGCTCCATAACTAAAGTCATGCAGCAGTTGGGCATGAATAAAACACCTCATTCTTTCTTCTCCATAGCAAGCCTTACTTTCTCCCTCTGTGCTTCAAACCTGGTTTCAATTAGTAAGTCTTTCCAAACCACTACATTCCATTACCCCCTCCTCCCTTCACCCCTCTTACTCACTACCCACACCCTGGCCAGGGCTCCAGGTTAAGAAAACCAAGGCAAAGTGTAACAGGATTTGCAAATAAAATGAAAACATTCACATTTTATAAGAATACCAAGAATGTTTAAAACAAATTAAAATTTCATTTTGAAAAATCAGAAGAGCAAAATATGAGAAAACAATTCACCCACAGTTTGGAATATGTGCTGACGTTGTCCAAAAATCTTGAGCTATGACCAGATTTGGTATGGCAGGATAATGCTCCTTTTAAAGAGGAAAGTTAAAAATCTTTTTAAGAGTGACATGAGTTTAAGTCACCATATATATATATATATTTTTATATATATATATATATATATACATTTTTAATACGAGCAAATGGGTTTGTTTTATACCAGATGCATTCGTTTTATTTTACAGCTTGGGCAAAGTCATGCAACCAAAGTCTTACACCCTTCTCATCCACGTTGCACTGTTTTAACTTGGGTGTATCTTTTGCATGTCATGCAAAACCCCTGAAAATTTGCCTTAATTGTGAATCCTGTTTCGTCTGGGAGATTTAGTAGGTCAAGTTTAAAAACTAAAACGCTGAATTCTAAACAATGGCAAACTTTAGTATTATTGAGAGGAGGAAAAAAAACGTGCGCAACAGATGACAATTACTGAGGAGATACACACCCACCCACTCTCTCCATGTTCAACAATACAGCTGTTAATACGTTTTTAGAATTTGTGAGAAAGAATAAACATTCTTAGAACCAAATAAGCAAATATGTAACATTGTTACACACAATTAAGCATATAATAAGTTAAGAAATAGTCTATGGAAAAGTATGCAACGTGAGCGTCGCACCCCAGAACTGCATAACTAATTAACCTGAAGATATACACAAACTTACCTGGAAAGTTCAACACCTTTGCTCTGGCATCTTCCGCGGTCCACAGCTGTCTGCCACAGCCCAGAAAAGTTTTCCACCACGCTTTCTAAACTAAACTTGTTCGTATTCTTTCCTCTCTCGTTTTTTTTTTCTCGAGGCGCAAAGCCTCGCTTTATTTTTCTCTGGTTTTAGTAGTTACTTTATGGCTTGCGCTCTCTCTCTTTCTCTCTCTTCCTCTCACATTCGTGCTGGTTTTTCCTCAGTGTGCTTGTAACTCCGGGCTATGGAGAATGGCAGAGTTTGGGCTAGGGCTGTGGAGTTCTTCACTGGAGAAGAAGGCGGGGGTAACGGTGTAGCAGGGAGTGGTCCTTTATAATTTTAGTCCAGCCCACCCACTGTTTGAGTGACATATGTGTTTAACACAGCGATAAAAGCACGTGAATGTGGATTAGGAACAGATTTTAACTAAAACGTTGGGCTGTGTTTTTAGAACAAGAGTAATTTAATTATCAGGTTGGTGCAAGCTGACACATTTTTATTGGGGTAATTTGTTAAGTGTTTTAAAATTTGTAATTATGAACCATTAAAAGGCGTGGTCAATTTCTGCTTAACGGTGGAAATGGCTTTCCTCATGAAATAATCATGATTTTACGGTATGTGCCTGTATTGACTTGGAGTAAACTGCAATACAAAGTGTGACATCTTTCCCCGATGTGCCCTAAACTATTGCGTAAAATGAAAAAAGTGTCACGTGGTTAGGTGGCACATGATCGTAATCTTTTAGTAAAGGGGAAATATTGTTTTTATTATATCTTGGACTGTTGATGCTACTCTGACTTTACCGGGCTTAATAGTTTACCCAATAAATCTTACCTTTAATGTAAAAGTGGGCGTGGCGGCAGGTCCGTGGTTTTCCCGCGGAATTGGGCAACTTTAACACTGTTGCCGCGGGTTGTTTACAGTGTTGGGGAAAGTTACTTTTAAAAGTAATGTGTTACAATATTGCGCTACTCCCTGCAAAAGTAACTAATTACATTACTTAGTTACTTTATATGGAAAGTAATGTGTTATGTTACTTCTGAGTTACATTCGCGTTACTTTTTAAATTTGTGCAGGGCTTGCTTGTTTTATTTTAATATAAATAGTTATATTTTTAGCAAATGTAAAAGCCCTGGCTGTCACACCAAAAAGTGAAATGAATAAGCCTCGGGCTGAAGAAAAATAAATTCACGTCTGTACAGTAGAACGCCGGAGAAGAAGGTTCAGTAATAATAAAAAAAAGAACAAAGCACAAATGTCAGTTTATTTAAAGTCATTTTTGCTTATTATTATGGTTAAAGTGGATCATCGAAGGTCAGTAGCAAATATATTGGTTAATAAAATGGCATTAAATACATAAGGGAAATCTGTGTTATTTAACATATTGTTACAGGTTTGCATCATATTCTGAGTTTTAATTCATTTTGATGAGTACTGAATCTATTTTTTCTGAATGAGATGAATTAATGCATGTTCACATTTAGTTTAGAACTGCAGTAACATCTTGTTTACACAACGCACACAACGCCTCTGTATTTCCAATTTCTCTCAACACGGGGACAGGAGACTAGTCAGTCAATAATTGGGAAAACAAAGTAACTGGCGTTACTTTTTTTTAAAAAAGTAACTTCAATATTTTCTTGTAAATTAAAAAGTAATGTGTTACTTTACGTTACTTGAAAAAAGTAAACTGATTATATAACTCGCATTATTACATTAAAAACGTGTATTTTACCCCCCGGAATGCTATTTTAATGGGAGACCCCTCAAAATGCAATTGGACTACTTTTGGGCTAGTTTTGAGTAGCAATAGGGCGTGTCTGTTGTGAAAACCAGGCAACCTTGGGTGTCATTCACCTCCAATTATTTTATTTGTGCAAAGACAGTTTGTTGCGCTGCTTGATACTGCAGGCATTTGTTATCATATTATTTTTATTTATTGAATGATTATTTCATTTTCATAATCATATTCACATATTATTCTAATAGAGGGTTTGCACTGAATACATTGTTCTGCTAATTTATGCTGTCTAAACCACAAAAAAGGTGTGGAAGCTGCTAAATCATATAGAAATGAACATAGTAAAAAGGAAAGGGCGCAATATTTTGACAAACTAAAGTTGAGAGGTGGTAAATATATGTACGAGCAGTATTAAATAAGATATTAGCCTAATATTTCACCTACCTGACTGGAAACCCTGTATCAGTTTGGCCACCCACAAACACCTTTTGTACCTTAGCCAGTTTTTTGCACTGTTCTCCTTGATTTGTTATAACTTTTGGCAGTCTATAGTAGCCTACTCCAAATGTTTTTCCCGGTCCGACCGATTAGTACAGCCCAAAACATGACAATAACTGACCATTTTCAGCAGCAATATTCAGCAAAATATGCATTTCGTTCAGTTCAGTGGCATTCTTTACAATCAGTGTGAACATCATCAACATCATCAAAACACACTAGTTATTTACCTGTATCAGCTAATGAATCAAAAGTCTCGCACATTCACAGAAAACAGCTTACTATCATATTGCAAAATTCGGTTTATTATAGATACAGCAAAAACATGATGATACTGGAATTTTACTTTGCTGAATAGAATTCCGAAGGGCTTTTGAACTACATCAGAGATGACGAATCCTGCTCATGAAGGGTCACTGTCCTGCTGGCTTTAGCTCCAGCCCCAATTAAACACACCTGAACCAGCTAATCAAGCTCTGAATAAGCATACTAGAAATTTCCAGGCAGGTGTGCCGAGACAAGTTGAAGCTAAACTCCGCAGGACAGTGCCCCTCCAGGACCGAGTCTGGACACCCATGAACTAGATGTTCAAACTAAATCAAACCCTTTCTAAAGAAAACTGTGTAATTTGACTCTATCCCATGTGACAGAGTCGTATCAAATTCTGTTTTGTATTGTCATATCCTCACAATGTCCTGTGTATGCATACTGAGTTGTCATATGTTTTATAGTGTCTCGTGTGTTTACTGTCATGTGTGCAATGCTTTGTCATAAAATGCCATTTTATTTATGCAGTTTACTTATGTAAATACAGCACAAGATCCTGCTGGAGAGCAGTTATGCCGTTTACAGTACATGCACGATACTTCATGTTCTTCTGATTTAAAAAAAAAAAAAAAAAAGTTGAGTTAGTGTACATACAGATTTGTTTATGTGAGTTTTTTGTAAGTAATTTGTTAGGCTTATTTTGTGCTTTCTTTTTTTTAAAAAATTGACAAATGTCAAATATTTGTTGACATTTGAAGAAGTGCTTTGATAATATGTTCATTGTGTTTGTAAACATGGATATAGTGCTCTCTTTGAACTAGTCCAACATAATTTCCATACCATTTTCATAATAGAAAATCCAGTGTAAATCTCTGAGGAGAGTTTCATTCTCCTTTTGTGACCTTCGGATTGATGAAGCACTAATACAGTTAAATGACTAGTTGATTTTTTCTTTGAATAAGAAGGAATAACTGTAAAAATGGCAAGAACATGATTAAGAGTATTACAAGGCTTGTTAGGTGTTGACTATTTTAAACTGAAATCATTTACATGCTAAGTTTTATAAATGTAAAATGACTGTTAATCAATGTTAGAATTTTAAAATAATTTGACGTTTTGAAGTTTATCTTCATTTGGCCATAATTGTTTTCAGTAATTTTATAAATACTTTTTTTTAGACAAATTTGCTTTTCAAATAAATGCATATTCTAAAATTATTATTTTTTTAATTCTTTGTAATGTCTGTTCAAAAGACTAGTGCAAATTTGCTTATTTATTTATTTATTTATTTATTTTGCTAAATGATTTTGTGCATGTCTCCTGCTAAAAAGACATTACAACAAATTAAAAATACATATGTTCATTTATTTAATTTTAAACAAGGCACAAAGACTGCTAATTCAAGCAGATTAAACAATTCCCCCTTTTCTAGTTTACTAAATTAGGCAACTAACTGGTTATTCAGACAAGCAAGAACAACAAACAAGGCTTAAATGACAAAATAATACTGGCACACCAAAATATAATCTGTATTTTATTTTCTACAGCGTTATATAATCATGAGTCAGAACCCTGCTGTCAACAAAGCTAGAATAATGTCACAGGAATTTCTTACAATAATGCGGAGCTTCATCTGTTTAACTCGGAAACCCTAGAGTTTATTTAAATAGGTATTGTTAAGCTATGTTTGTTTTCAACTCTTTCTATTTTTATTTAGCACATTTAATATTATGAGTGAGAACTGTTAGTAAGAAAACAGACACAAATTACAGACGGTCATAATGACAAACACAATAAGTGTAATAAATAGAATAATGAACCTAATTAACTCAAATAATAAAGGCTGTGAACATTATAAATCTAGTATTCAATTAAATTTATTTAGGCTAACTTGATAGGTGACAGTTCACTGAGGCAATGTGCAATTCAGTGCACAAACCTTTGAAGATGGATTCCCTCCATCTAGTTAAAAGAAACCTGTTTGCAAATTGCAAAAATGTCTTAAACTATTATGCAAATATGTATAAAATCCAATACAGCTCTCCTTCTGTGATGAATCAACTTCTAAATCAAAAAACGTTGTTAGCTGCACACACCCATACAGCAAAAATATTTTTTAAATATATTTCAATACAATACAAAAAATAAGCAACAAATGTATTTGCTTAAATATATTTTTTGCGTATTTTTTAAAATATATTTAAAAAAATATAAATATATTTTTAAATGCATTTAAAAATTAAGAGTTTATTTGCAAAACCAGATAACTGTTTTTAACTATTTTCAAAAATCATGTTTTTTCATTGTGCATTCCAATCAAACTGCAGTTGGGTTATTTTGATATAAAGTAAAAATAACAAAAAATACAGCTAACTAACACAGTAAAACACAATGAAATGAGAACATAATAAAAAACATGATCTGTTTTTGCAAATAAACTCTTCACATATATTTTGCCCTCTGCATATTTTAGTCTAAGAAAATTTAAAGAACAACTTAATTTGTTGTCAGTAACATGTGTGAACATATAACACATTTTAATAAAAATCAACAAGGAACCTTTACAATGTTCTCAAAAATGTACCAAAATCATTATTATATTATGAATATAGTTTTGATACAATATATCCACATTTGCATTTAGCATAAATGTAGGTTAGACTGGAAATGTATTTTCTTGCCTCTGAGAAACATTTTGAAATATATTTTGGTATATGAATGTTGAGACTATGTTTTATTTCTAAAATGTATTTCATTGAGTTTCAATGTTTACTGTTTTATCTATTTGTGACCCTGGACCACAAAACAGTCATAAGGGTCATTTTTTTTATTAAGATTTATGTATGGTTTGTTAGGATAGGACAATATTTGGCCGAGATATTTCTATGTGAAAATCTATAATCTGAGGGTGCAAAAAAATCTAAATATTGAGAAAATTGCCTTTAAAGTTGTTCAAATGAAGTTTTTAGCAATGCATATTACTAATCAAAAATTAAGTTTTGATATATTTAGGGTAGAAAATGTACAAAATATCTTCATAGAACATGATCTTTACTTAATATCCTAATGATTTTTGGCATATAATGTATTGTTGGCCATTGCTACAAATATACCCGTGCACCTTAAGAACGGTTTTGTGGTCCAGGGTCACATTTGTTTTTTAACGTATGGGACACACACACACACCTGTATGTGCAATTTGAAGATAAAAAGCAAGCCCAAGAGAAACATAAAGTGAAACGTATACCTAACCTGAAGCAACAATTGAACTTCACAGGATTTGCATGGCTGATGAGATACCTGGAAGACCCAGAATACTAAACAGACTTTCCGTCTATACACCCTGCCACTGGAACTTTTGAAACAGTTCTGCCTGTGCTTGAAGGCCTTCTATTAATCATTTGTCCCTGTCAAAAAGCTACTATTCTCTAAAGCATCTCACATGTTCATCCAGAACTCTCAGTGCTCTCTGTACAATGGATCTGCTTCGTTTTAACCTGCCCTAATCTCACAAAATAGGTTTCACAAGGTCTAACTCACAGCTGATTGAGTAAGATGTCTGTGGTTACTTCATTTAAACAACTGTTTCAGCTGCCTCAGATATTGCTCACGCCAGAAATGCAGGTAAACAGCATAGGTGTGCACATGCGGTTCTGGGGTGGGAGGACGGCTGGTCGGTTTTGAGACTAACAGACAGACGGAAAGACAGACAGGCAAAGAGCGAGAAGCCTGAGGCGCTTGGCGAACAAATCCACGTGTCACACCCATATTCAGGGCTGTGTAATGGTAAGCAGAAGATGAATTCTCCAAACGAAAAAGAAAAGTCTGCCTTGTAAAGCAACGAAGGGAGTGGCGCGCGTTGCTTTGAGTAAATAAGTTAAAATGCACAAGAATTAAGTTGCAAAAGTCCGTACTTTAAAAAAACGGTTAATGCTATTAGACATCTTGGAGCAGAACAGACAAGTGAGTGAAGAAACAACTGGAAGAGTGTGCATGTGTTCCAGTGTTCTCTTGTTGGTGTAGGAGTTTTGTCTCCCCAATGCAATAAAAACTTTTGGATCACAAACAGGCGAAGAATGTCAAGGAACAAAACAGTCATGCTTTTCTGCACAGCTCCAAAACCATGTGAGGGGAAAAAAAAGACATGAAATGGCCACAGCAAATGCAACAAAGCTCTGTAGTTTGAGGCAAATGCATATTTGAGCGATTAGTCACTGTAACAACCGAGCAGATCTCATGCTTTTCATTTGGGTAAAGTGGGTTACCCAACGATGCTGGAGTAGTCCTGAAAAATATCTTAGTAGTTCAATACTAGGATATGTGGGAACGGGTGTTTCCTGGTGAGTGGCTCATAGGTGTGTCTGCCTGTATGAACTAGTGTGAATAACAGCAGTCAGTGTTGGTGTGTCAGGGTGAGTCATCCCGTATGACTACAATGCACGCAGCGCTGTACCGAGAAGCGAAGGAAGGGAAAAGAACAAGGAGGGGCAGAGAGGATGAATTTATTGGGTGTGTCCCGGGATCAACTCTGTAGGATAAGAGGAGCCACTTTATTTGAAGTTTAAAGAAAACCACGCAGAACAAAGTGATCTCAAATGTGCACTCTTGCCTGTGTTTTTACTTGTAAAACAGAGAACAGCTAGTTTTACTGCAGGGAGTATACACACTCGTGAATATAAAGCCTGAAAGCTTTCATTGCTCACCACAGACGCACAACGGGCACAAATCATAGTATCATGTGGCCAAACAATGAAAGTTGCATTGTTGTAAGATATTCCACTTTTCACAACTGATCAGTTGACGGGTAGTTTTTGTTCCCCAAACACAAATGTTTTAATTAGCCTGGAAAATGTGGTTTGTAGATGCAATTCATTTTATAGGTAAAGAAAAGAGGATTTTAAAAGGATATTTTTGTGTCGTATAGATCTCTATTAAAAATAATAATAATAATAATTAATTGCCAATATTTAAAATATATTTAAAATACATATAAAATAAAAAAAACATTTTTAAAATATCTGAAGTTAATTTAGTAATTTTTTTTATCATTAATTCCAGATGTTTAAAATACATTTTTGTAAATATCTACAATCAATTTAATAAAATACCACAATTAATTTTATATAAAAATAACAATTTAGTTGTTTTTTAAAAATATCTGCATTTTTTATTTTAATTGCAGATATTTAAAATAAACATCTGCGATTAATGTAATAAAATAATAACAATTATTTTAATTTAAAAAATTTCAATTAACTAGATGTTAAAATTAAAACATTAAACTGTAAATGTTTTTTAATGTCTGCAAGTAATTTCAATAAAACATTTTTAATTAATTGCAGATATTTTACATTGTTAATATTTGCTAAATTAAAATGTATTTTTATTAACTTTTTATTTTTATTTATTAAAAATATTTTTTAAATATCTTCAATGAATTAAAATGAATTTTAAAAAGTTATTTTTCAAAAATATATGCAATTTTGAATTAATTGCAAATATTTAAAATGAATTAACTGTAGATGTTTTAAATGTTTTTTACATTATTAATATCTGCAAAAATACACTTTATTTTTATTTTATTTATTTTATTTTATTTATTTAAAAAAACAATTCAATGAATTAAAATTAATTTTAATTTTTAATTTTTCAAAAATACATGCAATTTTAAATTAAACATTTAAATTAAATTAAACATTTAAAATACGATGATTATTATTATTATTATTATTATTATTATTATTATTATTATTATTATTATAGACACTAAAAATATTATCAGAAGCAAAAAAACAAAACAAACAAAAAAAAACAAATGAACTCAAATAAAACTCAGCTAAAATAATCAGCAATATTTATGTAATAAGCCTAAATGGGCAATCTTTTTTTTTTGTTTAGTTAGTAATTTGTAAATGCTTTCACACAATAATAGATACTCTCTTATGGAAAAAAAATTGTCAATATTTGAATTGCTTTTAAATGTCTGCAATTAACTTAAAATAAAAATATATTATAAAATAAATAAAAAAAACTGAATTTTTAATTGATTGCAAATATTTTACATCGTTAATATCTGCAAAAATAAATTTTATTAACTTTTCAAACATTTTATTTAAATATTTACTTTTTTATTTCTGCAATTTATTAAAATTAACTTTCATTTATTATATATATATATATATATATATATATATATATATGCAATTTTAATTAATAGCAAATATTTGAAATATGTTTTTAAATATCTGCAATTAAATTAAATTAGTTTTGGAAAACTAACATTTTTTAAATATTTGCAGTTTAATCTTTAAAATTAATTACAGATATAAAAAAAATTTAAACATGTAAAATACATTTATTTTAGACATTAAGAACATTAATAAAAAAATAAAAAAATAAATTAACTCCTAAAACAATCTACATGTGCTACTTGTAGATTAAAAAACGCATCTCTCTTAACAGGCAGGTGTGCATATTCATTTAGATAATGCAAATTAAATCCACACACGTTGGTGCCAGGTGTTTTTCAACATTGCTGAGGCATAACAGATAAATTGGTTATTGTATCTAGAGTACACCACAAAACAAAGACAAGGTTTTGAGTTTTCAATGGGTCCGTCCTGTTCTTTGTGGGAGGGCTTGTTGCACAGCAAGGGCGTGGGTTACCTGTGTATGTAGGTTACTTCAGAAGACAGCAATTATTATTATTACAGTTGGCACATCTGGTTTCCCCCGGAGTATGGAGGATGGGAGCGTTTCTGCATGAGTACTACATGAGTACGCACATTCTGCCACAATATTTGTGTAATAAGGCCAATCATTTTGCGTTTTAGTTACATGCTTTCACGGACTAGTAGAAACTCTCGTAAGTACAAAAAAATCTCGCCCCATCCCCCTTTCAAATGGTTTTGATCACTGCGGTCTCCAAGGCCACATTTTTTTGTGTTTTCATGGAGTTCCCCTCTTTGAGATCCAGTGCTAGTGTTCTAGTACAAACGTAGGGGAGGAACATCATGAGATACAGGCTGAATTGTGGTTTCCCCTGCAGGTTGTGAGTCATAAACACGAGGGAGGGACAAACAGAAAGGGACTATTCTGGGATGGCTGCCATGGCAACATAATAAGCAAGGGGGAAGGTTATTGCAGTGATGTTTCCATGGCGATCCCCTGTGTGTAAATAAATATGGCATGTCAAAATGTTTGAAAAGTAGTAACGTGCATTGCGTTGCTATGCAGTCACAATGTGTCATAATCTGATGTGAGCATAGTTTGTTTATATTTCTGTCTCCGTAATGCTTTAACACTATTTTGTCCCGATATAGGTGTAGTTTGTTTCACTTCACAACATCACACCTCTAGCCACACTGCCAAAGATATCAGGTCAAAGAAATGCAAAGTGCTTCAGAGCATATTTTCTAGTTTCAAGTTTCATTTCCTTCTAATATTTGATCTAAACAACAAATATATGCTCTTAGAAACAGTATACAATATAACATACAGTAAGGCTGTATAAGACTATAAACTTTTATCACACAGTGTGACATCAGCTGCATATTGTCACACATGCTACTGTTTATTTACAATAATAAGTGCTATAATTACTGACAGGCCCCATGGCGGCACTGTTTATGTTAACTGTACCATTTTATCTTGTTTTCAGACGCAATAGGCAACCTATGATCATTACATTCCTCTCATAGTTGCGAAGTGTTTCGACAGCGCAGTCTTCTACGGGCGAGTTTCAAACCTCATGCACAAGTCAATACAGGAATGACAGGCAGGCTTTTACCGACAGAACAATGCATACATTAACAGTAGTTCTTATAACAAAGGCCTTGGTAATTGGGATGATTGAGAAATAAACCAACAGTTTAGAGAATTATTTACTTCTCAGAAAGAAAGATGCTAAGCAAAGGTTACTGGGGCGGGACTCTTTCGAAAAGTACTAATATGTACACTTTGGATAGTAATATGTACTTTAAATAACTAATATTTACCATTTTGGGGTAAATAAGGTATGTACTTTTGTCTTTTTTTCTGAGAGTGTATAGGTTTAATAATACACATTTAATATTTACACATTACATTTTTTAACAATGATTAATATACAATTTACAATTATTTACAGTAAACACTGTTAATTATAGACTTTAGAACTATTTATTAGAAAACAATTGACAGAAATAGACAAATACAATTAACATGAATTGATTGATAAACAGTTACTAAATTATTTTACTATCTAAGGTTTATATGAAAATTGTGCTAAAGAATTAAAATTTTTAATTTTAATTTTTTAATGATAAATAAAATAAAAATTGCTTCGTTATTAATTCATTTTTTTAATATATGGTTTTAACCTTATGCAATATATATATATGTATATGTATATATATATATATTCTTATATATTAATGATCAATATATTAAATGATTTAAGGTTGATTAAAATATAATGAAATATACTTATACTGTTGGATTTATATATTACACTACATTGAATAATGCATAAGGAATTGCTACTTTCATATATTTCAAATTCTGTGATAATATATTTGCTTATATATTGTAATATTCTTAACATATAGATGTACATGTGATAAAATATGGTACTGTATGTGTAAAAATAAATGTGAGCATTTATATATATACACACACATACTTATATACATATACATACACATGTGGGAGAGTTTTGCTATGGATTCCTAGAAGTCTATATTTTGTAAATATGGGCCTTGGAAGAGGCTAAATGAATTTATTGTGCTTTGGCTACAGTAGGTAATTCTAGTGGTGACAATAATCATGCATGTCACTTCTGCAGGCTGCATGGTACTCTGTGAAATAAAAAGGCCACGTTCACACTGTCAGTTTTTGGGGTTGACAACGGCATTTACTTACAGGTGTGAGTTTTGAAATGTCCCGTTCAGAGAATGGAGCATTTGAGCCACGCACAGGATAACATACAAACTGACGGGAGGGAGCGGCTCAAGTGGACACTGGATATAAACTTTAAGATGAAACATAGCGCATTTCTCCGTCACTGTAAGTTACCAAAACCACAAATTAAACCACGCAGCACACGGAAGACGCACGTTTGTGCGGCATGACTTGAGGACAACAAGTTGTTCAGTCCTGTTCTGTTCACACAGCGCGTGTGTGCCAAGAACGCGGTTGTGAGTCCTGAAAATTTACGGGTGTGAGTTCGGTTAAGAATACGGTTGTCAAACCCGTAAATAACCGTACTGTGTGTGAACGTAACCGTATTAAAGGAGAAGTCCACTTCCAGAACAACAATTTACAAATAATTTACTCACCCCCTTGTCATCCACGATGTTAATGTCTTTCTTTCTTCAGTCCTAAAGAAATTATTTTTTTTGAGGAAAACATTTCAGTATTTTTCCCTATATAATGGACTGATATGGTGCCCCGACTTCCAAAATGCAGTTTAAATGCTGCTTCAAACGATCCCAAATGGCACCATATCAGTCCATTATATGGGGAAAAATGCTGAAATGTTTTTCTTAAAAAAACATAATTTCTTTATGACTGAAGAAAGAAAGACATGAACATCATGAATGACAAGGGAGTGAGTACATTATCTGTAAATTGTTGTTCTGGAAGTGGACTTCTCCTTTAAGGACTCAAATACGGTACTGACAACTGTATTCTGTTGCTGTGTGAACGTGGCCTTTAAGTGTCACACTTTTCATAGCTTTTGTTGGCTCTGAGACACTTGCATGGTATTTCTCCTGCTCTTTTTCTAGCAAACATTCAATCATCACTAAATGAAAACTTAAAGTGAAGACCTGATTATTTCAGGAGTATTGTCACAAGTCCATTGTTATTGAATGTCGGTGTTACTTCTGCTGTATTTTTACACTTAAAACAATTTGGTATTCCTCTTGTACCATTGTCCTCTTCTGTGCTAACAAATAAGTCAGATGGTAGTTCCATTGTTGCCAGCATGAAGTCTAAGTATGATTCAGCAGACTATATACTTTTAATTGTCAGGAAATGACTTGTCTTTAAAGGTTACGATTTAACATACTTAACCTTTGATCAGAAATTGCCTTAAACCTACAATTTTCTTTTTTAGTTTTATTTAGTAACTTTCAGGAGGGTGTACTCATTTTTGCAACGCAACATTTTGTCACTTTGATAAGAAAATCTTATTTTCCTGAATAATTTTGACATTCTTCTTTGGTTATTGATCAAGCAGGCTTGTTGGAATATTATATCTCCAAAGAACCCTAACATGTTTTCCAAGTAAAGAGTAATTGCTGAATTTACTTTTTAGAGGGGGTGTACTTATTTATGCTGTGCACTATATCTATATACACACACACAGTGTGTGTGTGTGTGTGTGTGTACGTGTGCATGTGTACATATATATATATATATATATATTACATAAAGCACTCACTCGATTAAGTTATAAATCTCAATTTCCACTTACCATGTTGCATGACTTTAACAAGACAGCCATAAATTCAAACCTTTTGATATTTGTTTTCCGTAAACACTTTTTTCTTAAATACTGTCACATATATTTTCATATGTGAAATATATTCCCCTGCAATTTTGTTTTTCTTAAGGGAGGTTACCTCACCTTACAATACACGTTCACCACAACATAGTCTAAATTCTTGATGGCACACAAGAATTCCTGTGGTTTTACGGTTATTGCCGCTTTAAACCAGCGTATACAATATATTGTAAACGATATCAAAAGGTGTGAGTGTGAGAGCCACAGATTCGTCATTTCACCTATGAAATGTCTGATATGGTGAGTGCCTGCAAATGGGCGTGTGCTTGCCGACAACAGCAATGGCAGTAATGAAGGCTCCAATTTTACTGCAACAATATAACATTTTACCATGTGCGCAGGCCGCAATACAACTCAACATATTGGCAAGATAATAAATCAACACCCATAGGCAGCTGTATGATATCATTTATGATTTTATGAACTTGTACTGGTTGTTCATATTTTTTCACACCCCTTACATAATTTGTAAGATGCTCAGCATTTTTGTAATTCTACTTTGCTTTAGCAATGCCCAGCACATTTCACAAGAAAAAATAATAACACACAATACCATTTGTTTTTAAAATCCTGCTGGATCTTTGAGCATCAGTGATGTTTTTTTGTTTTTCAGTGATCCTTTTGAGCGGCAACGCCATATCTCAAAAAATCAAAAAGCCAAGAAAAGGAGGGAAAAAGCTCCACATGCAGAACATACCAGGAAACTGAAGAAATTACAGTCTCGGGACTATTACAAAACACAAAAAGTCATTGGCAACACACAATATTAAGAACTAAAGGAAAGTAAACATTTAAACAATCATGTGATTTAAATGTTGTTTTATTTTGTAAAACATAATGTGCTATGATAAACAACTTTATATTAAATAAATTACAAATTTTATGATTCACCTTTGATACAGATTTAAAAGTCTGTACATAGTACAAAATTCTGAGATTACAATGAAAATTCTGTATTCAAAATCTAATTTAAACTTAAAGATACAAAGAACATTTTAAAGTTTTGAATAATTAATACTAACTACATTACTGTCACAATGTAAAATGATGTAAGGATTACACAATAAACACTTTGTAGATCGTGTCATAATCCAGACACGTCATAGAGTGAAGTCACAGCAAATTATTTCATAGTAATTGGTTATGCTTAAACTAAATACCACAAATGTGATCATGGACCACAAAACCAGTCATAAGAGTCCATTTTTTGAAACTGAGATTACATCATCTGAAAGCTGAATAAATAAGCTTTTGAATCTGAGGGTGCAAAAAACTCAGTATGCATATTACTAATCAAAAATTAAGTTTTCATGTATTTACGGTAGGAAATGTACAAAATATCTTCATGGAACATGATCTTTACTTAACATCACAAATAAGAGACCAGAACCAGAAATAATGTAAATGTTGCTTTTTTACATTATAGATCATTTTATACACTTATAATGAAAGCATCTTTTTATTCAGTGGAAGTAAGAACATCTGACGGTCTGTACAAATTAGTTCACATGATCAAAGTACTCAATTACTGACCTAGAGAGTGCAGAATCATATAAATATACTTATATAGGATTTTATACACTAATATTAATTTAGTTTCAGCATAAAAAATTATTACTATGAACATACAATTACTATGAAATATTTTGCTGTGACTACATGACGTGTCTAAATTATGACACGGCTTACAAAGTGGATTTTTTGTATAATCCTTATAGAATACTTTAGAAAATAATTGTACTGCATTGTCAGAACTTAAATATAGGGCTTATATATATCTAAAAAATACTTTGCAGTGATTTACACATTTGCCCTGAAATGAACACTGCCAAATCCAGCAGGAAAATAACATAGTTCCAGCCTCGGCTTTCCGCATCAAACACAAACGATGAAAGAATAGTGTTTTGCATGACATTTCTGAGCATTGTAGTGGAGCTCTGGATGAAACCAGTGTCTATGCTCCACCTCCCCCAATGGTAATCTGAGCCTGCAGAGTTATGTATGGGGTCTCATGTCCAAAAATGCAGGGGCTGTCTGTTTTCGCTCTCCCTTCTGATTTCTGCAATGCCTTGCATGAAAATCAACCAGTTACTTTCTCAACCAAACGCGTTGAGAGGCGTTGGCTGACGTTAAAACTTCTGAAAGGGATGTTAGAAGTTCAGATCATCCCGTGCTGTACTGATGAACCTTTGTGGTAGTTCCCAGTGACTGACAGCACCATTCACATTCCTCCCTTTGGCATGCCGACCTTTAACCCCTGCACTGGAATGCCAAAAATTCCTCCTTGCACGTCTGCAGAGAGGGGAAAAATATGCAGGCCAGAATTAAAGCCTAGAGACATACCTGTCCGCAGTTTTTTTAAACTTCGAATATACATTTTGTTAGATCATGATGTAATTTTGCATGAAGTTAGAACGCAAGAGTATAGTTAATGAAAAAGTGTACGCCGAGTTCTGGTGAGCCGGGCTGCGTGGTTATTTTTTCCTGGCAGAAGAGCATGGTGAGTGACTCCGGGGAAAATTCCCATATCAGCACAATGTAGCACAAACCACTTTCAAAGATACGCTTTCACAGCCTGGTTTCTGTTCTTATGTTCCTCATCTTAAATTGAGGTTTCATTACTGACTCATTGTTGCCATGGCACCACTTGTATACAAGGTAACACGTATGACAATGCTCTCGAGTTACCACTGCAACGCATGTTCGAAAACTCCCCAAAAACTGGCTGAATGTTTCTCGGTTTGCTTTCCTAACCGCTGCTAGCCCTCACTCTTTCCAGATGTGTGAAGCAGAGGCATACCATGCTTTTTTCTTCTCAGCTCAATGTACAATACAGACCTTGGGTGCCTCTCAGTCTCTATAACATTCTGTCACATGTATTTGGTGTAGCCTAATAAAATCAATCCGGAAAGAGTCGTGAGATGGGAGCTAAGGGAAGAGCCGGGGCGGGAGTAACTGCAAGAGAGCGAGGAAGCACTGGGGAACTTTAAGGGGAGCTGGCAGCACTAGTCTAGTGTTGCTGCTGGCATTACAGCATGTATTGTTCTTGAATCTGGTTTAGTTTGACCCTTTTAACTCCCAGCTCTCAACCAATACAAAGGAAGAGGAGGTTTTCTGGCAAACATTCCAGTTCGACACTCTCACGTTCCTGTGCGTTTCCTAACACGGATCGTATTTTCACTCGCTTGCGTTTTAATGCGTTGAAAAGCCAGAATTAAAGAATTGCAAATAAAGAACTATGATTTCTACATTGAGTTTCTCTGGTGATCATATTACAAAAGAATATCCTTTTTAGATTAATACTTCTGTTCAGCAAGAACACATTAAATTGTTTAAAAGTGACATTAAAAACGTTACAAAATTAGAATGTTAAAACGTTAGAATGTTACAAAAGTTCTATTTTAAATCAGTGTTGTTCTTTTGAACTTTCCATTCATCAAAGTTCTGATATTCTGATATCCTGTTTCACAGTTTCCATAAAAGCAGCAGGAAATCAGCATATTAGAATGATTCATCGTCATGTGAAAACTGGAGTAATGATGCTGAAAATTCTGCTTTACATCCCAGAAGTGAATTACATTTTAAAATCTAAAAACAGTTCACATGGTCAAGTCATGTTTATTTATATAGCACTTTATACAATACAAAAAAGCAGCTTTAGTGTCAAACAGGAAAATAATTTGTTAATAATGCAAGACGACAATAACAAACAGTCAGTTTTTCAACTGAAGTCAGTTCACTGTTGATTCAGTGATGTAATCATCCAGTTTAGCTCTCTTCCAATAGTGCAATCAAGCTGACAATATTGCCAGAAATTACATGTAATAAGGGTAATAATTTACAATAAAGTCAGTTAATGCATTAACTAGCATTAAAAATGAACAATAAATGTATATTTACTAATCTTTCATTGTTAGTTCATGTTAGCTCAGGCTCATTATTTTTATTTAGTCCATTGAGATGTAAAATCTCTTTCTTGTCTTGGCCAAAATGAAAAATTAGTTTCACCCAAAAAAGTTTTACCAAATTAAACAAAATTTAAACAAAAACAAATCATCAGTCAGCCATATTGGCGGCAATGAGCGTAAACAATTCCACTGAACCGAACAAAAGTCGCAGATTTTGCTAATTATTGCGGCTGAAAATAATCAATTATTGTCATGTTTTGGCCTGTACTAATCGGTTGGACCAGGAAAAATCATTTGGAGTACTATAGACTGCCAAAAGTTATAACAAATCAAGGAGAAGAGTGCAAAAAAACTGTCTGAGGAACAAAAATGAGCCAGAATCTCAACAACATTCATGTTTTTTTCTTATCATTTCCAGTCAGGTAGGTGAAATATTAGACTAATATCTTAATTAATATTGCTTATATGAATCTTTACCACCTATTAACTTTAGTTTATCAAAATATTGCACCCTTTCCTGCTCACTAAGTCCTTCTCTATATGCAGCTTCCACACGTTTTTTTCCGTGGTTTAGACAGCATAAATTAGCAAAACAACATATTCAGTAGTACATTAATTGTGCATTTCCATGCTGTTGTTTACATCCGAGTACCGCCAGTATGGTGACACATCCGGATAACTGAACAAATCGTGGCGTAAGTGCAAACCCTCTATAACACATTAATAAGAACTGGCTGAAAACGATCAATTATTGTCATGATTTGGGCTCTACTAAATCGGCTTGACCGAGAAAAACATTTGGAGTGTTATAGATTGCCAAAAGTTGAACAAAAGGCATTTGTGGTTGGCCAAACTGAACCAGGATTTCCAGAGCAAGAATCTTAACAACATTCATGTTTGTTCTTATCATTTCCAGTCAGGTAGGTGAAATATTTGACTAATATCTTAATTAACACTGCTTATATGAATCTTTACCACCTATTAACTTTAGTTTGTCAAAATATTGCGCCCTTTCCTGCTCACAAAGTCCTTCTCTATATACAGTTTCAACAATTTTTTTTCTGTGGTTTAGACAGCATAAATTAGCAAAACAACATATTTAGTAGTACATTAATCGTGCATTTCCATGCTGTTGTTTACATCCGAGTATCGCCAGTATGGCCGTGCATCTGGCTAACTGACCAAATCGCAATGTAAGTACAAACCCTCTATAACACTTTGATAAAAGTCAGCTAAAAAAAAATTATTTTCATGTTTTGGGCTCTGCTAATCCAGGAAAAACATTTGGAGTATTATAGACTGCAAAAAGTTATAACAAATCAAGAATAAGAGTACAAAAATCTGCCTGAGGAACAAAAGGTGTTTGTGGTTGGCCAAACTGAACCAGGATTTCCAGAGCAACAATCTTGACAACTTTCATGTTTGTTCTTGTCATTTCCAGTCAGGTAGGTGAAATATTAGGCTAATATCTTAATTAATACTGCTCAAAGTATCTTTACCACCTATCAACTTTAGTTTATCAAAACATTGCGGCCTTTCCTGCTCACTAAGTCCTTCTCTATATGCAGCTTCCACACATTTTTTTTCTGTGGTTTAGACAGCATAAATTAGCAAAACAACATATTCAGTAGTACATAACCGGGTAATCCATGCTGTTGTTTACATCTGGGTAACTGACCAAATCATGACATAAGTGCAAACCCTCTATAGCAGGGGTGCCCAACCCTGTTCCTGGAGATCTACTTTCGTGCAGAATTCAGCTCCAACCCTGATCAAATACAACTGAATCAACTAAATAGGATGTAAAGGAGCACTTGATAATTACAGACAGATGTGTTTGATCAGGGTTGGAACTGAACTCTGCGGGAAGGTAGATTTCCAGGAACAGGGTTGGGCACCCCTGCTCTACAGCACATCGATAAAAAAGTTGTATACAGCACTGAAAGATTACTTAAAACAAGCATGTTTCCATCGGTTAGTCTGTAAAATATTTTTATATAATATTTAAAAATATTTAAATTATTACTACAACTCTTGATACACTTCGTAAATGCTTTAGAACAGGGGTCACCAGACCCGGTCCTGGAGGGCCGGTGTCCCTGCAGAGTTTAGCTTCGATCTAATCAAACACACCTGGACCAGCTAATCAAGGTCTTACTGGGTATACTTGAAACTTCCAGGCAGGTGTGTTGAGGAAAGTTGGAGGTAAACTCTGCAAGTTTGGTGACCGCTGCTTTAGACGTATTTTTAATTATTAGTTATCATTTTCATGTTAACAAAAGGTACCCTTTTTTCTTTATTTATATAGGTGTTTACCTATATTTTGAATTCATTGCATTGTGCAAATGCCTTTAAAATTAATGGATATTACATATTTGTGACCCTGGACGACAAAACCAGTCATAAGTAGCATGAGTATATTTATAGCAATAGCCAAAAATACATTGTATGAGTCAAAATTATAGTTTTTTTTATGCCAAAAATCATTAAGATAAATAAAGATCATGTTCCATGAAGATATTTTGTAAATTTCCCACTCTAAGTATGTCAAAACTTAATTTTTGATTGGTAACATGCATTGCTTATTGTCCAATTTCATTTGAACAACTTTAAAGGTGATTTTCTCAATATTTAAATATTTTTGCAATCTCAGATTCCAGATTTCAAATAGTTGTATCTCGGACAAATATTTTGTTCTATCCTAACACTAAATATCAATGGAAAGCTTATTTATTCAGCTTTCAGAATATATACAAATCTCAATTTTAAAAAATTGACCCTTATGACTGGTTTTGTGGTTTATAACTGCAATCCAGTGAGTAGTAAAATCAGGCAGCCATCATGTAATGCCAAACTTCTAGTAAGATCCCACAGAACCGCTTTTATCTGTGAACATGTGGATGAAATCAATGTCTGTAGTCTTCAAAGGCAGCAAGTGAATCAGTGATCAATGTGTGACACCAGCCTGCTAACACACTCATAGTGGTATGAGGTTAAGTGAGGGCAGCACATTCAGTAGAGCAGCATTGACATGCTGGAGCCCAGGCCACACCCTGTGAGTGTTTGTGCTCACCATTGAGCAACTTGAAGGGAATTTTATCAGTGTAACTCTTTATCACTAAAGCGATCACATCTTTCCTACTCATCTAAAGACGTACTGTACTTGTTGAATTATTTACTTAACACACATCAATCACTCGTAGTTTTGATTAGGTTGCTCCCCCATGTGTGTGTTTAATGTACTTACAGCAAATTTCACGCTGTGTTATTTACCTCTCCCACACAGATCAGGGCAGTATTCCTTTCCTTTTCCAAATATGAAACACAGAGGATTAGCAACCAGATTCAAGCACATTAAATCATTGAAGCGTTGAAAACAAAATGAAAGGTTAAGTTACCAGTTACGCCCATGGGCAAGGTGTGGCTCTTTTTTTTGCTGAAGTTTACACAGACTTTCATCAGGTGTGTCAACCAACATGACAACCCCGGCATACTCCTATGCTAACATTAGTGTGTGCTCTGACTTTAGCAAATGAGTAGCTAAATTCTCACCCCGTCACAAGAAGAAAAACTGCAGTATCAGTGCATTACAGAAAGACATGTTTGAACAGCTTATGCTTGCAATAATTTTTCTTGGTTAGTGCAATTTGGTAACATAAAGCCTAGCCTACGGTAATAAACGCTTGCAAATAAATACCCGTGGTAACGAGTCACACTTCACAAATGTAGACCTTATGTTTTGATTAGACAAATGTGATCCTGGACCACAAAACCAGTCATAAGTGTTTTTTTTTTTTTTTTATTGAGATTTATACATCATCTGCAAGCTAAATAAATGCGATTCTGCACCACAAAACCTCATAAGTAGCACGGGTATATTTGTAGCAATACCAAAAACAAAAAACAAAACAAAACAAAAACAAACAACCGCAACAACATTGTATGGGTCAAAATTGTCGATTTTTTCTTTTATGCCAAAAACCATTAGGATATTAAGTAAATGTCCTACTGTAAATATCAAAACTTATACTGATTAGGATTCATTTAGACAACTTTAAAGTCAATTTACTCAATATTTAGATTTTTTTTTTTGCACCCTTAGATTTATAATTTTAAAATAGTTGCATCTCGGTCACATATTGTCCTATCATTAACCATACTTTAAAGGAAAGCTTATTAAGTTTTCAGATTGTGTTAATTTCCAAAAATTTATTCTTCTGACTAGTTTTGTGGTCCAGTCTCACAAATAAGCTTTCCACTGATGCATGATTTAAGATGGATTTTGAGGGTGCCAAAAAAAATATTGTTTTCAAAAGTTAATATTGCAAGTTAATCAAAAATTAAAAAAAAAAAAAAAGTTTTTATATGTTTACAGTAAGGAACTTACAAAATCTCTTAAGGGAACATGATCTTTACGCAATATCCTAAAGATTTTTGGCATAAAAGAAGTCAATTTTGACCCATACAATGTATTTTTGGCTATTGCTACAAACATAACCAGTGCACTTATGAATACATAACCTGGATTCAAGTTCCTTGTCCATGAATTCGCCAAAGTTGCAACAAACCAGGACAACTTCATGGAATTAAAATTAAGAAATAGCTTGGCATTTACCATGAATTAAAAAAAAATAATTAAAAAAAAAACAATTTTTTTTTTTTTTTTTACAATAAATTGTTCACAAGGCTTAAAAATTGAATTAAATAAGCTAAATATTTGGCATGAACACTTTTAGGTTGCAGAATGACTTATAAATCATAAAAAAAAAAATAAAAAAAAAAGAATGACTTATACTTGACTTGCAGAATGACTTAAAAAAAGAAAAAAAAATCTGAATTAAATGATGTTTAATCCTCCTCAAGTTTTATGTGGTCCATATTGGGGCACTGAAACACATATACAGGATACATGACCTGAGGCGCCCTCTGGTGGATTTTAGTTTCATCTTTTTTTCCAAAAGCCAAAGTAAAAATATGCAAACATTCCCTTAATTAAATGGCTGAGACGCCATTTTGTTTCCAGAGTTTCAATGATTTCCAGATTCGAGGCGAGCACCAAAATTTATACGCTTACTCAATGTCAGATCCCATGAGAGCATCAGGCACTGTGGAAAAAGCCTTCCCAGGAACATTAAAACCAGCACAACTAAATTAAAAGCAAACTTTAGACTTTCAATCTCTTTCAAAGCTTCCAAACGGCACCGTTAACCATTTATAAAGCATTTTACAACTTATTGAAGCATGACATGCTTACGCATTTAAGAAAAACAAATTTGAGTATAACTTGTGTCTTATAAACACTTCACAAATGAAACACATTCAAGGTGGGATCGTGGAAAAAAAAATGTTTATTTTTCTCAACTCAAACCCATCCGTTCACCACAGTTCAAAGCCTTATACATGTCATGTCCATTGATTTCATTGATAAATACTGGGCGCAAGATGTTCTCACTTGAAAATCTTGCCCTGGTTGAAAGGTTTGCCTACATGTTTGAATTCACCCTCCCATGCAAAGTACTCCTTCACCATGGTCTTGCACTCCTCGCTGTCCACATCCAGCTTGCGCCAAGTGTATGACTCATAGTCGATCTGCCAGTCGTCACTCAGCTGAAGACAGACGAGAAAAAAAGTTAAGCATTTTCACATAGGGAAAAAAAACATTTATATTTGAAACACCAGTAGTGTTTGATTACTTTCTTTGTAGTTGCATGCTAATACCTGCAAAACAAAACTGACTTGCACTGTCAACTTTCAATCAAAACATGCCAACTAACCATAGCAAAATATATACAGCTCACCAGTTTCCAAAAAAAACCATCCCACTTTCATAATACTAACACTTGCGTCTATGTGACACATTCGCACAATACCGAATGAAGCACATTTGCTAATGAATGGACAAACAGAAAACAACTCAAAAGTAGCTAGTCGATTAGTCTTGTTTTCCCATGGCCCAAGTAAAACCTTGACGTAATGTTTTCAAAGTTTTGTTTCGAACAGTGATTCAACTAGTTTTGCTTCAGCATTCATATTTCACTTTGGACATCACATCAAAGGTATAGTCTAAAATCTAGGGCTGTCAAACGATTAATCGTGTGTTTAATGTGTATATTTATAATGTATATATAAATACACAGGTATATATTTTAATTTAATTTTACTATATTTACATACTATATATACACATACATACATATATATACATATACATACATATATATATATATATATATATACAGCGTGTAAAACTTATGTCCTTTATATAAAAATAAAGAAAATTGTATAAAATGCAATTTTGACACTGAACCCATAGTTAAATGGAGACCAGGGTCTATTTTCTTTTATTTTGCATTAGGGCTGGCCAATAAAACAATAACAATTATTGCGCAACATAAATTTGCTCAATAAGTGATAGTTCGATAAATGTTTCATATAATGTTTATTGTGGCCAAGGCGAAACGAAAGAGTGCTAGTCATTTAAAGCTCACCACTCAGACCACTCATCCGCTCTAATTAAAGTTCAAACAGTGGCGTGAACTTGGTCACTAAACAGTGCTGTGAGATCCAGTGTGAAGTGCTTGAATTCAGTGAAGAACACAAATGACTATTCAAAGCCAGATGAAACTGCACTGACAAACAGGAGAAACACTGCGCAACGATACAGACAGAAACAGTGTTGCCAAGTCTGCGGTTTTCCCGCAGAATTGGGCTACTTTAACACTGTTGTCGCGGGTTGTTTTTCATTTTGACGGGTAAATAATGTCATATTTAGCCCCTGGAATGCAAACTTGCCAAAAATTGAGAACGAATTTTGAAAGAAGAAAAAAAAACAAAAAACAAAACACCCCACACATGTATTTTACACCCCAGAACACATTTGTTTTTAAACATGAAGTGTTTGTCATGTTCTGACCACAATTAAGTGTCTGGTTTTTACAACTCTCACAGTGTAACAAAAATCTGCCTTTAAACTTGAAAGAAATAAAAAAAAAATTGCCATTTATCGTGATCAGCATCGATACCTTATTTTGCATTATGTACATGGTTTGAAGATAACGCATCAAGCAACATGTTCAGATTGGCATCTGCCTACTTTGGCGAGCTTCTACCACAGAACTCGATTGGAATCAGTATCATCAAAAGACACAGGAAATGTTTACCCTATCAGAGAACACGCAATTCTGTGATGTGCTGGTTTTTATTTACCAAAATTAGATCATGTGAATCGATCAAGACTTTGGACATTCAGGTTGTCCTGAAAACCTGCTGCATTTATTGCTTTTAGTTTGACCACTACAGCTGTGTTAAAACTGAAAGATTGTTTGGTTATTGGTCACATTTGGCTGAAACTCAAAGCAGCTAATGTTCCTTTTACTAGGTGCTTTGTGCAAATATGATGCAAGGCAGTGGAGTGTAAGTTTTCACCGTGCGCCTTGGAATAAAAGCTTTAATCCGGCTAGCAGTTTTTAAAATCTGATCTAGTCAATGTGATGCAGTGTTTTTAAAACTAATGCAAAGTGCATTCGCTGTACTGTACATGAAGAAAGACTAATTGTGCATTGCTAAACTTGTAAAATAACAGGTTTAAATTATGAATCACATTTCTTTGATGTTATCATTTAGTTCGCTCAAAGAAAAAAGAAGTGAAAATTTGCATGGATAGTAAAATGTACACCTCTCTATTACACTTCTCTTTTTACAATAACACATCCAGAACTGTCAGTTGTGAAATACAACCTCAGGTGTTTCAAAGAAAGGAAGTTTTGGTTTTCAGCCACATCGAATGTTAGTTTACAATCAAACCACAATTATAATTATTGCAATAAACTAAAGACAACATTTTTGCTTTGTTGTTGATGAAGCAGTACACAAGTCCCACTGAAGGTGCTTTGAGGGCTCTTAAATAGATTGGAAAACATCCATTTTATCCATTGTAAATAACATGTTTGTCTGTACATGTAAATCACTCACAGTGAATGCAAGCTCCTGGCCTCTGAAGACCCAGATACCAGAGATGCAGCTGTCATTGTTTGCACCAAAGAGGATGACACTGGCGAATGCATTTTTACGCAGTTTGTCGAGTCGCTGGAACATTCCTGAGAAGAAGAGCAAGAAAGTACTTGTACATACCATGAAAAACTATGCAATGCTACACTCTTGCGCAAGTAGCAAATGCTGAACATACATACAAGCACTTTGTTTAAAGAGACTCAAAGTCAGCGTGACCCAACTGTACCTGTGATAAGATTACAGCTCATGAAGGCCATGGTCAGCTCTTCAGGGAAGCGGTACTCAGCATACCAGATTGAGAAGCCCTCACGATCAAAGTGATCCCAGAAGTAAGGCAATGCCACAGTCAGGGTGTCCTCGTTGGAGTATTTCCTCTTGAACTCATCCATGACAAAAGAACTAGCGACAAGAGGACAAATGCAAACTGATTAGAGGCACAGACAAACTCTTAGACAGCAGCTATCTTTAAAGCGAAGGTGTATCAAGTACCTTTTTGGAAGGTGAGCAAATGGGTCCTTGGCTTTCGGCTCGGAAGCCAAAGCAGCCTCACATTCGTCCATCTCCTCTTCAGCAGGGGCGGCTTTCTTTTCCTCCTTTTTCTTCTCTTTTTTCTCCTGCTGCTGCTGCTGTTGTTGCTGCTGCTGCTTGCCTCCTTCCTTACCACCCTTCTCCTTCTTGGCAGGAGTCTCCTTCTTTGGCTGCATCTCAGCAAACTTCTTAGCTGGAGAATTGAAGATTTTAAATTAAAACACACTTATACTCGCACTCAACATTGTAAAGATATTAAAACGGCAAGCAGTGTTTCACTATGTTTTATGCTTCTGTAAGACATTAGGCATATTATTTGAGCTTCATTTTGCAAGTTTGTATCTTCTCTTAAGACTAATAAAAAACCCCACTCAACCACATTTCTAAGAACAACTTCAACTTCCTCCAAAACAAGATCATTTTGTGCATTCAGTTATTTTGGAGGAAACGGAGGTGTGTAGAGCTTCGGGTTAATTTTGCTTGAGGTTCTACTGGCTTCAGTATCAGAGCATTCTTTGTTAAAATGGGAGGAAAAACCCTTAAGGGGGAGGTGGGGGGGGATCTAGCATTACATATAATAAAATAACCTATAAAAAAAAAAAAAAAAAAAAAAAAATAACAATGGCTTTTTAAAAGGCTCTATATATAGCAAAGTATTGCAAATGTATTCCAAGTTGCTTTTACAACATACATTGTTACATAACTTTTATAGGGTGTCGTCAATATTTTAAACCTAAAGAATGTTCTACAGTGATTCACAGTATCTGCCGCCATAATTTTAGGACAACCTATAAACCATGAATTTAGGAATCACATTGACATTGTGCTAAAAACTCTGAAATCAGACTGATTTTCCTCACTTTAAAAAGGAAACATACCATCAAACTGAGCCATTTTCTCACAGAGCTTGACCTCGCCCAAAACAGTCTTAAATTGAGGCTGGTTGACACAGGTCAAAAACCAGCGGGTGACATTGGGGTAGGGCTGACGGAAAGCAGGCTCAAGAACCTAGAAGGTGAAAGACACAATATAACATCAGCAAATATGAAACATGTAGAGATTACATACTTAACTGAGGACCAAGGATCAAACTGAAATATAATACTACAAATATAAAAGGACAGTTTACCCTAAAATGAAAATTACAAAAAAATAAACCTGCTTTTGTGGTCTGAAAAAGGGCATATGGCAACAACACAAGGGTGAGTAAATGATGACTTAATTTTCACTTTTGGATGAACTATCCCTTTAATTATACAACTGATTATTCAATAAGTAATACAAGTTATCTAATGTAGGTATTATCCGTTTAATACCTTGGAGCTTTATTAAGCAAATTTGTTGCACATTAGTCATTAAAATGGTTCAGCAAGCCAATGGGTGAGGAACAGATGAGACAACCAAAAAGCAAAGATGTGCGTGTGTGTGTGTATACACACGTACACACATAAGTCAACATTTGAAGTGAATCAAAACCTTAAACCAAAACAATACCAGTTCTCGTCTTAGGACATATTTGATGAACTTTTTTGATCCACGTCAAATGCTGACTACTGTATCTATAAAAGTAACACTTTACAATAAGTTTCATTAGTTAAAGGGATAAAAAAAAAAAAAAAAAAAAAAAAAAAAAGTCATTAATTACTCACCTTCACATCATTCCAAACCCATAAGATCTTCGTTCATCTTCAGAACATAAATTAAGATATTTCTGTTGAAATCCAAGAGCTTTAAGAGCCTCTAACCACATTTAAGGCACAGAAAGGTACCAAGAACATTGACAAAATTGTCCATGTGACAACCATAATTTTATGAAGCTATAATCACACCATAAAAACACCCTTGCTGCCGATGGAGGGTCAGAAAGCTCATGGATTTAAAAAAAATAAATAAATAAAATTAAAAAAAAAAAAAAAGTCTTAATTTGTGCTCCAAAGATTGGAGAAAAACAAAAAAAACAAAAAAAAAAACAAAATGTCTTACGAGTTTGGAACGTCATGAGGGTAAATTAACGTAATTAATGACAGTATCTTCATTTTTGGGTGAACTATCCCTTTAACAATAGTTAACTTTAAGTAACATGAAATAAAATGAACCATTAATTTCAACATTTACTAAAGCATTATTAAAATTAAAAGTTGTACTTAAAAGAAGTTCACTTCCAGAACAAAAATTTACTGATAATTTACTCACCTCCTTGTCATACAAGATATCCATGTCTGTCTGTCTTCAGTCATAAAGAAATTGTTTTGTGAGGAAAACATTCCAGAATCTCTCTCCATATAGTGGGCTTCAATGGTGCCCGCAAGTTTGAACTTGCAAGATGCGGTTTAAATGCAGCTTCAAAGGGCTCTAAAAGATCCCTTCCACGGAAGAAGGGTCTTATCTAGTGAAATGATTGGTCATTTTCAAAACAAATTGACAAGTTTTATACTTTTTAACCTCAAATGCTCATCTTGTCACGTCTCTGTGATGCGCATGCATAGTCTGTGTAATCCGGGTCAATAAAGTTAGGGTAGGTCAAAAAACTCCTGCCTCGTTTTGTTCTTCAATGTCAAAATCATCCTACATCGCTGTTTTACTTTTTTTGTAAAGGGCGTTTGATGTTCTTTGCATGTTCACTTTGTAAACACTGGGTCTGTACTTCTGCAGCGATGTGGACTATTTTGAAGTTGGAGGAGACAAAAAAGATGGGAGTTTTTCAACATACCCTAACTGTACTGACCCAGAAAAAAAAAAAAAAAAAAAAAAAAAAATAGTAAAAATTATGCAGATCTAGACAAGAAAAGTATATAAATTGTAAGTTTTCATTTCGCTAGATAAGACCCTTTCTTTCTCGGCTGGGATCGTTTAGAGCCATCTGAAGCTGCATTTAAACTGCATTTTGGAAGTTTAACCTTGGGGGCAGCGGGGCACCATTGAAGTCCACTATATGGAGATAATTCCTGACATTTTTTCCTCAAGAAACAATTTCTTATTGACTGAAGAAAAGATTTTGGATGACAAAGGGGTGAGTAAATTATCTGTAAATTGTTGTTCTGGAAGTGAACTTATAACATTAATGAATGTACTGTGAATTAACATGATCTAACAATGAACAACGTATTTTTATTAAGTAACATTAACAAACATTAATAAATACTGTAATAAATCTATTGCTCATTTCTCATACATGTTAGTTAATAAAACTAATGGATCCTTACTGTAAAGCATTACCCAAAAATACTATAACCTTTATTAAAATAAAAAAACAACAACAACAACAACAACAACAACAACAACAACAGGATAGCACCATTTAAAAACAGATCTTCGTCATATCTCTTTAGTATTACATACACCTTTGTTTACATCTGTGTGTTGCTCGGCAACCACTTTGTTGCAAGCAGTTCTGAGGAACTACATTTTTTGGCAAAAGAATAATATTTTTATTAATATCATTACACTTTATTTGCTCAGTTTCATTTTGTGAAACCTTACTACGTATATGGAATAACAGTTTTATAAAAGCAATAAGCCCCGTAAAGCCGTGGTTTACAGTGAATTTATAACAGCTAAGGGGGTAACAATGTCCTCTAGCTGTTATAAATTCACTGTAAACCACGGCTTCTTGGGGCTTACTGCTTTAAACTATAATAGGTAAAATTAGTGTTAATAAATTAGTGTTAAATATTCAATAGACAGATACTGAAAATTAAAAATTACCAGTATCAGAAACTATGATGACATGCCATGAAACGGACCTGTTTTGTTTATCCACACCCCTAATTAAAACAACCTGATCACAGTTCAGATTTCCATGGCACCCTGCAGACTCACCTGTTTGTAGAGCCAGAGCAGAGAGCAGACAACAGTGATGTCAGCCAGACTGACTCTCTCCCCAACCAGGAAAGTGCGAGTGTTTAAGTGCTGATTGAGGACAGCAAGGACACGTTTTACCTCCTCCTTAGCCTGTTCTGTAGCCTGTATACAAGACAGATTATAGCCTTAAAAAACACCATTCAAATCCTGACAGGTAAAGCCAATACACAAACATATCCAAAGCTAACCTGTTTGTTGAACTGCATGATACCCAAGGTGGGGAACACCCAGGCGCTAGCTGGAGGGATGATCTCAGAGTCAGCGAAACTGACCCACTGCAGCACCTGGGCACTGGCCTGGGGAGTGCTGCCACGAAGGGCATCATTGCTCACTGTCAGGAGGAAACAGCAGCATTAATGAGTGTAATAAAACACTAAACGTTTTTTTAAAGCATCACATTAGTTCATGTATGAGTCTATTTACACTTGGCCACTTCAGGCATTTCCTCCTATGTAAAAACACCAGAAAGCTTATAGAGGGTTTGCACTTATGTCACGGTTTGTTCAGTTATCTGGATGCACAGGCCATAATGGAAATACTATGATGTAAACAACAGCACTGATTGCATGGTTATTGTACTACTCAATATGTTGTTCTGCTAATTTATGCTGTCTAAGTTTTGCACTTATTTACTTGAGTTGTTATAACTTTCGGCAGTCAATAGTACTTCAAATGTTTTTCCCAGTCTGACCAATTAGTACAGCCCAAAACATGAAAATAGTTGTTGATTTTTAGCTGCAATAATCTGCAAAATATGCTAGTTCAGTTCGGTTCATTGGCATCGTTTATGTTCAGCGACGCCAACATAGTCAATTGATAATGTTTTGTGAAAGCACTCTATATATAAAGCCTTGCAAATAATCCTAAAATTTGAACGTACGACAATTCACAAAACTACAACATCCGAAAGCACAAAAAGTTCCTAATGCATTTATAAAATGCATTTCATATTAAACTCAAGTGCAATGCATCAGCTCCACCTATAAAACACCCACAAACGTCTTTATGCTTCATATACATATGTACAAAAAAACAAAAAAAACATAGAAATTAGAGTTTATTATTAAAAGCCAGTTAAAGTGTTGCTCATTTTCCAATATAATTTACTAATGCATATTGTGATTGGCTTTTAATTTGTATATTTTCATAAAAGGTTGAATAACTAGTACACGAGTGCCAAAGGCATACACACACAAGAAAAATTTCACATCAGTTTCTGCCTTTATTTATTCCTCACTACTGACATACACTGAAAGTCAAAAGTTAAGCAGTAAGATTTTAATGTTTTTTTTTTTTAAAAGAGGTCTCTTCTGCTCACAAGCCTGCATTTATTTGATCCAAAATACAGCAAGAGCAGTTATATTGTGAAATATTTTTATTATTTAAAATAACTGCTTTCTATCTGAATACATTTTAAAAAGGTTATTTATTCCTGTGATCAAAACTAAATTTTCAGCAGGATTACTACCGTCTTCAATGATACTTCAGAGATCATTCTAATATACTGATTTTTGTTCAAGAAAAAAGTATTATTCTTTATCATCATCATCAACATTCAAACAGTTTCTACTTTCTATTCATCAATGCATCCTGAAAAAAAACTAAAAATCGCCGGATTTTAACAGAAATAGTACAATTATTTCTTATAATCATGTGACTGGAGTAAAGATGCTAAAAATTCAGCTTTGAAAGCACAGGAATAAATTCCATTTTTAAATATTCTTAAATAGAAAACAGTTATTTTAAATAGTATAAATATATCTGTACTTTGGATCAAATAAATGCAGGCTTGGTGAGCAGAAGAGACTTTTAAAAAAAAAAAAAAAAAAAAAAAAAAAAAAAAAACCTTAAAAATCTTACTGTTCAGAAACTTTTGACAGTTGCACCCTGTAACTCAAAACACGGTCATCTTCATTTAAAACTTGCGAATGCACACTCTCTCATCTATTGCAGCCTTTGATTTTGAAATCAGATGAATGAAATGCATCTTATTGGCACGCATTAAACACTTTTGTGTATAAACATTTGTTGCCAAATATAAATGAAACAGTTTTAACAAATCGCTATCCAATCAAAGGAAACACATTAAGTGGCCGAACATAAATAGTCCCTATAAAGCGTACTTACAGTAGTGAGCAATGGCATTGCTCTCAAACAGACAGAAGCCATCATCACCCTGGTAAGCAGGAACCTAAAATGGACCGGAGCAACATTAAACAAATGAATTCCACATCAATAACATATGCAGAAAAAGAAAAGAGGCAGGAGAATGCAGACCTTGCCCAAGGGAAAGTTGCTGAGGAAAGCAGGGGATCGGTTCGTCTGCCCAAAGGTGAAGGCAGGGGAGGCGCTTGCAATCTTCAGACGAGCCCCACTGTACTGGGCAGCGATCTGAGCCTTAAAGGCCCTCCAGTTCTCTGGGTATGTGTAGAGAGTCTGCAGAAACACAAGGTTTGAGATCACATTGCTTAAACTGATGCTGCTCATTCAGACTGGGTCATCTGTAACACAAACTCAGTGCCAACAGAAGCTGCCCCCTTCGTTAAGGCCACTCACAGAACATTACACAGCACTTTCCCCGAGGCGGACACAGCTGACAGTCAATTCCCTGCAATAAATTACTTAACAGACTATAAACAATGTTTGCATATACAAATACAGAGCTAACACTAGCATAACTTATAAACTGAAGTGTGTTACAACACATTTATTTTAAACCATCTGGTGTTGCTACGCTTTAAAAGCTTGGATTAAGATTTTAAAAACCTTTCAAGTGTTTGACACCAACACAAGATTTCATAATAGGATGTTAATGGTTTAAAAACGCCTTATTTTGTCTTGACGAGCACACAATGAATGCTTTTTAGCTCGCTACGCTTTCATACCAGCTAACACTGCTAACATACGCGCTTTACTTTAACGAATTTAATGTGAAAATACATATGACACTGTGCAAGTTAAAAATGTTTGAAGTGTGAATGAAAGGTGTGAACGGGAAAGCAAGGGAAACGTGGCACAAAGGAGCACAGCGCTGTGCTTTTGTCCGTCATCACTCTAACCACCTTATAAAGGGGTGTGGGGAATATTTACAGCAAAAATAATCATCACGCCAGCTTTAAATGAGACTTTAAAATAGTACAGTATGACAACAAGCCGTAAAGATATAACGATTGGAGCGATTATGGGATGATTGTGAATGGAGATGTGCTGTAATAAGGCGTCAAAGGGTTTTCTCCCATCTTACTCACCCCTGCCGCCATCTTCAGGACGAGAGAAAGGAGGAACGAGCCGCGCGGTGCTGACGTATAGGCCAGTCCTGTCGCTGAAATAATACGTAATAAAGGCGTGCACGCGCTTTTTCGTCTTTATACTCTTTATTTCACTTGGAAAGTGTCTTATTCGTGTGAGAATATGAACTAAAAATAAACCATCTTTTAAACATTTTATAAACTAAATTAAACTATATGGATCCGCATTAGAAACTAAAAATCAAGGAAGACGTGTAATTAGTTTAATATGTTGGAAATTGTAACTTTACCTCTGGCACAAATTTTATTCTTTTATTTTTATTCTTGTTCCTTTTTTGGTAACACCTGACACTGGTGAACACACAGACTAATGCAATCAGATTCAACAATAATTTCTCAAATATTTATTACAACATATACTGACAAATTTAACACTGCAGTGGTGTGAGATGACCGCACGGTTTCAATTAACTGAACTGCAGTGGTCAAACGAATTAAAATATAGTGGGTAAACTATAATTAAGCTACAAATTATATCATCCATGGTGAAAAAAAACCAGTATATTTTGGTAGGTATGATTTGATGCTGGGATGCTGGTTAGGTAGGTTTTGATGCTGGTTTAAGCTGGTCCTTTGCTGGTCATGTTGCTGGTCAAGGATCATGCTGGTCATTTGATTTTGATCGGGACTTTCGAGCGGGTTCGCGAATCATTTGATTTCGATCGCGACTCGGAGCGCGAATCGCGAATCATTTCATTTATTTCATTTCGATCGAAATCAAATGATTCGCGAACCCGCTCGAAAGTCCCGATCTAAATCAAATGATTCGCAAACCCGCTCGAAAGTCCCGATCTAAATCAAATGATTCGCGAACCCGCTCGAAAGTCCCGATCTAAATCAAATGATTCGCGAACCCGCTCGAAAGTCCCGATCGAAATCAAATCCCGATCGAAATGATTCGCGAACCCGCTCAATGATCGCGACTCGGAGCGCGAATCGCGAATCATTTCATTTAGATCGGGACTTTCGAGCGGGTTCGCGAATCATTTGATTTCGATTTTTTTATTAAACATTACAGATATTCAAAACAACAAGACAGTACAATTACAGACAAAATAAAAAAAACAAAACAAAAAAAGAATACACAGATTTGTTGCCAGGGTAACAAACAAAGAAAAAAAACAGGGTAATAAAATTACATCTTAGGATGACACAAAGGATGAATACAGAGATACAGTTTCCATAGCTTTCAAATTAGTAGAACTTTGGATAGTTTCCACATACATATCCAAGTGCACTTTGAACAAAGAAAAAAGAGGTTTAGAGCCAGTAAACTTCTGTTTATGAATGTGAAATTTAGCTAACAGAAAACACAAATTAATTATGTAATATTGTCCTGTATTCTCTTTAGAATATTCAAATAATCCAAACAAAGCATCTTTAAAACAAAATGAGAAGTCACTTACAAAATAAGATTGAATAAACACCAAAAAATCTGACCAAAATTTCTCTGTGCGGGTGCATTGCCAAAACAAATGAATGAAGTCTTCTTCAGAAGAATGACAAAAACTGCAGTTCACTTCAATGTCAGGCTTATATTTCCTAAGAAGGACTTTAGTCGGGTAACATTTGTGAATCAGCTTAAATGTCATCTCTTTTACTTTATTGGTAAGCAGATACTTATGAGGCAAGGTCTGTACTTTCTCCCATGGTATGTTCTCCACAATATTATTCCAATACGATATTACGTAGGGAATTGTTGTTATCTCAGCCTGGAAGAGAGCTCTGATTTTATAGTTATTTTTCTGACGATCTTCAGAAAAGCATACACCTCCAATCATGGTGTCAGTTAAATTCAGAGAGTAAGAACACGGCCATGGAAATGTAGAACCTTGCAACAGAAAAGACACACCAGAGGGAATGGCATTGAAAACAATGGCATATTCATCAGCAGATACAGGAATATTATATTTCTGTAAAAAATCTGAATAATTATAAAGTCTGCCTTGTGAGTTAAAAAGCTGTCCAACTAAAAGAAGGTTGTTTTCAAACCAATCTTTGAAGAAAAGTGATTTATTCTTGTAAAGAATATTCTTATTGTTCCATAAGTAGTATTTGTGTGGAGAGAAGTTGTGTTTGTATATGAGGGACCAGGCCAAGAGCATCTGCTTATGGAAATTAGAAAGTTTGACAGGGATTTTTGAGACATTATAATTACAGAGTAAAAGAAAATTCAGGCCACCAACTTTAGAGAAAATATAATTGGGGATAATATTCCAAAGGGAAGAGGGATTTTTAAGAAAATTCTTAAGCCAGTTAATTTTAAAAGTGTTGTTTAAGGTAGAAAATCCAGTCCCCCTTGTTTTATTGGATTCATTATTACTGATTTCCTGATATAATGGGTTTTATTTTTCCAAACAAAGTTGTTTAAACATGCTGTCAACTTTTTTAATGTTCCTTTATCAACTTCCAAGGAAAGAGCAGCATAAGTCAGTCGAGACAATCCTTCAGCTTTAGAGAGTAAAATTCTTCCTCTTATTGATAAATCTCTCTGCAGCCACATATTGAGCTTCCTTTGTGTTTTCACTATTAAAGGGTCAAAATTTAGTTTACATCTTGTTTTTTGGTCTTTAATTAATTAATTATTTATTAATTCAGATCTGGACTTGTGCAGTTTCGCGTATCATTTGAGTTAGATTGGAACCGATCAGAGCGAGTTCGTGAATCTTTTGATGCACATCGCAACACCGGAGCTAGATTCCTAAAATTTGGTTGTTCAGCCTCAAAGCAACTTATGACTCATTTGTTACTGGCCATCTTTACATCTATCATCAGGTCTACTAGAGGAAGCATTATGAATGATGGTGTTTTGTCTTAGCAAAAAACAGTGGTTTAAAGTTTATACCATAACGATTTAATTTATTATAATCACCGTTTTTCACTTTACAAGACAAGACATTAATTGATGAACTAGAGTGGTGTGGATTACTGTGATGTTTATCAGCTGCTTCGTCTCTCATTCTGGTGCATCCATTCACTGCAGAGGATCCAGTGGTGAGTAACACAATGCTAAATTTCTTCTGATGAAGAAGCAAACAAAATTACATCTTGAATGGCCTGAAAATTAGTTTTTTTTTTTGGGTGAACTACTGTGTGGCTGGTATGAAATAAAGTTTTAATTAAAAACATTTTCCTGTCAAAGCTGTTACAATGAAAATATATATTTTAGAAAGGGGTACCAATATCAAAATATTTGCAAAAATCAGCAATGTTCAATGTGTACTATGTATTAAAGCTTTTTTACAAGCAAAAACGAAAACAAAACCAGACAGAGACATGTTCAAAATTTTGTGAGTGCTGTATTACAAAAAAGAAATATATTCAAGTACAGGCTGACTGGCATTTACAAAAAAACTTTTAAAATGACCTTATATAATAATGAGATGAACTCTAAAAGCAATGTAATGAATGCTGACTTTAACCTTTCATAACATGGTTTAACATATAACATGGTTTAACATAACATGGTTTTACTCACAGGATTTTTCAACATCTGAATAGGCCTACTGATGATATTTACCCTTCTCTCTCCTTACAATAAATCTTTCCATCACATAGAGCCACTGCTGAGCTACATTTTGTTCCCATGTGATTTGCTGCTGTTTCACAACTGAACTGTTGCCATGGGAAATCTGTCATTATACTACCATGAGGATAAAACAATAAAAAGGGAAAAAAAGACATAACTTCAAATGAATGGGGAAATAATTACAGTATATACATAAACGATATAGCATCACCACAGCATCAAGTTTCATATTTTCCATATTCTTGGCAGAGGAATCAGCTCACAAGACCTAGAAGAATAAGAATAAAACTTTTAGACAATAGTCGGATAGCACATTTGTATTTTAGAGTACATAGAGTAAATAATGCACAAATTTTGTACATAAATCTTCTGTTCCAGATTCATACATATTATTATTTATTTTAAGTTTTTATTTTATTTAAATGTGTTCTCTGTTCTCATGTCAGATATGTATGTATGTATACATGTATGTATGTACCAGGAGCACCTTAAAAAAAACACAACAAATTCCTTGTGTTTGCGCATACTGGGCGAAAAAAGTTAATTCTTTAAATACATACATTATTGGAAACAACATTGAAATGAATCTGTTTTCATACATTTTTGTTTTTTTAATAATTACAGGAACAATAGTTATAAATTATAAACGAATATCAAAGGTATGGCACAGCTAACTGCAAGGGTCTGATTGTAAACACATCTGTAACATATGCTTTCATTATAAGAAATACATACCCAGGTAGTCATCCATAAGAGATCCAATGGCAAACTAATAAAAAAACAAACAAAAATGTAATTAAAAACCCTGAGAAAAAAAGTTACATCCAAATAAAACTTTTCTAAATATTATTTAGCATGTTCAAGCAATAAGGATTTACAATATCATTCTTATCCACTCGAGTTCCCACAATCTTCAGTCGAATTTCATCGTCTTGTTGGATCACAATGTCCTGTTGAAAAAAACAAACTGAAACCGTCTATATTTGTGCATGCGGATTTGAAAAGAATCGTCTTCAATAAAACAGTTGCTAAAGGTGATTTATTAAATATTACCTCATCGACTGTCTTATAACATGGAGGATTTGAGTTTGGATCGAACTCCATCTCAGATGGAATAGACTAGATATAACAGCAACACAGATATAACACAAACACAAGTGTCAATGACTATTATTTATATAGAAAGACAGATAGATAGATAGAGATCCACTAAATACTTACATGACGAGAAATGAAACAAGACATGGGGCCAATTTCTGTAAAGAGTCCAACCTTGGAAAAGAAAGAGAGAAAAACTCTGTATTGAGGTATGAAAAATCAGCAGCAGGGATCATTGTGCAAGTTAGTTCTTCAAATGTTGTGATCTGTCTCCGCGTTAAGTCAGTCCGTGAACTAAGAATAAAATAAGAGTACTAAAATGGACCCGTACTTTGTTAACCTGGGTGACGACAGCATCCACAACTTCTCCTTTGAAGGGACGGAACACGATGGCTTTGTATTTGACGGGATACAGCACAAAACCTCTGCCAGGCTGGATAACGCCTGCTCCAATATTATCAATTGTTGTTACAGCAATAACAAAGCCATACCTGTGAAACAAAAGAAAGACATTTGAGACACATATCTCACAATATTCAGTGAAAAAAGACAAATCTCTAACTTTCTGTTGGACTTACTTTCCCGTGCATGTTCCCTCCACCTCAGTGAACAGCTTCTGTTTGACTGTGTTCAAAAGGTTTGGTCCAAAGTATCGTGGATGCAAGAGAATCTCATGCTCCAAAGAGATCTATTGTAATGGATATTGAAAAAACAACAGTAAATACAGATTATATTCAGAATCAGGGACATTCATAACTATCATGACAACAAGCCACTTTAAGCCCCATGAATGTACGTATGTACATATAATGATAACACTCTGTATTAACAATTACATTGACCGTTTTTGTGTTTTTAATTAAGTAAGGCAAATAAATATACTAAAATATAATCAATCAATCCAAAACAACTAGATTAGACTAGCTAGCTATATTAGATCCACTAACTATTTCAAAACCATCAATGAATACACAAGCCGAATAACGTACATTTTACACATAAAGCTAAATAACTACGAACTTACGTGATAAAACATCTCCAAAGATTTTTTATCTTCCAAAAGTCTTGGTTTTAAATTTAAAAAGCTGGGAGTGTTGGTTTGTGCGTGTTCAGGCGCCGACACTCAAAAACACGAATCCAGCTACACGAGCGTTTCCGGGCACTTTTCAAATTAAAAGTCTTGCAATTTCCTGGAAGATATTTTTCACAATACAGTTCGCATAGAGACGTTCAACCTCGCGTCAAACAAACATTTCTTTTATTAAACAACTATTTATTTAATTATTATTATTATTATTAAATATTATTTATTTATTTTGTTAGTGTTTTGTTAAATATATGTTTAATTTGGAAAATAATTTTTTAAATCTGAATTATGTTATTATGCCATTTTCAATAAACATGATTAAAAATAAGTTTATTTAAATGCCTTTCTGCCATGTTGTATAAATGGCCCAAAGGATGTTGCTTCCTGCGTGTCACAGCTTTTCAACAAATAATAACTAGCTAACTAAATAAATAAATAAAAAAAAAAAATTGAAATATGTAATTACAATACACTGTAAAATTGTAATTATTACCTTTATAAATATATAAAAAATAACTGTAAATGTATAGTAATTTCTGAACCAAACAGATGTGCATAAATAATAAATTCATAAAATGCATTAATTTAATATTTTACCATAATTTATTATTTTAATCACTTTCGGAGAGACAGAAGTAATTTCTGCTATCAAATTAAACTAAATAAATAAAAAATACATTTATAAAATATATAATAATATTATAAAATTATAATTGTTAATTTTATAAATACATCTAGAAATGTATAGCAAATTATGCTTTAAAAGAAAACATACATAATGCATAATTAAATAAGGTATTCATTATTTTATAAAACATACTATTATAATTAATTTAAATCACTTTATTTAACACAGAGGTATGTTCCACTTTCAAAAGAAACAAATAGATAATGCATAACTCCCATACCTTTTTCTTTTTCTTTCTTTTTTTCCTTAGATTTTCTTTGAATGATTTACGGATTTATTATATATATAAAAATATTATACACTGCAAAAAATGGGGTGACCTGCATTTGAAAAAATATATAAATATATATAAGAATAATATCAAATATTTGTAAAAATATTTTAAAATAACTATTTCTGCTTAATTTAACCGGTATAATATATTTAGGTTGCTTCGGTGATATTAAATAATATTTCTGACTTGAATAAAACCAATTAACTTTAATGTTAACATTTAATGATTTTTAAGTGTCTTTTTTCACAATCAGTCTTCCCTACATATGTCCTTCAGTCTATACATTTTATTTAACGATACATTTCATTATTTTTTATTACGGTTTTGGTAGATACTGTTCATGCTAGGTTAATTTGGTAACTGAATTTCATGAGTAAACATAATTTTGTTGCTTCTACTTAGTTAAGATTTTTACTCAACCAACTGTAAACTGACTACTTTGTCTTAAGACATAGAATGCAAGGCAAAACATGACCACAAGAGGTCACTGCAATTTCAAAGTTACGCAATGTCAGACTATTGTAGGACTTTTTGAAGCTCTTCTAATGGCCAAGCAGTTTAGTGTCTGGTTTTTATATGAAAATTTGATATGAAGACACAGAGCGCAGTTTCATTGCTGTTGAACCCAAATATATTTACTCGTAAACATGAGTTAATTGTCTCCCAAAGTGAGACTAGAGCAAAAATTGTGCCAAGGAAAGCATTTCTGAATTTTCATGTTTTTCACGTTTCCATGTCAAGCTACAGAGTCCTTATTAAATTACAAAATACTAATGTTTGGCTTCATTGGAGTAGATTTGCTAAAAACGAAACTAAAAAGAAAACTGTGATGTAGAAATAGAAATAAATCAATCAACAAACATAAAATATATAATTTAATAAAATATAGTATTATAATAAGCTACATAACTGTAATTATGACTTCATAATTACATCAACAAATCATTGGAACAATACCTTACATGTGATGAGCAATGAAACGTGTGAAAAAGGTCACTTGCACTAAATGTTACATGACAAATAAAGCTTATATGTGGAAATCCAGGAAAGGTCTCTGAAAGGTATCCTTCCAGTTTTGTTGCTGTTTAGCTTTAATAGCAAGTTTTAAAAGCTTCTTTTCACAAGCAAATAAAAGCAAATGCAGTGGAGTGCTATAGATCAGACTGTCTCACCATTGTTGCTGAGGCAGGTCAGATACCCGAGGACTAAAGCCATGCATGTTGATGAGCATGGGCAGATGTCCACAAATATCTGAGCATGCTGGATGGGGTTTGCATCATGCATAGTCCAAATCGAGGATGGTCCTTGGGGACTTCTTCATTTTGTCTGCGCCACATTCTTGCAGAGAGCTGGCACTCATCGCATTAACCTTGATATTATAAAAGGGTTGCAGATGTCCTCACAGTCACAAGTTCATGGCCTCCGTGTTGTGGAGATGGTGCGTTCATTTAATCAAAGCCTTTATAGTCCCTCTTTCTATTCCTATGGAATTTTGCCATTCCTATATATCAACTCATATAGCAATTCATCAAATTGGTGCTTTGAAGTGCAAATCTACTTCAAACATACTGTCTTGAGCACAGAAAATATTATTCATTTTGGCCAAACTCTGCGAAAGCGTACTTAAGTCACATATTAGTGATATATAAAAGCTCAAGGCCTCGCTAAAAATCTGCATGGGATGAGATATTACACCTGTTTTTTCAATAATAGGAGTGTCCCTTATTATTCCAGTGCAAAGAAATATAAATGTGCTGTGAAATGTGGCATTAGAAATGCAATTTTCTCTATGTTGCATAAAGTAACAGCAAAATGCATCAATGCTGGGAGTCTCTCCACTGTTGTTTAAGGTTTGTTTTGGATATTAAATGTAGATTGGCATATTATATTTAAGTTGCTGAAGAATAACACTCATGTTGTATTTAATCACTTTCTGCAACACAGAAGTTAATTCTGCTTTTAAAAGAATAAGTTAGCTATATATGCATAAATAATAAATGCATAAAATAAATCATTTTATAAAATTGTATAATTATTTAATATAATCACTTTCTGCAACACAGAAGTTATTTCTGCTTTCAAAGATAAATAAATATAGCATTATAACCAAATACATATGCATAAATAATAAATGACTAATATGCATTATTTTAATATATTATAATTAATTTATTCACTTTCTGCAAAACAGAAGTAAATTCTGCTTTCAAAGGAAACTAAATAAATAAATGTATGAAGTAAATAAATATAATTATGAAATTGTAATTATTAATTTATAAACACATCAACAAATTATTGTAAATGTATACTGAGTTCTGCTTTTAAAGGAAACAAATACATAATGAATGAATACATAAATAATATTTTTTTATAAAATATATTATTACAGTTAATTTAATCACTTTATGCAACAAAGTAAATTCTGCTTTCAAAAGAAAACTAAATAAATAATAAATGTATGAAATATATTATTATAATTATAAAAGTGTAATTATTCATTTATAAACACATCAACAATTTTTTGTAAATGTATAGTAAATTCTGCTTTAAAAAATGAATTAATGAATTAATTAAAAATATTTTTTATTAAATATATTATTTTAGTTAATTGAATTACTTTCTGCAACACAAGAAGTAAATTCTGCTTTCAAAGGAAACTAAATAAATAAATGTATGAAATATATAATTATAATTATAAAATTGTAATTATTAATTTTATAAGCACTTCAACAAATCATTGTAAATGTATAGTAAATTCTGCTGTCAACAAAACAAAAATACATAATGAATGAATTAATTAAATAATTATACATTCTTTTATCAAATATATTATTATAGTTAATTTAATCACTTGATGCAACACATAAGCAATTTCTGCTTTCAAAGGAAACTAAATAAATGTATGAAATTTTTCATTCAAATTATACAATTATAATAATTAATTTTATAAAAACATCAGCAAATCATTGTAACACAAGTAAATTATGTTTTCAACAAATACTGCATAACTTTTATAACACTTTATATTGATATTTTATTTTAAAAAAAAAAAATGGATTTAACCCATAAAATGTAGTTTTGTTGTTATAAAGTAATGTATTTATGTTGATTTAGCGATATTAAATAATATTTCTGACTTGAATTAAACCAGCTAACGTTGATGTTGCCATTTTAGGTGTCTTGTTCCTCATAATCTTGTGGAAGCAACTAAACATATTTAAGCAAACCTACCACAGTTGTCGTTTGTTTCGACCAACACACTGTTCTGAAATATATTTCTCTTGTGGCGCTTTTGTTTTTTGAGAGCAAAGCCTCAGCGTCTCCAGTGTTGATCTGAGTGCTCTCAGAGCTGCTGGAAAGAAAGCCCTGTTCCTGAGCTTCAGCGCACTACTTTCCTTCCCCCTCTCCCCCTGCTCTCGCCAAAGGTAGCTTTCAGATGCAAAATAAGCAGACATATGGAGAGGAGGTCTTTCTCCAGCCCTCCTAAAGATTCAGATTGTATGACAAATCACGTCCACCACCACCCTCCCAACCCCACACAGAATCTCCAGACAACAGCTTCATTAGAGTGAAAGAAGGAGTTTTTGCAGCTTTGTCGAGTCAAGCTCAGACTTCTTTCCCTTCTCAATTACTCCATTGTTGGCGAGAGATTCAAGTTATTGCACTCAAAACCATATGGCTGATTTGAACACCTACAAGTGATGCCATCAAATGCATCACATCTAGAAACAGAAATACACACGGCACATTTTTCATCAACAAATGGATGTGTGTCGATGAATAATATTCGTTGCAAAAAAGAAAGACCGTTGGTCTGCTAAGCGAAAAGTCTAACACATGCAACAGTCTGGTGAGGTCAGGTGTATGAACTTATCATTAGTCAGGGAATGGCTGTATACTTCCTCCCTTTTACGGTGATGTAGCTTGTGCAAAGCTTCTTCTCATTTTACCAAAGAGTTGCCCTGGTTACTTTCAAATATAAAGTCTTTAGAGACACAGCTCTCATTGTTAGCGCTGATGCAGGGTAAACTAGAGGTAAATTATGCACTTGCACAAACACACGAAGACAAGTGAATGCCCCACCGTAGGGTTTGCATTTAGACTTGGACATCTGATTGATAGTACTAGGTTCACGAACTGGTACATTATGTGTCCGACTCACAAAGAGAGACCAAAATTTACATTCACATCGCTTGTAATGAGATTCCATTGCATTTTGATAATAGCACCTGTTCTGAAATCTTGCAAATATACACAAAAAATATGTTACAGGTGTATAAGGCAAACAAATGTATTTAAATAAAGAAATGTAATGTTTATGAAATGTAACTTTCAGAAACAGGACACTTGACATCTAAATACACTACCAAAAAAGTTTAAAAAGTCTCTTCTGCTCACCAAGCCTGCATTTATTTGATCCGAAGTACAGCGAAAACAGTAAAATTTTGAAATATTTTTACTATTTAAAATAACAGCTTTCTATTTGAATATATTTAAAAATGTAATTTATTCCTGTGATTTCAAGGCTGAATTTTAGCATTATTTGCAGACTTGGTAAACAGAAGAGACTTCTTTAAAAACATTAAAATTCTTACTGTCCAAAAACTTTTGATCGGCATAGTGTATCTAAATAAGAAATAATAACATTAAATTTATAAAATTATTATTAATATTATTATTAATTCAGTTTCAATTTCAATTTTTACTCAATTTTTTATTTAATTTTCAGTTATTTTAAATTCAATAAAAAAACAATAATTTCCTTTTGTAAATATAATATAATAATGTTGTTTAATAAATGTTTTTTATAATATATATTAAAATAATATTATAAAACACTGCATATTTACTTTGACATTCTGGACAAAATATGGCAAATTTTGAACTTTGCATGTAAATACAGCACAATGTACAGTCGCTAACAGCCCAGATATTGAAAACTACCTCATAAACTTCATGTAAAAGAAAGAAAGAAAGAACAGATGTAATGCAACATTTCCCAACACTGGCAATATGAATGATATTTTATTTGCACAAAATGTGCTGCAGTTAATTAAAAACACAGGATAAAGTGGAGATTTTATTAAATCTCCAAGACTGCTAGAAGAGGGAGTGCCAAAGTTGGCGCTGTCTTTAAACATTGTAACCCTAGAATTTATTTTCAGTCTCTTAAGGCCGAGGCCGTGGGGGTGATTTTCTTATTTGGGGTGTGGTATCCCCGTACAATTGAGGCACTGGAGTAAGGAATTAATTATCATTCAAAAGTAATGGCCCTATTCTGCCCTGCTTGAATTCTGAACAAGGAGAAAAGGTCCTCTGGCCCCGATCCTGCCGCAGCGCCAGGGGAAAGGATTATTCCGGGGATTACCATGTGAAAACTTCTATCAGACTTTCTGACTCAAAGATCTTTTGCGAACAGTAATCGCGTTAATACCCGGGGATTAATGCTGGGCCAAATGCAAAATTGAATTTTAATTCGAATTGCATAAATAGATATAAAATAAATTAAAAGACCATTCTCCCGGAGAATAAAGAGAGTGCTGTGACTCACACGTCACACGCCAATCCGGGAGCGCACAGGTCGAACAAGAGCAATGCACCTTTCCACACCTGCCATGCAAATCTTCCGCGTTTTAATGCTGCTCTCTTTTTAATGTTGCAATAGGCATTGTGCATTGAAATATCACTTCTATTCAGCTCGCATATTTGGGTTTACTCGCAGCAGACTCTCAACCACGTGCGTTGCGTTGCTTTCTTTTTAAAAAGTGCAGCGTGCATGATTGTTTCGGGCTCCAGATCAGACCCTCTTTAAGTAATTCAGTTGTTTCATTTTCTCACGTGTTTCTGCTATTGAAATGCAATCAGGTCTCGTGCACTTGTGCCTAATCCTGTCAAAATCTCCTTGGCAACATCTCTCAGCTGTGGGCGAAAGCCCTTCTTCCTCCCCACCGCCCCTTTCCAGGGAGAAAAACCCTGACACATCCATCACTTCTGTGGAAGTATAAGTAATGTTAAGTAACATTGTAAAACAATAACTTTTTTATGACTTTATAAGAGCAATAAGTGCCAGGTCCAGACCAGATCGCTAATGCCCTGACTGGAAGCAAAAGCTGTTTTGCCTCTTTGAAGTTATTACTGACAGGTTGGTGTTGTAATAGTAAAATCGATCCCCCCCATCACCCCAGTCTGGACCTCCATCAGAGGGGCTTTAAAACCAATGCATTCGCCATAAAAGCGTAAACAGGACTTTAAAAAGAGCACGCTCACATAGTGCATTAACGAATAAAAAAATACTGTTTATTCTATAGTCAAAACACGTTCCAGTGAGGTCTCTCAGATCTTCAGGAGTCCATATGTGTTTATGCATCTAAACTTGTGCTTGTGCTTCACTTCATGCCAGCGAAAGCACAAACGTGCCTCAGAAGCGGGGTGTTTTTGTTCACGCTGGGACTATTTGAATAAGAATAATGCTATTGGAGTGTCGCAGGCCGAGAAAAATGAGTGACAAAAGCTCAGAGGCGCAGAATTTGGACGGGGGACAAGCCGTATAGAGCTGAAAAGAAGAGAGAGGAGAGGCGCACAATGGAACAATTCACCTTATAATCGCTTTGATATATCATACATGCCTGAAGACTCTAAACATTGTGTAATTATTTATAAATGACTGTGCCCCTATCGCCATAATACCGCACGGAGAAAGGCGCCGCAGGTCTCTCCCCAAACTATTTCTAAATAGTGCCCCTTCATTTTTTTTTTTCCAAAGAGGGGCGAGTTGCTTGCAATTGAATAAATTGAATAATTAATGAACAATTGTATGGCTGTCTCATAAAGATGTCTTTAAATAAAACTTAAGGCGCTCTGCACAGTGGAGCAGTTTGATTGAACTGCATCTTTCACCTTGTGAGTTATAACTCAAGATGAGAGCTGCTGGCAGGGTGCAATAAAGTGAAATGCAGAATAAAAACGTTTTTTTAAAGGGAAAATATTGTCATTTGGCTTGGCATATATGTTAAAGAATACAATTGTGTTATTAGAAAAACTATTCATAAGATGAAAAATTTTAGAAGTAAAATCTGTGCATTATTTTTAGTCAAATGAACGAACATATCCTAGACCGCAAAACCAGTCATAAGGGTCAATTTTTTGAAATTGAGATGTATACATCATCTGAAAGCTAAATAAATAAGCCTCCCATTGATGATTGGTTTGTTAGGACAATAGGACAATGTTTAGCTGAAATACAACTATTTGAAATCTGAGGATGCAAAAAAAAAAAAAAAAAAAAAAGAGAGGGAAAATCGCATTTAAAGTTGTCAAAATGAAGTTCTTAGGAATGCATAATGCATATTACTAACCAAAAAATAAGTTTTGATATATTTACAGTAGGAAATTTACAAAATATCCAAATGGAACATTATCTTTATTTAATATCCTAATGATTTTTGCCATAAAAGAAACATTGATTATTTTGACCCATACAATGTATTTTTGGCTATTGCTACAAATATACCCTTGCTACTTAAGACTGGATGCCATATATGTAATTTTCCAGAACGCTTTGCGCACTTTTCTGTTCTTGTGTACAATTGTTGCATGCGTTGCATTATATTGCTTAGTTAGCATTATTTTAGTGTTTTATTTGTGTGCGTAAAATTGTGCAGAGACGCAAATTCTGATAAACTTCACATTATTGACCTTTCTTTGATTCTGTACATATACAGATTTTTAAAACTCGAATAGGTTGGTATATTAACATATAATTTAATGACGAGTACACTTAAAAAACAACTTTTTGGAAATTGCAAAAAAGTTTGTATATCAAAGTATCAAAATATAAGCTAGTAATAATAATAGACAGCACGTATGACCATGTATTTTACATAATGCGTAAAAAGTTTTTAAAAAATACATTTATAATCTTGCATCAGACTAAAACTTCTAAGTACATCTTTATGAAATATTATTGTAATGCGCTATGATGCGCTCAGCGCACAAAATGCAATAGATAAATGCGAAACAACTTGTCTCCTAGCCTCGGGCCACTTCGTGATGTCTCTTCTTTTCAATTTCCTCCAGAGATTTAAGTTAAAGTGGGCTTGGTGTATGCTGGACAGATAGCAACAGCTCTGCTCGCGTGGCTGGCCGGCTCTCCGGCTCTCTGATTGGCCAGCGGTGATTACAGGCACGCTTCAGAGGGCGAACAAACAACAGGCATAAATTATGCTAATGAGATGGTCGTGCGGCACGGGGCAGACCTGATGCAAACCATTCATTCATCCTTCACAAAAATGCCAAAGCGAGGGGGGTACGTCCATTGTCTCATCAGGGTATATAAGGTAGGTGAGGCCAGTCGTGTGCCAAGCTCACAAGCTCACACGAGCTGATTGAGGGGTAAGAGCAAGACAGACGCGTGCCTTAAACTTCAACACAAACTATCTGCAGGACTCTGCATCTCCCAGCCCACATAAGGTGCGTATCTGCGGGACTACTCATCCTTGGAATGACTTGGAATGGCTTTCTAAGCTTGGCGTATTCCTAACTTGTTTTTTGCTATTTCTCCAGGTTATCAACAATGGAGACTGTCTACTCCGACATGGACACCTCAAGCTGTGACTACTCCTTCACGCACACGGATGATGAGGACTCACGCAGCAGCCTCCACCCCGCGTCCCCCGCGTCCTCCTGCGGCAAGCCACCTGCGTCTCCAGCCGAGCTCCAGCAGAAAAAGAGGCGCAGGGGGCGCGCCAGGAACGAAGCCACCGTGCATGTCGTGAAGAAAAACCGCCGGCTGAAGGCCAACGACCGCGAGAGGAACAGAATGCACAACCTCAACGACGCCTTGGACGCTCTGAGAAGCGTGCTGCCCGCCTTTCCCGACGACACGAAGCTGACCAAAATCGAGACTCTGCGCTTCGCTCACAACTACATCTGGGCGCTTTCCGAGACCATCCGGATCGCCGACCAGCGGCAGAACAAGTCCAGAGACCCTCCGCTGCTGCTCTCCGGACTAAGCTGCATGGGAGATGCGCCCAGCCCCGGCAGTGACTCTTGCTCCTGGCCATCCGGCGCATCCTCCTCGTCTTCGTCCCCGTCTTACTGCAACTCAGACCCGGGCAGCCCCGCTGCCATGGACGATTTTGGATACTTGCAGACCGATGTGGTTTACAGCTACCACAACTTCGTGCCTAGCATCTATTAACGTGACTGAAGCATTCTCAAGTCTGTATAGAGTCTGCAGAATTATGTAGTGACTTTGCTGTTACTTTTCTAATAGAACCAAGAGCACAACATTAGGTATTCACTGTTTGCCTTAACGACAGTTCACAAATGAGAATGTTTTTATTTTTGTACGTTTTGTTACCGACATCGATGCCTTTTCCAATACCTTTGCACTTTTTTCCATGACCTTAAACGCCTGTTGACAAAATGATAATTTAAAGCAAGACAGATTGGCCTTTGCAGTCCAAGGTGAAAAGTCAATATTACAATTTGTAGAGCGATAAAGCAGAAAAACGAGCGTGAAAATTCCGCTTCAACGCCGTGACAATAGACTGAATGGACAAGACAAAGATTTGGCCTTATGCATTATGTATTTTGACCCGAAGAAACCTCTCCTGTCTGGCTGATCCGCGGCACAGTACAGTTAACCAGCTCTCACCACTGCTTTCCCACCACTTTCTTTTTGTTTTATTTATTCAACCTGTTGCTTTCGTATGCTATTGTATTTTTATTGTATATAAAGAGATTTATTCTATTATGTATTTACCTCAGAATATAAATCTGGTGCAAACATGTTTGTACGAATAAATATAACGTTTTCTACAAAAACGATCCTGTGCTTGCTTGTTTGCTTCATAATGCGATTCTGAAATGCATAAACAACTCATAGCAATGTCTGCCAACATAATGGGCATCATTGTAATGAGCACAGCCATTGAAGCGTCACTCTGGGTCACAGCGCATAAAATAACGGTTGCAGCAGGTGCATGGATATGGATTGGAGATATAGACTCGACGCGTCAACCAAAACTGCTTATGCACATTTTACACAAGATTGCGCACGATTATATCAAACCCTCAGGATGAGTTTTCATCATTAGGATCACAAAAATAAAAACGCCAACTAGCTCTAATGTGCACATTGTAAATATTGTTACAAATGCACTTGCTACTATTTTAGTGGGCGTGTATTTTAAAGTTCTTATCTGAAGCCTATTGTGAAATTATATGGTGTAAATATATCAATCTGAGTTTTTTCAGTTGAGTTGAAGCATATGCTGATTTAAAGCTCACCAAAATTGGCCTCAGAGCAACACTGACCAAAAAACACGGCACTAAAACAACTCTATTAGCATAAAAAGGCAATTAATTACTTTAGAGATTAACTCTATTTAAAATTATATATAAATGATAACTATTTTTTTTAATATTTTATAATTCATACTATTTATTTGTAAAAACATTTGATCCAAAGTGCAGCAAAAACAGCAAAATTCTGAAATATTTTTACTATTTAAAATAACTGCTGTCTATATGAATATATTTTAAAATGTAATTTATTCCTGTGATCAAAGCTAAATTTTCAGTATTATTACTCCAGGCTTCAGTGTCACATGATCGTTCAGAAATTATTCTAATATGCTGATTTGCTGATCAAGAAACATTATTATTATTATCAATGTTTAAAACAGTTGAGTACATATTTTTAATTAAAGCTAAAGTTCACCAAACGTATTTCGTAAAGACGTAAACGTAAAGAAAACGTACAGACGTAAAGTTAAAAAATTTGGCCTCGCTGTGCAACTGTGACCAAAAAAAGAATAAAATGATGCAATAAACAAGGCACTAAAATATCTTCATAGGCATAAAAAATAAAGGCGATTCATATTACTTAATATATATAACCTTAAAACGATCATTATTTTGTTATATATTTTATAATTCATACTATTTAATTGTAAAATTACGCCTGTATATTAAATTACATTTGTTGTCTTGTAAAATACATTTTCTCACAGTAGTATGGCATGATAACTTAGCAAGCTAATAAGCTTTTATCTTTTGCAAGTTTGCATAATTTTTCAAAACTTTCTACGATAGAAATTCCTAAAACGTACACTTACGCTATTCTGCGCCTTCAGATAGTAATCAAAAGATATTCGAACATTCCACAATTTGATATTCTAAATAGAATTCTAAATATTACAGAACGATACAAATCTTTGAACTTTATATAGAGTAGGCTACATCTATTTTGTTCGCGAATTTAATTTGCTTCATGGGAGTTTTTATTCCGAGCACGTTGTGCATGTGTGGATCAGTTGATTTCTGAAGGGGTTCAGGTTAAATCCTCTATTTGGGAGTTCCGCATGAGGTCCAGCCAAGGCTCTTGTATCTGCACGTGTCGGGGATAGAAAAGTATAATAGCGCTTGCTGAAAGCCTTGGGGAAGGGCGCATGCCAGCTGAAACGAGAAAAAGGGGCACAGACATGATGTTTATCACCCTCTCAAGAAGTTCATTTTACAGACCTTCAGCGCACATCAAACATCCATGCGGAGTCGTGTGGCTCATTCACAAAAGTAATAATCTGCAATGGACTTCAAAGTACAGCGCTATTTCCTCCAAAATTTATGTCTGCTTTGACACTATGACTACATTTCTTTGTTCTCAATCACAGCGGCATGCTTCAAACCGCTGCACTCAGAAATGCACCTGCAGTCTCTTCTTTAACACACAATTCGGCATACTGAATGTAATCCACAACTACATATGAATGCAATTAATATATTTTAAACATGAAATTCCCCAAGTGCAAACAAAACACAGTTTAAACCTATTGTGTTTAACTGGCTGATAGATATAGCATAAATTTCTATTTAAGAACATGTTCCATATTCTCAACTCTAAGAATATATCAAAGATAACAGAAAAGCCTGCGACCGAGGCTTACAGATGAGTGCTATTCCTCTCTCTCCCCCTTCCCTTAGGGCTGAAAGCCTGTATCAGTGCAGAAGGGCTCACTCGGGTCACAGGTCACTCAAGGGCAGGAGACCCCTCACCTCCCAAGGAGATGGCCTCCCATGTCAACGAGCACAAAAACATCAAAACAGCCTTCATGTTTGTACAGCCATTTGCACACAGCTACATATCGCAGCCCTTCAGAGACAAGACATTATGCCTTGGGAGGAACATATACTTGACCTCACTTCTGTCAGAAATATCACTTGTATCACTTCAGGGAAAAGTGATTGAAAAGATGGCGAGGTACTTTAGCTGGGAACGTGATGAAAGGGAAAAACTTGCCCAGATGCACAGCCTCAACAGATTCCATCACTAAAGTAAAGCAGTAAAATGACTGTAATTCTTTAACTTTTAAGCATGTTTTGAGTAGTTTTTAAGTTTAGTTGCATAGTAACAGACGATTAGAAATGTTATGATATTTTTGATAATGCATTGCAATGAAATCCAATTAAAGGTTAGTGCAATGGCATACTTATTGGATTATGAACACCTACTTGATGTTTTCATTTTACTTATGCCTCTGATTTAATCTGATATAAGTATTTATAAAGAGTACTTCATTGTTTCGAAGAGTAGTGTGCAGCAGCTGTCTTGTCTGTAAAGCTCAAGTAAGCATCACTAAGAGGAGAAAATCGCCCCAACTCGGCAGGAGGAGAAAGAATCGGCGGAAGATGGACGAGGCTCTTCAGTGGAAACTTAACCAGAGACCCCAGAGAGTCATGCGAAGGCACAAAAAGCTCAAAGCAAGGGCCAATTAAACTATAACTGCCAGTTAATGACAAACAGAAGGTGGAAAAGAGGGGAAGGAGATTAGAGACAGCCTAGGGAGACAAGACTGAAAAGATCATGATCGTATCATAAAGCGTGATGGAAATATTAGATTATAGGAAATGTGATATTTTTAATAAAGAGTAACAAATGAATTGCATTCAATAAAATGGGAGGAGATATTTAAATCAATACATTTAAGCTCAGAAGATAAATCAATTAAATTAAAATAATTTTATTAATAAAGTCTCCCTACTATATATACATATAAAGACTAATTGCCGTTCATTTGTTTTAATTTGAATTCATTTTTTTATAATTATATATTTTTTTCATATTTATTTTATTTATATTGTGTATATACAATTTTATTGATTTTATATTTAATTTTGTTTATTTTTATGCAACCATAATTCTTTGTTCTGGTTTGTAATCATTGTTTTATTTTAACCAATTTACAATTACTAGCTTTAAAAAATGAAAAGGGAAAAAAGAAACTTAATGAGCAAATGTAATAACATTTATAATTTTAGGCAGCTGAACTAGACTCTAAGAGATAAATAAATAAATAAATAATCCAATATTAATATAAAATAAAATATAATAAAATATAAAAAAGAAATTTAATTATTAAAAATCTTCATAACGTAATATTTTTAGATATAGCCATACAATATGCCTATACTGAAAAGCATTTTTAAATTTTTTTAAAGAAGCATTTTCTGCTCATCAAGGCTGTTTATTTGATTAAAAATACAGAAAAAACTGCAATACTGTGAAATATTATTGCAATTTAAAATAGTAGTCTTCTATTTTAATATACTTTAAAATATAATTTATTTCTGTGATGCAAAGCTGAATTTCAGCATCATTACTTCAGTCTTCAGTATCACATGATCCTTCAGAAATCATTCTTATATGCTGATTTATTATGTTGGAACAGTTGTGCTGCTTAATGTTTATTTTATTTAATTTTATTTATTTTTATTTAATTTTACTTTTTAATTTAATTTAATTTTATTTTATTTTTTTGAGATCCTGTGAAACTTTTTCATGATTCTTTGATGAAGAAAACATTAAAAAGAACAGCATTTATTTAAAATAGAAAATTTTAGTAACAATACCAAAGTTTGGGGTCAGTATATTCTTTCTTTCTTTCTTTCTTTGAGAGAAATGATTACTTTTATTCAGTAAGGGTGTGTTAAATTGATAAAAAGTGACAGAAAAGCTGTTAGAAAAGATTTCTATTTTGAATAAATGCTGTTCTTTTTAACTTTTTATTCATCAAAGAAACCCCAAAAAGCAGCACAAGTGTTTCCAACATTGTTAATAAATCAGCACATTTAAATGTATTCTTCATATTGAACTGTACATCGCTTTTAATAATAATACCTTTGAAAATGTAACATCATTAATAATTTCTGAGTCTGCTGATGGATAAGCCATAGCTTTAGGAGCATCAGAAACCTCAGGCAGCCCTGATTGCTTGTTTTGGGTTGTGGGCTGCTCTCCTGAACCCTGGAGATCTGTGACTAATTCTGTTTGGGGCCTTATCCTAAACAGAGATTAACAGATGAGTGCTGAAAATGCCATGGTCCTGCCCTCCGCAAAACTCACCTTTAGATCAGTGCAATCCTTCCCTTTAGCACCTAAACAGAAACCTTCACACCCTGTGCTCTGATGGAGCCAAAAGAGTCACTGAGAACAGCAGCGCAGGATCATTAGGGAAGCTAATGGTTTGTTTGGAAAATAGAGGATTATTTTAAGTCTGATTGGGGAGACAGGTGTCAAAAACAGCTCTTTACTGCCCATCTACTTCCAAAGAACATCCTGGAATTTTTATAGAAACTGATCCGATTTAATAGTGGATAAGATTTTTAGAAAATTTCATATCAACAGGTAGATTTAGCGCATCCACATTCCAGTTAAAACAGTTTGGCTATACACTACAGCATCCGAGTGGGCTTTCAGTCGCTCCTTTCAGTAGACACAATGGGATAGTATTGATCTCACTGTAAATTCCTGAACATTGTTCTCAATTTGTAAACCTACTTTATATGCTTTGTCTGTTAGAACTAAAGCCCCACTTCTCCAGACCCTCCTTCTGAATCCTCCTACAGTCAGTTTTACGACAGTTCAACCTTTGTTTTGTCCTCTCTTGTCCGTGGAGTGGAACCACCAATGCCCAGAATGTCAAAAGTCAAAGGACCTCTTGGCCTTCCTCTGTGTGCTGACAGAGGATTCAATCCCGGCTAACTGTATTCTGCCACAGGCTGCTCGACTCATCCTCTTTGAGCATCCTTTCTTTGTGCTTTCCCCTGGACTTTATGAAGGTGGAAATGAGTCCATTAGTGGTTTATTTCTTGCTAGGAGCAAGAGCTGCTTTCTCATGGATGTATCATAATGGTGAATTTAGCCTAAAGCATACAAACCTTTCCTCAAATCAACACTCGTGTTTTGGGATGCTAATGCCAGCAGGTCATCGCTTTGATTTGCAAATGCAGATGAAAGCAAATTGAGCTGGTGCTTTGACAAACACTGAGAAGTGCAACAATTCATATTGTAAGAAATGTGAGATATTATTATGCCCTCCTAAATTTATTTATTTTAGTGCTGTCAGACGATTAATCGCGATCAACTGCATCCAAAATAAAAGTTTTTGTTTACATAATATATGTGTGTGTACTGTGTATATTTATTATGTATAAATGAATACACACACATGCATGTATATAGTTAAGAAAAATGTTGTTTATATTATATATTTTATATTATCTGAATATAAATAAATACATGTAAATGCATGAAAATATTTTCAAAATATATACTGTATGTGTCTGCATTTACATATACATAATAAATATACACACTACTACTAATTTAATTTAATTTATATATAACGGGTTTCACAAAAACATTAAGCAGCAAAGTTGTTTTCAACATTGATATTAATAAGAAATATTTTCTTGAGCATCAAATCAGCATATCAGAATATAAATTATTTTTAATAGCAATAATATTTAATTTTTTTCTACTTTTACCTTATTTTGTATCAAATAATTGTAGCATTAGCATAAGAGATTAAAAAAACATTTTATAAGCATTTCATACCAAGTCCAAATTTATATTCAGAAAATATTATAAACAATAATAATAATAATAAAAATGTAAAAAAATATATTTTAAAAATATATTCAGATAAAAATCAGTTATTTTAAATAGCAATAATATTTAGATTTTTTTAACCTTATTTTTGTCAAATATTTGCAGCATTATTAAGCATAAGAGAATTTAAAAAAACATTTAAAAAACCTTACCAAGTCCAAACTTATATTTAGAAAATATTATAAAAAATAATAATAAATAAAAAGGTTCTGAATATTTTTATATTTAATTAATATATATATATTTTTTTTCTTCTATTTTTACCTTTTTTTACCTATTTTTATCAGTTAATTGCAGCATTAGAGGTATAAGATATTTAAAAAAACATCTTAAAAAGTCCAAATTTATATTCAGAAAATATTAAAGATACTAATAATCAATAAATAAAAAAGTTCTAAATATCTTTATAATATTTAATTGTTTATTTTTTTAGATATCTACTTTATTATTTCAAAATAAATTAATACTTATATTCAAAGAAGCATTTAATTAATCAAAACTGATAGTAAAGTAATGTATAGTGTTACAAAATATGTATAACATTTTCCACCAAAATATTAAGCAGCACAATTGTTTTCAGCATTGATAATAATAGCAAATGCTACTTGAGCAGCATACTACAATGATTTCTAAAAGATCATGTGACACTAAAGACTTGAGTAATAATGCTGAAAATTTAGTTTTGTATCACAGAAATAAACTAGATTTTAAAATATATTTAAATAGAAATCAGTTATTTTAAATTGCATTAATATGTTACTGTTTTTACCGTATTTTTTTCAGCCTTGGTAACCACAAAATACATCTTTCAAAAACCAAACCCAAATTTATATTCAGAAAATCCACAAATCTAAACTGCTAGTTTGTTTTGAAATAGTTCAATTGAAAAATACACCTGAACTTTCAAAGCACCTGGGCTTATGTGTCTTAAGTGAGCACTCACCAATGCAAAGTGATTGTATTTTGTGTATCTAGTGCTTTGGCGACACCGTAATGCATTGCGGCAGTGGTCGCCTCATTGCTTCAGTCATTTGAGAAGCGCCTACACCTGTACTGAGGCAGCGAGTGCAGATGTTCCTCTATGGTAGATTAGGCATATGTCACCCATAACCTGAGGAAGAGGCCATCCCTCTGGTTTAGGGCTTGAGGAGGCCACTTTAGAACGAGAGGCGGACAAAGACACAGAGGGCCCTTGCCCGAGGGCTGCCGGTTCCAAGCGGCTGACCGCAGTATGTAAAGATATCTTGTCTTCATTTGTAATGGAAAGCCGCCAACACACACCTACACTCCTGCCTCCGCCTCTAAACACACATGCACGTTTGTACCTTTGTGGAGACTTTTTTATGTGTGACCATACGACAAACCTCATTTCAGGTGATAATATAAATGCTGAGGTGATACAAAGAGCTTCAGGGGAAGCAAATCACCAGATCACTTTGTCACAAATTTACTTTTTTTAAACAAGAAATTCTTTCAATCCCAAAACATTTTTGATTATTTCCAGGTTTAAAGGGAACATAATCTACATTTTTAATCTGACTCGTATATGCAAATGTTATATATGACACACATTATCCTTTATAAAGAATGATATCGCCATATATGTTACCTATAAGGCCATACATGTCATTTTCACATACATACATGCATACATTTTCTGGGTAGATGAACATGTAAGTTTATAACATACAAAATTCCCATAGTAAAATCTGTATATCTACATATGTAATCATATTTATATGTTTATATATTCCTCTTTTTATATGGTTTTAGATGTAGCAACTATATCAACAACATAGATTTTATTCATAGAAGTTATATTTATATCACTTATAACAAAAAACAATCTAACACATAAAACAAATTATATCATGTTTATATACATTTTTAAAATCAACTCTTTATCCCTCATATATATATATATATATATATATATATAAAATAAAATAATTACATATATATGTATATAAAATTAAATAAAAAAAATTGTATGTATATATATATATATATACACACACACATATACATACATAAAATAAAAAATAATAATAATAATATTAAAAAAAGAAGACATTAAAAAATATTAATCTAGGCTCCATTTATTTGCAAATACCATTAAAACGGCAATATTGTGAAATATTATTGCAATTTAAATTACGCTTTATTAAAAATAAATGCAATTTATTCATATTATATTTATTAAAAAGCGATTTATTGCTGTGATGAAAAGCTGAATTTTCAGCATCATTACTCCAGTCTTCCGTGTCACATGACCCTTCAGAAATCATTCTGAGATTCTGATTTGCTGCTCAAGAAACATTATCAATCTTCTATTATTATCAATCTTCAAAACAGTTGTGCTGCTAAATATTTTTGTTAACGCTGATACATTTTTGCTCGGAATGTTCCCAAGAACGGCATTTATTTGAAATTCTTTTGTAACAAGAAGTTAAAAAGTAACAATAATGTATCCTTACTGAACAAAAAAAAATGTTTCTGTCTCCAAACTTTTGAATGGTGATGTATAATCTCATGAATTTGCTGAACTGTGCATTTCCACAAATTTAAAATGATTAATTTCACAACAATAGCAGTGTCGTTTAGCTATCAGTCACATGATCTTATCATAACATGTCCTCTTTGCCAATACACTAGCACCGTGCTTGAAACAGATGCATCTCAAAGTGGCTTTAAAGTGGAGGGCAGCAGGTTACAAGTGCCGTAGACTGTGTTAAGTGCTGTCTGATTAGACTGAAGTGCCTGTGAGAGCAGAACCGCCGGTAGAGGAGGAGCAGCTCTCGCCAGTATCGCCACGCACTGTCACCTGCGCCTCACCTGCCCCCTCTATCCTGCTCCAGGGCAAGGAGGAACAACCCGATGCCCCGGAGCCCACGGCGACAGGAAAGTGTCAATCAAAAGGGAAGCCATGCAGCTGCTCGAACGCAAACTTTGATTCCCTGCTAAATAGATGGCTTTTTCACCCCACTCCCACTGGAGAGGCAGCTCCTCCGAGACTCCAGATAAAAATCAGGGAAATTCAATCCAAGCCACAGCTTTGGATAAACAGATGTGATTTTTCCCCTCTGAGTGCTACACAAGATAACCTCTCCCCCCCGTCCTCCATCTCTCCATGACCCTGCACCTGCACCAACGCTATGCCACCGTAAGACTGATGTCTCACTCTGCTCTCTGCTGACCTGGAATCGCTGATAACTATCCAATTAATCAATTTGGTGGCAACAGGCTATTTTGATCGTATCACTTGTCAGTTGTGACTAATGCCATTCGGCAAGCATGTGTCAAACCGGTCACTATAATACCAGGAAACAATCCAAATTCAAGGTTATAGCCTTCTATAAAAAAAAATATATATATATATATAAACACACACACACACACACACATACATACATATATATATATATACATGCAAATATACACATAAATTACTAAATACTAAACATATATAAAAAACAAGAATGCAGTGTATGTATATATATGTGTGTGTATATGTGCAATAATTTTATTCTGATAATGAATAAATAATTAATAATTAACACTAATAACACTAATATATACTGATATAATTTTACACTAATATATACTGATAAATATAATAAATATATCTAAAATGTATATGTATGTATATGTATAGTAATTTTACACTAATAATGAATAAATATTAAATAATTAACCATTTTTATACTGATATAACAATTAATATTTAATAAATAAAGAACAAATTTTATGCTAATATATAATTATAATAAACCAATAATAATTATTAAATAAACCAATTTTATACTCATATTATTAATAAACAATAATTGAATGCTAATATATATTGATAAATATAATAAATATATATAAAATAAGTAAATAGTGTTTATGTGTGTGTGTGTGTCTTTGTCTATATATATATAGTAATTTTATACTAGTTATAATTAATAAATAATAAATAATTAACCAATTTTATACTTTAAATACAATTTTAATACAAATATAGACTGATAAATATAATAAATATACATTAAAAATAACAAATAGTATATATATCTATATATATACTTTCGTATAAATAGTATATAATATATATAGTGTAATTTTATACTAATAATTAATACATTATTATTAATTAACCAGTTTTCTACTTAACCAGTTTTCTACCAATATACATATATATTTATATATATATATACTGGTGGTTTTAAGTTTTAAGCCCACACGAGTGAAAAAACTCACGACTTGAGTGAAAATAAAACTGTCATTTTTTGTCTAGATAAATACAACGCTTTCTCATGGTTTCAAGCATTTTTCATATGATTTTGAAATCACTTACAATATACATGCAAACCATGTGTTTGAAAGTGCAGAGAGATTTTAATAGACCCAATACAAGCGGTCCCTGAGGGATGTTGAATATTGATGACTGAATTATATGATCCACAAAGTGTTTTTTAAAGCAGACAATTAAATCAATCAAAAATCTTGATGGCTAATCAAGTCATAATGCTGTTTGAAAATATTATGGAAAAACTACAATCTCCACATTATTGTAGTAAGTACAACTCTTTATTGCCCACAGCACCTTTTCAACAGGTGCTTTATATGTATAGATGCACATAAACATTTACAAACATACATACGGAAAGAGATCCAACACTACAGAAATAAGTAAAGGAGTTTGTGTAAGACTTTTTGGCACACTCTAATCCACTATAGGTCCACTTCAGGACTTCTCTCAGAAGACCAATCATTTTTTTTACTGTCTGAGGGCATCAATGGGCCCAGGCTATGGGCTTTTTATGAGAACTCAATCAGGCCAGTGGAGGTCAAGCCCTCCTCCTTGTCTTCAACAATTACCATGAAATTCTTAATGTCCACACAGTCGAGGGATCCCCAAATTTCAGAGTGTCATCCAGAGGGCGAGGACTCTGGCTGTGCGTCTCCGCGGCTCCCTCGCATCTCCTCCCATCGCGCCCTGCCTCGGTGCGCAGAAGTTGAAGGTGCAGCAGGCTCCGGCTGAACCCGTGACCCCTGCAGACTGTGGAGAGGAGCAATTTCCAGGGCAATAAAAACCACCATGGCAACAGAGATGCTGTCTGTGACTCATGGCCTTTGGGCCGCTTGATATCCGTAGAAATGATTCGATAGCTTGTTTTTATCACGACGTCTAGAAAACTGAAGCCTCTCGCATTTTTTTTCAGCGGCCGGTTGAATAAGGGCATTTTCCACCTTATAAAATAAAGCTGAATCAGTCCCATTCATGCGGACCGTGCGTCTGGTTTCTGAATTTTTTTCTTTGTTTAAATACACCGTGAAGGAAAGTATAAATCAGACATTTAAGTTGGCCTGCTACATGGCAAAACAATGCCTCGTGGAGAGGAGATGAAGAGGGTAACGCCATAATGTAAAATAGTTAAAAGCTTATTAGAGCCATTGAAAGGCAGCGTGATTTCCACTTTGTTTCGGAACACCCTGAGCTCTGCCTTTCAAGTGATTGTGAAGGGGGCAATTCAAATCTCTTTGGGTCCATATGAATGAAGGCCTCTTAAAGCTCTTTTATAAGCCAGCAAATTCCCCACAGGCTATGCCCTTTAGCTCTATTACTGATTTACCAAAAGCATTCATCTCGAGCCTTCTGCTTCTCTTCTCCCATTGTTCTCTCCGGTCACCCCAGCACCTGACAACTCTAGCACCGGGCTTAAAACGCGCAGGCCAAAACAACTGCGAATATTGCTATATATCTTTGGACGCCTTTGCAGCGCTGCACATTTTACAACAGTTAAAAAGGAATGAGGACAGAGTCGGAGTGATTGATTCTGCTCACCCACAGGGTATAACGTTCAGTAATGTTAACATAAATGGCTGAATGAGGCGGACTCCTCTCTGGACAGAAAGGGGAGGCCTGATCCCTTTCTTTCTTTGGGCGCAGAGAAAGAAGGGAGAAAATTCCAAGAGGGCCCATTGCCTCTATACTTAGATTAATTAGGCCCCCTTTAAGAGCCATTCAAGCTCGTTCTAAAATAGGCGTCCGAGTTACATTATGTAAAGTTTTCGCACTGATTTGCATTTGTTTGTGTGGCTGAGAGTTGCGTGGAGGAGCACTTGGAGAGAGACAGAGGGAAATAAAAACAAAGAGAGGGGAAAATATTCTTTTAATGGCTTTACAATCTTCTATACTGTTTTTCTTGCTCATTCGAGTTAATGGCGCCCGGGAATAAAAGTGCTTTGAAAGCAAATCAGACCTGAAAATTATACCTATTGTGTCGCGCAGGCTCTCTCGATAAAGCCAGTAAAGGATTTTATGTTTTACAGATGTCTGGATGTGCGATTTACCAAAGCAGTTTATCACTGTGTGTTTTTAATCACAGCGAATGTGTGATCTACCAGATCGTCTTATAAAATTCACATTACACAAAACACTACCGTGATTTTCTTTATCTATAGAGGTTTTATTGTCATCCAAATGGATAAAAGCATAATTCATATCTTTAAAAAACTAATTTCATATTATGCATTGAAATATTTGCAATACCATTCAAAAGTAAGATAAAAAAAATAATACTTATATTTAGCAAGGACGCATTAAATTGATAAAAAGTGACAGGAAAAAATTATAATATTACAGATTGTTATTTTAATTAATTCTGTTGTTATTTTAATGGGAAAAGTGTAATTTCCACAAAAAATGTTTAGATATTAGATATACTAGATTATATTCCAAAGAACTGGAGTAATGATGCTGAAAATTCAGCTTTGCATCAGAAAAAAATTACATTTTTATTAAAATATATTCAAATATATTCAAATAGAAAACAGCCAATTTTTCAATGTTTTTGTTTGTTTCTTTGTTTTAAATCAAATAAATGCGTTAAAAAACTTCTCTTATAAACATTAAAGAAATCTTTCCACTCTAAATCCGTCCTTGCTAAATGAAAGTATTCATTTCTATAATTTCTTTCCACAAAAAAAAATAAATTAAAATAAAAAAATGTAAAAAATTATACGGACTCCAAGCTGCTGAAAATTCAGGTTTGCATCACAGGAATAAATTACATTTTAAAATATGTTCAAATAGAAAACACCCATTTTAAACTGTAATAACATTTCTTAATATTAATTACACTGTTTTTATTTTTGATCAAATAAATGCATTAGAAATGTTCAAAAACAGTAAAGAAAATTTTTCCACTAAAAATGTTTAACGTAAATGTATTTGGATTTATTTAAATTTTAGTTTTTTATTCACTTATTTCATTTGATTGTTTTTAAATTAATTTTTATTCAGTCATTAATTTCAAAAGTAATTATTTTTTACAATGTTTCCTGTGCACATAAACAAGAAAAGGTTATAGCACAACCTGTCAAAAGTTTTTGAACGGTAAGATTTTTAATGTTTTTAAGGAAGTCTCTTCTGCTCACCAAGCATGCATTTATTTGATCCAAAATACAGTAAAATTGTAAAATATTTTTACTATTTAAAATAACTACTTTCTAGTTGAATATATTTCAAAATTTAATTTATTGAATTTTCAGCATCCTTCAGAAATCATTCTAATATTCCGATTTGGTGCTCAAAAGACATTTATTATTATCATTATGTTGAAAAAAGAGTAGATTTTTTTCAGGTTTCTTTGATGAATAGAAAGATAAAAATAAAAATAAAAAATAAATACAATTATATTGTCTCCAAGCTTTTGAATGGTATATCGTATAATGTTACAAAAGCTTTTTATTTCAGATAAATGCTGGTCTTTGGATCTTCTATTCATCAAAGAATCTCGAAAAAAAAAAAAAACTCAACTGTTTTAAAAATTGATGATAATAATAATTATAATAATGATAATTAATAATTAACTGTTTTTTGAGCAGCAAACCAGCATATTAGAATGATCTCTGAAGGATCATGTGAAACCGAAGACTGGAGTAATGATGCTGAAAATTCATCTTTGATCACAGGAATAAATTACATTTTAAAATATATTCAAATAGAAAACAGTTATTTTAAATAGTAAAACATTTTCAAAATGTAACTGTTTTTGCTGCACTTTGGATCAAATAAATGCAGGCTTGGTGAGCAGAAGGGACTTCTTTAAAAACATTACAAATTTTACTGTTCAAAAACTTGCCTGGTAGTGTATATTAATCAGTAATTTGATGACTGTTTATAGCTTAGTACATACAAATTACACTGTGTGCAATATTGTGTTTATATGTACAGTATAATTCATTAGTTGCCATTTAAAATTGCTTGACTTAAAGATTGCATATGCAAAGAGCAGAACAGATTTAAACAGACATAAACAGATACGGCACTCAGGTGCACTCTGTGAGTGCACGAGATGATTTTGAGGGATCCACAACGATGAAGAAGATTTCACTATTTGTCTGTTAAGGCCTCTCAGTGTCTGCGGGTACACAACTGGCACGTGAAGCGACATGGGATAAGCCGTGCGGCGTGAAGGAGGGCCTCTCAGGCAGGAGAGGGGCAGCAGAGGGGCAGCACGCAGCTCAGAGGATGGGGGTGACGTGCCTGGACCTAACAAAGCGCCAGGGCTGTGTGTTAGTAAGGGGACTGGGCTGCCAAGGCTGCTTAATACTGAGGAACGATTAAGAACACAAAAGAGCAGGATGAAGCGGTGTGAATGGGAACCGTGTGTCCCAGATCACATAAGGGTCTTAAAGCTGGGGGATGGATTAAGCTCTGAGTGAAAGTGTCTGGAACGGAGAATGAGAAGGCAGCCTCTTTTAATTGCATTTTGTGTGCAGCTATTGGCGTGCCAGGGATGAACCCAGACTGGGCTCAAAGTATCTCAAAGCAAGGGTTAAATCAAAGGAGATGGAGCACAACTTTTACTCTTCACCTTGCTGGTGAATGAACCACAAAGATGGATTTGGTTTGGCCTTTGAGAGTTGAAAATAGCCAACTGTTGCACATTTGTTGCTGCATGTTGCGGCTGATGTAGGGGATTGGTGGCTGTTTGATTTGGCTCATAATAGAGAAGTGTGTAACACCTGCTTCCACCGTGATCTTTCCTCAAACCACAGAGATGAGAGAAAATTCACAGCAGATCCATTCGACATCCTAATAGAATTTTATTTGACGTGTTTTTGGGGGTAAAATAAAGATTACAGTGTGAAAATTATTTTTCAATGTTGTAAAAAGATTACATTTTACATTTTACATTTTTAAGAAAATACTATTTTAGTCGTTCTACTTTAAAATTTCTCATTTAATTCAAAGTGTCATTTGTTGATTCTTTGTAATTATTTGTGAAATTCAATAGCAATTTCTGAGTGAACTTATTTTTAATGTTTCTATATGAAGTTTGATGTACTGAACATGAAAATCACATTACTTTTTGTGTATCATTAACAGTGCTCATTCATTTAATTTATTTATAGTTTTATAACATAGGGTTGCAATCAAAAGTTTACCTTGCACAATCTGCAAAATGTTAATTATTTTACCAAAATAAGAGGGGTCATACAAAATGCATGTTATTTTTGATTTAGTACTGACCTGAATAAGATATTTCACATAAAAGATGTTTACACACAGTCCACAAGAGAAAATAATAGTTGAATTTATGCAATTCGATTCAATAGTTTACATACACTTGATTCTTAATACTGTGTCATTACCTGAATGATCCACAGCTGTTTTTTAATTTATTTATTAATTTATTTTTTGTTTAGTGATAGTTGTTCATGAGTCCCTTGTTTGTCCTGAACAGTTAAACTGCCCGTTGTTCTTTAGAAAAATCCTTCAGGGCCCACAAATTAGTTGGTTTTTCAGCATTTTTGTGTATTTGAACCCTTTCCAAGAATTTTTTGATTTTGAGATCCATCTCTTCACACTAAGGACAACTAAGGGACTCATATGCAACTATTACAGAAGATTCAAACACTCGCTGATGCTTCAGAAGGAAACACAATGCATTAAGAGCCGGGGGATGAACATTTTTTGAATTTGAAGATCAGGGTAAATTTTACTTATTTTGTCTTCTGGAAAACATGTAAGTACCATCTGTAGCTTCTGAAGGGCAGTATGAAATTGTAAAAAAATATGATATTTAGGCACATAAGAAAAATGTACGCATCTCCACTCTGTTCAAAAGTTTTTATCCCCTGACTCTTAATGCATGGTTTTTCCTTCTGGAGCATCAGTGAGCATTTGAACCTTCTGTAATAGTTGCATATGAGTCCCTCAGTTGTCCTCAGTGTGAAAAGATGGATCTCAAAATCATAAAATCATCAAAGAATTTGTGGGCCCTGACAGATTTTTCTGACAAACAGTGGGCAGTTTCACTGTTCAGGACAAACAAGGGACTCATGAACAACTAACACTAAACAAAAAAAAAAAAAACAGCTGTGGATCATTCAGGTAACAACACGGTATTAAGAATCAAGCATATGTAAACTTTTGAACAGGGTCATTTTTATAAATTCAACTATTATTTTCTCTTGTGGATTATGTAAGCATATTTTATGTGAAATATCTCATTCATGTCAGTACTAAATAAAAAATAACATGCATTTTGTATGATCTCTCTTATTTTGGTAAAATAATTACATTTTGCAGATTATGCAAGGTGTATGTAAACTTTTGACTTCAACTGTAAAACAATTAAAATAAAGTTGTATAACATAAAAAAAATATTAAACAAAGTTCCAAAAAGCACTAGAATATTATGGAATGTACCAAATGTTACAGAAACTTCTAGAATGTTCCTATCCTCACAAAAGCAGAATGTCTTTTAAAATTAGTAGAAACACTTATCTGTACTAACTAAAGTTCTAAAATTTACCTGACCTACATATTTACCAAAATATTGATGCTGCACTAAAACGAATCATTTGCACCACAGAATTACAGAAGAACCATTTTTAGCTCCCCCTTAGAAGAACCATGTTTATTATTCTGAAGAACATCTTAAAGACCTTAAGCACCTTTTTACATTCTAAAGAACCTTCTGTGGAATGGAAAAGTTCTATGGATGTTAAAATGTTCTTCATGGAACCATACCAATACATTTCTGAATTAATATCAAAACCAGTATGACTTTTTGTAAATCTGCTTTGAAATTATGAGTGAAAAGCACTATCCAGATCAATTTGACTTGAATCTTCTGTGCCGCATGTGCCATATTTTCCTTGACCTACAAGCTTGAAAGTACAGATTCAACTCATGTGACTCTTTTTGTTGCTATAAGAGAAGGATACAGAGGGACGACATAGTTGTACAAGGAAAAGTAAAACAAAGAGAGAATAGACGCTGTGTATTACAGGCTCGCAAAACAAGGAGGTCGCCTTGCGGACATTAAATCTTTCTGCTGCTCTGCTTCTCTCATGTGTCCGATGACAACTCCCCTGGTTCACCTTTGTGCCGGGTCTTCACCCCGACCGCTCCTTGGGGAATGGCGGTCATGCGAGTCTGAACCCTGCTTCCCTCGGACGACAATACAGAACGCCCTAGATCCCTCTCCATTTCCTTGAAGGGCTAAGCATGTCCACAGTGAGGTCAGAGGGGGCATCCCAAAGTGGATAACAAAGCTTTGAAAAGCTTTGCCACTTGAAGATTGCCTGACAGAGCTGCTGGCTCCCTTCCCCCTCCCGTCCACGGCGACTCAAAGTGTGGGCTGTCAGATTTGCCCACCCTCAGATCAAGCCCTGAAGCTCTCTCTGTGGCCGTCAGTGATACAAAGGAAGCCCTCGCCGCAAAGAATGAACCCACTTGTCTATATACAGTACATGCTGTAACAACAGACGTGGCAAGACTGATGAATGAACAAGTGTTCGCGCTCTTGTTATGGTAACATTCAGAGCACTGACCAAGACTGGCTTGAGGTAATTGCTCTGTCTGAATGTGAATACCACCACTCTGCCAATAAACAAAATTTAATATGATGTATTGCCAATGCATTTCCATTTCATCTAATGTCTCTTTGATTTGCATGAGTCAATTTCGCTATTTAACTGTGATTTCATAGGAATTTTCATGCTGTTTTTAAAAGAATATACTATATTTCAAAGAATGCAAGTTTTAGTGTAAACACTAAATCAAATAAACCCTGTATCTGGGGGACAAAAAATGGAGCCAGAACACTTTGCATAAAACTACTGTAACAAAAAGTACAACAAACATCTGATGTACTACTGTACTACTCTTTTCACACTGACGACTACTGAGAGACTCATATGTAACTATTACAGAAGGTTCAAATGCTCACTGATGCTTCAGAAGGAAACATGCATTAAGAATGCATTAAGAGCCGCGGGCGAAAATTTTTAGAATTTGAAGATCAAGGTAAATTTAACTTATTCAGTCTTCTGGGGAACATGTAAGTATCTTCTGTAGCTTCCAAAGGGCAGTACTAAATGAAAAAAAATATGACATTTAAGCAAAATAAGAAAAATGTACACATCTTCATTCTGTTCAAAAGTTTTCACCCCCTGGCTCTTAATGCATGGTTTTTCCTTCTGGAGCATCAGTGAGCATTTGAACTTTCTGTAATAGTTGCATATGAGTCCCTCAGTGTGAAAAGATTGATCTCAAAGTCATACAGTCATTGTTGTAAAGGGTTCAAACACACAAAAATACTGAAAACCAAAGAATTTGTGGGACCTAAAAGATTTTTCTGAAGAACAGCGGGCAGTTTAACTGTTCAGGACGAACAAGAGACTCATGAATAACTATCACTAAACACAAAAAAACACAATGTGAAATATCAGTACTAAACAAAAAAAAAGCATGCATTTTGTATGATCCCTCTTATTTTGGTAAAATAATTAACATTTTGCAGATTCTGCAAGGTGTATGTAAACTTTCAACTTCAACTGTATATAGAAAGGGACAAACTGCAAGTATATGCGCATACATAATTCTGTAATAGCTGGCCAAGCAGAATTATGAATATTTCTATTCTGATTAATGAACAGTACATTTTGTTATTATGTGATTACGTAAATGAACTGGTGAATCAGTTATCTGAACCAGAAATGAACCGTCCAAATAAACCAGTTTGTGGAAAAGAACCGGATTTCCTGTTTGCCTGAGGTACTGGATTATAGGTAATTTGTTTACTTTCTTGCATTGACCGTTTCGTTTCATAAGACCTCAATATATAATGTCAGGAGACACTAGTATTAATTCTGAATTTCCTGATATGCTTTTTTTATTCTCAAACACAAGCAGCAGCTGATTTGCATTTTATGAATCACCAAGATTCATTGTTTCAGCTAAAAATCTTCTTTACTGTTCTACTGAGAAAAAACAGATCTTTAGATGGCCTGAGGGTTAGTGAATTCATAGCAAATTAAATTTTTGGGTGAACTATCCCTTTAAGAGATCTTACATTGCAAAACTACACAACACAATATAATCCTTCCATGTACAGCGTAATCTGTCTAGCAGTGAGTTGTGCCATATGCAGCGGTTGCGCTCTCTAGGACTAATGACAGATCCTCTGTCCATTAGTATCACCTGTAGCTGTGACCTCAGAGAGCGGCTGATCTGCTTTTGCGCAGGGGGCCTCTCGGTGCGCACCAGGGAGAGCTGGGGGGCTGAAGTGTGCCGTCCGGCTGCCAAAAGACTCTGTGAATGGGCATGCAGGAGATCAATGCAAGCCCCTGAAAATCCCATTAGGTCCCAAAGGCACTTGTTGCCTTGGCTTAGACCTTTGCTAGCCGTCCTGCCCAGGGCTACATCTTTTTCTTTGTCTACCTTGTCTTTTTCTTAGATTTTATCACATTAGTTCCAGGGGAAGTTAGAAATCGGCAATTATTGCAAGGTCTGTGATGCTGGCAGGACTATGGAGGGGAGGGAGAGATCAGGGCAAAAGGCCACATGAAGCAAGGGCCAAACGGTACATGGTAAAATTGGAAAGGCATCTCTGTTTTCCAAAGTTAAAAAAGTGGAAAATGAATTGAGACCACATATCATGACCAAGACGAGTTTTCTTTGTCACAGTTCAGGGGATTCGTCACACTGGACCTTTGAGTTTAAACTTCTAACAGAATACAAATAACACCTCAGGTCTTCAAACGTATCGGGGTTTTTAAAATGTGACTGATGTTTTGTTTTTTTCTTGTGTAGATCAAGAAAATATTTTTATGTCAAATATATCAAACTGAAAGAGTCCTTAGCTACTTTTAAAACATCCAACTGGATACCACTTACAAGATGGGAACAAAATAATTGAAGAGTCACATTTTTGTTAGGAGAAGTGTTCACAACGTGTCATCAACCAGCCATATTGGCAGCACTGAACGTAAACAACGCCACTGAACCAAACAAAACTCACATATTTTGCTGATTACTTCTGCTGAAAATGATCAATTATTGTCATACTTTGGGCTGTACTAATCGGCTGGACTGGGATAAAGCATTTGGAGTAACAAATCAAGCAGAAGAGTGCAAAAAACTGACTAAGCAACAAAAGGCGTTTGTGGTTGACCAAACTGAACCAGAATTTCCAGAGCAAGAATCTTAACAACATTCGTGTTTGTCTTCCAGTCAGGTAGGTGAAATATTAGGCTAATATCTTAAGTAATACTGTATTACTTATGTAATGAATCTTTACCACCTATTCATTTCAGTTTATCAAAATATTGCCCCCTTTCCTGCTTACTAAGTCCTTCTCTATATGATTTAGCAGCTTCCACATGATTTTTCAGCATTTAGACAGCATAAATTAGTAGAACAACGTATTCAGTAGTACATGTAATCCATGTTATTTTTTACATACAACTATCGCCAATATGGCCATGTATTCAGGTAACTGACCAAATTGTAAGTGTAAACCCTCTGTTGGAAACTTAAGACGTTACAACACATATGAGTTTCATAGAAACAAATATTATTTATCGCTAAACAAAAAACAAAATAAACACAGCTGTGGATCATTCAGGTAACAACACAGTATTAATAATCAAGCATATGTAAACTTTTGATCATTGGTCATTTTTATAAATTCAACTATTATTTTCTCTTGTGGACTATATGTAAACATCTTTTATGTGAAACATCTTATTCAGGTCAGTACTAAATAAAAAACAACATGCATTTTGTATGATCCCTCTTATTTTGGTAAAATAATTAACATTTTGCAGATTCTGGTGTATGTACACTTTTGACTTCAATTGTATGCTTCTACATGTATATTGTTAGCAAGCTACTTTAATGTAGCCAAAACAAGGTCTATGTATGCTTATTTATTTCTTAATTTGCCTATCAACCTAGTTAAATAATCATGCAAAGAGAATGAACAAGCACACAATGCTCACATGCAGTTAAATCACACCACAGTTTGCTATGTCCATTGGGACAAATTAGATATTGATCTTAGACAAATATACAAACAATCTGTCTCTGTCAGTGACAAGTAATGGCATGAGTTTGGGGCTTTAGCCTTAGAGAATAAAGAGGAAGCAATGCCTCAATGGGGAATACATAAATATATCTATTATAAAATTATATTTTCTGTGACTATGTGTTTATATCTCACGACAATTATGTCAGATACATTTTTTGTATTTATTAAAATGCATGTGGTGATTATTTTTGCAAGTGCAAACACAAAACACATAGTGCAAAATAAATAAAAAGAAAAAATGAAAAAGTTGTATATAAAATGCATGTTCTAATCTAAAAGATAAGCTTTAAAAAGGGAAGAATGACATTTTATATACAGTAATATATAGAATATAGAGGGTTTTAATGAATTCTAAGAGACAAAATACTTTCTATCCCCTTTTCAGTTATTATTTTGTTAGATGTGTTACTTTGTCCAGCCATGTATTTCTGATTTCATTTCAGAAATGTTATGTTGTAATGTTTGTTCAGCCCTAGTATTTCGTGTGCATACTAAAGAGCCTTCTTAATCCTCCTGTCAGAGGAATAATGCAAAGAGAGGACAGTACCCGGGGTGTGACGCTCGTGCGACGCCTCAGCTGTCCCGCTTCCACCTCCAGATTGGGAGAGCAGTGGGAGCGATGATCAATAAAGCTGCTGATCAATCGTGCCCTCTCTTTTTCTTATTCAGTGCTGAGGAACCCACTCCACTCTTGACGTAGCACTTCTTTTGCAAACTGGGCTTCCTGTCCTCATTATTGTAAAGCCAGAGGAGACTGCTGATCACTCCTCTGGAGGCTCAGAGTGGGGCGAGCATCCATCACTCGCCCTGAGGACCTGACACTCAGGCTTTTGATGGGTTCTTGCCAGTACTCTGTCACGAGAATGATTAACATACTAGCAAATACCCTTCACAACCTAACTAGACCTGCCACCTTTCATTCACAGGGTAATGCTCAGGAGTCATCACTTCTGCTATGACACACTGACAAGATGAAGATTTGCTGTGAAGCACAATCAAGTGTGACTCAAAAGTTTTATATAAAGTGCATTACAAGAAGTTACTGTAAGTTGACAGCTCTTTGTGCACAGATCGGTACATCAGTTTCTAACATGCTTGTAGCTCATCTATGACAGTGTATAAAGAGCACACAACCTGCTCTCACCTCACAGCCTTAAAAATAAAGGTTGCAGTGATGCCTTAAAAGAACAATTTTTGGTTCCCTAAATAACCTTTCAGTGAAAAGTTCTTAAAATAACCTTTTTACACTATAAAGAACCTTTTTGTGTAACTAAAAGGCTGAAGGTTTTTCTTTGAATCATCAATGCCAATAAAGAACCTTTATTTTTTTTAAGAGTGTACACACTAAAAAATGCTGGGTTATTTTTTTAACCCAAATGCTGGGTTCAACTTGATGGGTCATTTTATTGGGTTATTTTAAATATTTTTTACCCAGGTGCTGGGTAGTTTTTCTGTAGCTAAGTTGCTGGGTAATTTTTAAAGGGGTCATCAGATGCCCATTTTCCACAAGTTGATATAATTCTTTAGGGTCTTAATTAACAGTCTATAATATAAGTTGGTTAAAAATACCCAATGGTTGTGTAAAACAACACCCTTTTTATCTTGTCAAAATCATCTCTGCAAAAATCAACCCATTCTGAGGGACTGTTCCTGTAAATGCAAATGAGCTCTGCTAGCCCCGCCCCTCTCTTCTCTCTGTGGAGTGACGAGCCTGTTTACTTTAGCCGCATTTAGCCGCATGTAGCCGCTAAACTTTCTAACTAGCATGTTATTAGGAAAGGCGATCGCAAAGATTCATAAAAAACCCTTATACTCACTTCTGCTGTAAGTGAAGCTGAATCACAAATGATTTGCGCGAACATAGACGCATTTATGTAGATCGGGAGGCGCATTCCCTTCACTTCCACTGCATCTTCAGCGGCTCAGATGATGTTATGTCATAACTTACATCCAGCAACACAACACCTCAATTGCTCAGTTGGAGATATTCTTGTCTAACTTACATCCCTGTTCCGGCATCAAAACAATGGAGGTTGGACTGTGACAGCTGATCTGAGGTAAGACGCTCATGTCAATCAACTATCGTGTGAGCGAGAATGGCTCGATTTGAAAAAGGGGATATTATTTTTACAGATTTATTAAAAAACACTGCATGGATTTTTATCATTATAGGGTAGATTTGTACACACTGCCAACACACATTAATGTTCAAACAACATGAAAAAGTGAAAAGCATAAAAGTGACCCCTTTAACGCTGGGTTATTTTTTCTACCCAACCACTATGTTAAGCCTGTCTCAAAAAACTGCCAAAACAACCCAGCTGCTGAGTTACAGTCAAAGCACGCTTTTTGAGTCCTCTACAGGAGAAACCAGTTCTCAGTGCCACAGATTTGGTGCACTTCTTCAGCGAAATAAAGGTTTGTATACATTTTGTTTCATTTATAACATCATTACTGTGCTGTAAATTGTATTATTTTATGCAATGCAACATAAGGACGAGATGTCAGTCAGCTGTGTCAACAGCGGTCACTTCACATGATGGAAACGCCTTTTGCCTTGCATAAAATAAATGGATTTTATTTGTTATAGTACTGAGTTTAATTTAATTTGATGTTAAAATATGTTCTCTAATGTCAGTACTGTTTGTTCATGGGCATGTTTTGGAATTAGTCATGGCATCTTTCAGCTACGAGTGAAACGTGAGGTCGCGGCTCAGCTTTCGGCGACACACCGGCACGAGAATTAGCACTATTTTAGTAAAAAGCGATTACAGAGAATGGTTAAATACACTAATATTAAAATCATGTCTAAAATGCTTGTTAAACGAGTGTATGTAATATTGTAAACTATGCTGTACTCACCCAAATAAATTCAGTTTGTCTTGTATTTTGTCTATGCGTTCTTGCTTAATAATAAATGTTCCTCTTTTGATAATTTGATAATTCTAGTAATTCTGAGCATGTTTTTTTTATATAAGTTCCAGTCCATTTTAAGCCAGCAACATAATAATTTTTAAACAATAGTTGATTTCAATAAAATAACCCAGCATGTTTAGTAAAAACATTTAACCCAACCTGGGTCAAAATAACCCAGCATGTGTTCTGTCTTCTGCCAAATAACCCAAGTTGGGTTGTTTTTAACCCAGCATTTTTTGTAAGGGTGTAAGGGCTTATTTCTATCTCATATGAAATGTAAAAAATATTTAATTGGTGTAACTTGATATATTAAGGCTAATTTAGTCATACGTAATATATTTACCAGTTCATTTAGATATTTCCAGCCCCTAACTGAAGAAAATACCATAACACAATTAACAAATTGTAAAGGTTTGCCCTAAAGAATATAAATTCCACCTCTAATCCATCAATTAACGACAATAAATGCCAACTTAAAAACAACGACGGTGATGATGATAACATGCACATTATACTGACACCAGTAAAACAGTGTATAATATCTGTAAGAGGCAAGAAATGTGACGTCTCTTTGCTCATTAAATTACAATCTGTTATTTTCTTATTTCCCCTGAGGCCTGAATTTCACAGCTATCTACTTCTAATCTACTATAATATGTTCCACAGAGAATGTTATTAATGTCATTTAATTTAATTTGGATACTTTAATGTTTGATTAAGAAGCCGGTGTTTTTTGTTCTGTTACAGTTTAGTAATTTATCATTTTGCATTCACTTCCACAATGAACATTTCCTGATAATTTACTCACTCCCATGTCATCCAAGAGGTTTGTGTCTTTTTTTCTTCAGTTGAAAAGAAATGAACATTTTTGAGGAAAACCTTGGACTTTAATGGGGATCAGCAGGTTGAAGGTCCAAACTGCAGTCATAAGGTTCTTATTTAGCGAAACAATCTATCATTTTCTAAGAAAAATACAAATTTATATACTTTTAACCAGCTAAATATGAAAAAAATAAATAAATAATAGAATGTTTTCCTCAAAAACCTTAATTTCATTAAGACTGAAGAAAGAAACACATGAACATCTTGGATGACATAGGGGTGAGTAAATGATCAAGGAAGTGAATTTCTCCTTTAAACATTTATTTCAGTACTTTTTATTTTTTAAGTATGTTCAAACATAACACCTAAAAAATACTATCATTATAAAAAGCCATGAGGCAGCATGGTCAATATGTGGACATGAAAGAAATCTTAGTTTGGATAAAAGGACAGTGTCACATTTATGATTGCCCTTTACTCCTGGTAACAATTGTGGACTCCCTTTGCACGTCGAGTTTATCGCTTGAACTTCTGAACCCATTATTTTGACCACTGTGTAAACACAACCTGCAAACAATTATAAAACCATGGAAACACCGATATTGGTTATGTAATGTCTGAAAAAAGCACAATTGTTTTGATTTGGTTTTGAAGGATAAGTTCACTCGCAGAATAAAAATTACTCATCCCCTATCACCCAAGATGTTCTTTCTTTCTTCAGCTGAGAAGAAATTAAGGTTTTTAAGGAAAACATTCCAGTATTTTTTTTTCCATATAGTGGACTTCAATGGGAGCCAATAGGTTGTAGGTCTAAATTGCAGTTTCAGTGCAGCTTCAAAGGGCTCTACATGATCCTAGCTGAGGAATAAGGGTGTTATCTAGTGAAACGATTGGCTTATTTTCTAAAAAAAGTTTAAAATGTATATATTTTTCAACCATAAATATCTGTCTTGCACTAGCTCGACCTCTCACATTACGTAATCGCATTGGAAAGGTCATGCGTGAGATAGGCGAAAGTACAAACCTAGTGTTTACAAAGTGAACGTGCCAAGAAAGTAGGAGTTTTTTGCCCTTCCCTACCTTTTTGAACCAAAGTACATGGACAAAGAACTAGCCACGCATAACCTTTCCAACATAATTACGTTTTGCGTGAAGGTATAGATGTGCATTGTAGAGCTAGTGCAAGATGAGCATTTGTGGTTCAAAAGTATGTAATTTTTTTGAAAATGGCCAATCGTTTTTGTACTAATTTTGCATGTTTAGATTGATATTTTGCTTTTGTAAGGATGGTAACATTGTATAAGTTTCTGTAACATTCTGGAATATTCTAGTACTTTCTGGAACATTCCAGAACATTGACTAGTCACAAAAGACAAAAATCATCCAACGTACACTTCTGAAGTTTTGGACAGTTCACCTTTGCTAACTGTTTATGTTAAACTGTCATTTTTATGACTATTAACAGATTAGCTTGTACAAGTTGTGAACATATTTTTTTGTTTTGTTTTGTTTTCATGAGCACTGTTAACGAAAGTAATGTGATTTTTGCATTCAGCATATCCGCCTTTTTTGGTTAATTTTGTGGTAACACTTTACAATAAGGTTCATTAGTTAACATTAGTTAACTATATTAGTTAACATGATTTAAGAATGAACAATACTTCTACAGTATTTATTCATCTTAGTTCATGTTAATTTCAGCATTTACTAATGCATTATTAAAAGTACAACTTGTGTTTGTTAACATTAGTCAATGCACTGTGAACTAACATGAACAAACAATGAATGACTGTATTTTTATTAATTAACATTAACAGATTAATAGTGTAATAAATGTATTGTTTATTGTTCATTCATGTTAGTTTATACATTTACTAATGTTAACAAATGACACATTGTAAAGTGTTTCCAATTTTGTTCCACAGTGTTATTCATATTATGTATGATATTTTTACTTTTTCTATTCAAACATGTTTATTTTTGTGTTATTAACATTGATGAGACATTAAAAATTCTTGCATTAAAATATTTTAATATTTTAACAATTATAAGATATAATGTTCAGAATAAAACTAACAAATGCTGTGCTAACCATATTTTTCACTGAATCAGATGCCCTTTTTTGTGATATTAAAACCCAGAGCTCTACTGTTTGGGATGCGGGCCTATTAAAGACTCTCTAGTAGAGTTTTGTTAAGCCAGAATTGGTCAAAAAGCCAAGGAAACATACAAACAGGAAATATTTCCATTACTTTGTACATTTCAGTGGATTTTAGCTTATTATTCTTCTGCTATTTCAAGCAAACACATGCATAGTGCCTTATAGTAGTATGCATTCAGATGCCACAAATACATGTGTTTTCCATGTTTGCTTTAGATTACAGCACTTGTTTTATCATTGGACGACAAGAACACATTGACAAAATAAATACTGGAAAGAAGGATGTTTCTTAGTGAAGGCCAGTGTTTGGCGATCCTGGTTCCCCCTGTGAAACCTGACCTGTGTGCATTGGTCCAGAATGCTTGGTTTTATTATGGACGGCTTCAGCGGTGCCACCTTCTTACCATTCTATTGTGTGTTTAGAGAGGGAAAGGATTATGTGGTCATGTTTAAAAAGCTGGGGAAACAACTCCCCTTTGCAAAATGCTTAAATGGTGGCCATAGAATGGGATCCTGCTTTTTTCTGCATTAGGGAACATTGGGCTTCACCCTTCAGGTTGCTCTAGTCACCTGGTGTCTTTGCCACCCAGCAGGACACGCTTTCATCTTTTGTTGTTGAGCAGGGAATGGGCGGCGTTTTGCCATGCAGCTGGTTGAAACCGCCGGTTCCCAAACCTCCCTTCTACCCCATGCAGCCAAACCAACCTCCAAATATTCAGCCATCAAACATCACAAAAAACTTACGCTACGTTAACAAAGCTTGTGGCGACGAGTGGTAACTTTCAATTAATATCCGCTAGATAATTCTCTGATATACAAAACTGCAACTTCCTTCATTTAAGATCTTGAAAGATCTTCATTGACACAAGTGTTTCGTATAACAAAACTGTAGTATAGCCATATTTTTAAAAATTTATATAAAACAAGTTTTTATGATTTTATGTTTGGTATAACAAAAAGAAAAAACCTAAAAGCATAAAAGTCGAACATAATTGTGTTTGAAGACTCACGTGGCATTCATCGCAGCATATCTACTGGCAACAAGCTACGGATGCAGAATGTGGGACTCTTTATTGGATAAGTGGAGTTCCTTTGTGCTTTTGAACTGCAGATAGCCCGTTGGGATCTTAATCACTGGCTTTCGGAGGTAACCAGTGTTCAGAGGCAAAGGATAAAGAAGCCGCAGCCATTCAAGGAGCTGTTGATCTAGACCTCATTGTTCTCACCACTATGGCTTGGGTAAGCAAGGTAAATAAATGGCAAACAAAAGGCGGTGCTTCACAGCAAAGCGGGCTCTGTGGGGGGGCTCACGTCCTGAGACCAGGCCGAGGCCTGAGCCTCCATTATGAGTGCCAATGCCACTCGCACCTATGATCACTATGAGCTGTCCCTCGCCAGACATCGGCTGACACAGGGGCTACCACATGGAAAATGGCACAATTAGCACTGTACTCCCCTGATAATAACACCTGTGGGAGCACAGCTCAAAAACTGTTGATCATGATCCTTAGATCATTTAGTAATTAGAGACTTCGGTTTAAAACACATATAAAGTCACTCCATTTTAGGTCACAAAATAATAGAGGTTTAATCTGCAAAACAGTTACTCAACAAGTGGTTCACCTTTGATCAACTAGTCTCAAGCTCTTTTTTATCACTTTGTATCATGTACACACTATTATAGTTTCTATTAATATTTAGAATTTTTTATTTTAATTTATACTAATGTTGTAATGTAAACATTATTATATTACTGTTGCTATTACTATTACTAATTATTTTGGTTTCAGTTTTATTTTTGTTTGTTTGTTTGTTTTTCTAGTGCTTCAACTTAAACTTATCTCAGTTAGTTGCCAAGATGGCATTTCTAATTTTCATTTAGTTTAAGGTGTTCAGGATATTTCAGCTTTATTTTAATTCATAAACATTGTTTTTATAGTTTTATTTAACAATAATAACCCTGGTATAAAGCCAGTTCACACAGGTGTCATAGAAGAGTAACCAAAGGTGTAGTTCATCACAATAAACATGATCCGCAAACATTTTGAAAACTTAATCTCAATACTTTTGGTCTTGAATATCTAACCTATTTGAGCAGCATATCTTTATATTTGTAATGTATTAACTTTTAACAGTTTTCTTTTAGTTTTGTTTCTAAAGTGTACTATATTTTGTACTATATTAAAAATGGGACTGAAAAATGGGAATGATATTTTGTTACATAATGCCCTGTGGATGTTCACTTTTTACACTCTCAATTTGTCAACTAACAATGTTCAAAAGTGGATATATGTATAGGAAAATGCAATTTCAAAAATAAAGTAAAAATTGTTTATTTATTTATTTAAACTGAACGCATAATTTCCACCACAGACATATCTCAAATTAAAAGCTATATATTGTAAATAATAACAATATGTGAAGGAAATGACTAAATAAATTCAGTCTTGAATATCTTACCTATTTGAACAGCATATCTTTATATTTGTAATGTATTAACTTTTAACTTAACAGTTTTCTTTTAGTTTTGTTTCTAAAGTGTACCATATATTGTACTATATTTTTAAACAAAAAATGGGATTTGTTCTGATATTTTGTTACATAATGCCCTGTGGATGTTCAGAAAATAAACTCTCATAAAACACATTTTACACTCTCAATTTGTCAACTAACAATGTTCAAAAGTGGACATATGTATAGGAAAATACAATTTAAAAAATAAAATTAAAAAAAATATATATATATTTATTTATTTAAACCGAACGCATAATTTCCACCGCAGACATGTCTCAAATTAAAAGCTATATACTGTAAATAATAACATTATGGACTAAAATGGTTGATTCTTTTGTCTTACAATGGCTAAAGCTACAAACTAGCATTTTATATATACTAATTTAATAATATCTAAACACTTTTGCATAATTTTACAAAATTAAAATTGTGAAATAACACATAAAAACATTCTGTAATAATTACCTTGATTTTTCTTCATTTTCTTCACACATCACTCATCTCATATTTCGTCTCATGCTCTTCACTGACACAATTTTCTCCTAGATAAACAAGAACACCAACGTCTGAAAACCAAAAATTATTATACATTACAGTGTTCAGTATAACAAAACTGTGATACATCCACATATTTTAAAATAGCTATAACAATCTGCACACAATAAAAAAGTTTTAAGATATTTTCATAGTTCAAGAGTTAAAACAACAAGATCTATACATAAAATGCATTTTAAAAAGCTTGGGTGTTGTAAAAAGTTTTAATGTGATCCACACTTCTGATTTTCTGTCAATTAATACTAATGCAAGTATGCATCAAAGTAACATAGTAAAGACATTTATAATGTAACAAAATATTTCCGTTTCAAATAAATGCTGCTCTTGTGATTTTTTTATTCATCAAAAAGAAGAAATGTATTACAGTTTTTACAAAAATAATAAGCAGTGCAACTATTTTCTAACATTAATAATATTTAGAAATACTTCTTGAGCAGCAAATCAGCATCTTAAAATGATTTCTGAAGGATCATGTGACACTGAAGACTGGAGTAATGATACTGAAAATTCAGCTTCGATCACAGGAATAAATTACATTTTTAATTTACATATAAAACAGATAACTTTGTTTAACAATTTTTCACAATATTAGTTTTTAATTACTGTATTTCAGATTAAATAAATGCAGCCTTGCGCAGAGACTTTTGACCGTAGTGTGTAATAAAATGAAAAATAAATAAATAAAGTGTCTGAATACTTTTTAGTGGTCACTGTGCATTAATTTGATGATGCTATACTTACGTAGAAGCTATTATTATTCGATAAGCTACAGATTCATATGAATTGCATTGGTTTCAGGGTTTATATTTCATCAAAACGCCATTCAGCTCTTAGCAAGCTAAGAAACAAGCACAAATGTCATTAGTCTTGCCTTAGTCAGCTTCTATCATATCACTCTTTCTATCATATCACCATTTAAAGAGATTACGATGCTACCTGTGGGGGTTGAGCATGCGGGTTGTATATAGTTATGAAGCCTTTATTTGTCAATTACATTATCGAACCAATGTCAGGGGACTAGGCTGTGCCATCTGGTGCTTGTGCCAGAGTGCTGAAAATCACAAATATGAGTGCCAGAGAAGAGTCATGTGACCACAGACAGGCATATGCACTGGCATGTTTGAAGCAGCTAAAAATAGCTAATGATGTATGAAGACATCTGGATGTGTTCAGTGTGATTTAGATTTAGTTATAAACAGCAAGCTCAAAAGTGGAAAAGAAATAATGAAATAGATGCAATGTGTGTGTTCATGGTGTGTGTGTGCACATGGATGGGTTAAATGCAAAGCACAAATTCTAAGTATGGGTCACCATACTTGGCCTCACGTCACGTCCTTTCCTTTTCTTTTCCTTCCTTTAATACAGATGAAACCACAGATGGAAGATGAAGTTTACAAAAAAGTCATTCACCTTTATACAAAGCCGTCTAGTTGAGAACAAACTGTCACTGATTTAGAAGGGACCATAAGGAAGGGACAAACTCCAGATCATGCACGTGTGGCTGGAAACACAAGGAAGTACAGCAGCACCGTTGCTGTTTTGACTTGGGCTAGTAACCAACCAACTAGCAACCGCCCTGGCTGGAACACCCTAGAAACCACACAGCAAACACTACAAATCTCTCACAACACCTTAACAACTACAAAGTAATGCCCTGGCAACCAACAATATTCTATTTTGGAGTTTTATACAAACATAATGTTCCTAAAGTGTAAAAAACAGGTAAAAGTTTGATGGTTACATTTTATTTTGATGGTCCACCTTCAGTGCTAGGTAGTTACTGATTACATCCCTGTTGGAAAAACCAGCATACCAGCTGGTTAAGGTAGGTTTTGGTGCTGGTATTCTGGTCCTTTGCTGGTCCTTAGCTGGTTTAAGCTGGTCCTAGACCAGCACATGGCCAGCTAAGGACCAGCATAAACTGCTAAGGACCAGCATAAACCAGCTAAAACCAGCATACCAGCACCAAAACCTACCTAACCAGCATATGCTGTTTTTTTTCAACAGGGATCTGGATTACACAATCAGATTCCAAAAATTAATGGTGTGCACACCAAAAAGAAATTTAATTATTACCTTGCTGAAGCACAAGATGGCATTAACATTCTGCTTGAGCAGATGAAAATGGCAACTCAATGAGTATGACAACCATAAAATGAACGTTTTCATCTTCATTGCGTTTGTGGTTGAATGCTTTTCTGTTTTAGTTGGGTTTAGGAAATGGAATAAAATAAATTCCATTGCCTATCCTCTCAGGATACCTGGAATCAGTGTTATAAGTACCCTAGGCACATCGTTTTTTCATTTTTGTAGCATAAACACCATCAAACCGCTGAAAGCTTCAGATCTTCCAGTGTTTCTCTATGGTGCTGAAACCTAATAATGTCTGAGTTCCGGTCCCCGTGCAACTGATACTCAACTGCCATTGGCAGAGGAGTGGCTTACCGATAGGTCAATTGCCGCAAATGACGCAAATTGGGTAATGTGATTTCCGCGAATGTATGATATTGCGGCTTCTGCACAAGTTAACATTTTTTAACTTAAGCAGAAAAAGCCAATCAGCAAAGAACTTATTGGCACATCCGGTTGTATCAGATAATGGAGGAAAGCATTATGCAATTATTTTATTCACACAAATGACAGGAAAAACATTCTAGAATGATAACACAACGAGAATATTCGCTTTGTGCACACAGCCTAAGTGCTCGTAATTAGATTAAATTACATTTTAAAATACTTATCATCAGACTACAGCTACTTTTTAAATTATTTACACAATAGCAACTAAATATTCACCATTTTTTTATTCTCACTAATTCATCTATTAAAATTTTCCTTTTTAAAATAGCCTTTCGTTTACATATATTCAGAAAATCTTCCCGTTTTGTGGACACTCATAAAAGGTTCAGTCACTAGTCAGGTGGCTATAATTACTGCCAAACCTTTTTCACCTATATATATTTAATTAAAGTAACCCCTGAGATTTTAGATAATGGGTTAATAATTAACACATTTGCATGTTCACAGTTTTCTGACACTGGCTAATGGTCATATGTCATGCAGGTAAATGAGTATCTCATTTTCTCTCTGTATTTTTATATCAATATGGTACAAGATTTAATGTGATTAACAAGTTAGGTGAAAAGTAATCTAAAAGTAATCAAAAAGTAGTCTGATTATATTGCCTAAAATGAGTAATGTAATGGATTATGTTACTAACTATAATTTCTGTCAAGTAATTTTGAGTCAGTAGTGGACTATAGTTTGTACGTAATCTACCCAGAACTGTCCACCTTAGACTTTCAGCTGAATTTAAGTAACTTTGCAACTATATGTCAACTAACTCTCATTTGTATTAGTAGACCATTAGGATATAGTTAGTAGAATATGTTGACATGTACTTACAAACTTGAATTCAGGAAAATATCTGTTGGGGAGCATCAAAATAAAGTGTTAGCAGATATTAAGCAGACAGTTTACTAATACTCTCTTACTAATGAAGTGTTGCCTATGTGATTTATTAAATTACGATGCATATATTTGTACATATGATTTCAAGAGCTGCTTTGTGTGTCACATGCTGTGCAACGAGCTTGTTTTACACACAAATTGTCCAGCTGTACAAAAATCCACAATCAGAACTGCTCAGACCTCAAACCGGTCATTTGCACGAATTAGTGCAAACGTCCTCAATATCTTTTGAATTAGAGTTTAAATAAAACGAAGAAAAGAGAATCATTTGCACACATGAACTGACACAAATGCTCACTGAACCCTCCATAATAAGGGTTTGCACGGGTGACAGTGGCTTCGCTCGTCTCACACCCTCATTTTAGCTGAGTAAAAAAAAAATAGAAAGAGCTTTGTTTGATACAACAAAAGTCGTCTCTGGAAATTATGAAAATGCACAAAAAAGGGAGTTCCCTTGTCTTCCAATGCACCATCAATCATTCCCAACTCTCAGTGTCCATTGCAATGCAATCCATGGGCATTTGGGAGTGGAGGTGTCAGTCAAAGTCCCCGTTCTGTTCATCTGTCACTTTAAGAGTAATTGCCCTGTCTGTCTACTTTGGCATTGTCGTTGACAACTTTTTAATATGTCATCTCTGAAAGAATAAAAAAATGAAAAGCCCACCTTGTTACACGCCATCTGCATTTGCTCCCCTACAACGTGGAAGTGCCGCAAGTCCGGGGGGAGGACGTTTACCCGTCCGCCCGTCCGTGCGCCCGCCCGCCTGCCCGCCTTTGGCCGAGTGTCACACGGCCCATTGAGAGGATTTATGCTTGTGTACTTTATTTTGTTTTGTATAAACAACGGCGCTACGCACTACCTTTATCGGCCGCGGCGCGTTCTGATTATTCCTCCCTAAAGTCCTCCCATCTGTCCCCGATTCTGCAGCCCGAGCCTCTTTCAGAGGCCTGACAGGGAGTAGCGCTGGAAAAAAGTAAACTGGTAGGGGGCCCTCATTTCACACCAACCCTCGATTGTGCCCTTCCGAAGCAAAGCACTCTTCTATAGCTTTTTGATAGGCTTTCAATCCCAGCCCCACTGACAAGGTTTTCTTTAGGAGGAGTAGGAGTTGTGGCTTTTTTTGGCTCTGGGGTAGGGGGGCTTACCGCAGAGACTTAAGGGAGAGCAGAGGTGATTTCTTCGGGGAGGGGGGCCGCCGGTGGAAAGGAAAAACTGCAGCAGATGGGGCTGATTGTGCTCCCTACGCAAATTAAGGAGAGAGACATCTGCAGCCGCAACATACTGGTGGTCCGAGGCAATTAAGGCAGGGGTACGAGGCGAAAGGAGGGAGGGGGGGAGCGCAGGACAGAGGAAAAGACAGTCCTGCCTGCCGGTGCATAGAGATGAAGTCAGGCTCACATTACAATGAGCCGGGCTACAATAGAGGGAGCCGTCCAAGTGGAGATGGGGGGGACGAGCGGGGGGTTGAAGATTAATGTACGGAGAAGCCGGCAACAACACTTTGTGCAGCCAAAATAAGAGGTGGGGCCTTCGGGGCTGAATTGAGCCCGAGTTATAAAGTGTGTCCTTTTCTGCTGTCTTCCCCATTCGAGGCCTGAGGTCATTTACAGAGGTGACAGCTTAGACGTGCACTGTTGTGGATTTAATGTGCAGCGTTTTCCCCCATTTTTCTCCCCACCCGTCCCCCTTCAGCTCTGGAGAGGTGACGTGACAAAGCGGGGTCATCCCCGGGATTAGACCCCTTTAACGTTGCCTTTATTTATCGACTGGGTGCTGCTGAGGGGGAAATTCGGGCCCGGGGAAGAATGCCGGCGTGCTGTTTACAGGCTCATCCCTCCGGGGATATATGTGTGCGACAATGCCGTCCGCATGCAGATTTGCATAACTCGGCCGCATCTAAACAGGCTCAAGTTGTTTTAAATAACTGGGGCAACTAACAGGATGCGACTGTTTTGTGGGGGATGTTCGGATAACTAAAGACAAATCGTTCTCTCATTAGCGCGCACGCATGCCGCGATCGCGAAAAACGCGCAGGTGCTCCAATAATTTTTCAAGGTCACATATGGATAGTCAACAGATTCACTTGTTTGATTGTTAAGGGGCGGTCGCACGCAAAACAGTCCCAATATGACATCACACCTCAAGGCTTCTTTTTTATTAATATAATTTCAATATATAACAAATACAAAGTTGATGTTACAAGAAAATTCTATTTCAGTCTTTCTACTTCAAAATTTCACATTCAATTCAAAGTGTTACTTGCTGTTTCTTTGTCATTATTTGTGAAATTTACTAGCAATTTCTAAATAAAGAGGCTGTATCATGATGTATTGATTGTCTAATGGTCAAATGTTTTCACATGATACAAATTTGCAGGTCAGGGTTCAACAAACTTGAACTTTGGAACACTGCAAATTGTAAAACTTTTTTCACATGAACTTGCATTTTTATCAGAATTTGCATGCATATGAATGGAATTGAATGGAGCAAGTGTAGTTTAACCAGTCCTAATGCATGTTAGATTCACTTCTTAAACTGCACTATTGTTCATTCGGTATTGTCATCATCAAGAATTTTGCCAATAAAAAACAGAGAGAAAAGTAAATGGGAAATTATGTTTAAAATCATGTGGCATCAACAGTAGTCAATACCCTGGTTTAGATCAGTAAAGACATTTAAAAAGAGCTAGTGAGTGACTTAAAGGGACAGTTCAACCAAATTAAACTTCTATCATTATTTATAAACCAAAACAACTCCAAAAATTCAAAATATTGTCTTTTCCATTGTTTATTTAAATGCTATATAAATGTTAGGACAAAATATTCCCAGTGTAATGTTTATGGAACACTGATTTGATTGAGAGAAACGTTATAGAACAACATTCTAGGAATATCCTTATTATGGTATTTGTACTTGAACATTCTAAGAAACATTTTTGTAACATTTAAATAATCTTCTAATCCATAAAATGGACATTTTAACATTCTTAGAATGATAAAAGTAAACTAACGGAACACACTAATTTACATCCAGGTCATCTGGCGTATTGAGATCACATGACCAACTAAGTACTATCTGCTTTATCTCATGAACAAATTATTAGACACTTTTACTCACGTTATTCAATCATTATGTCTGACTGCCACTACTGTTTCTCTACAATGGCACTGGTGCTGAAAACTTTTGCTATTGGAAAACGCTATATCCACTCCAGTAGGTGCCAGTATAAGTCCAAGGTGACTTTTGAGTTTCTCCAAGAGCTTTTTTCTATTAAATTGTTGTAATAATCTTAGCATAATATCATAGTTGCTTATTATTTTTGTATATTTCTTTCTAAAAACCATTGTGGCAACTCTTGAACTCCATTATAGTGTGCGATACAAAAACATGAGACTACATTTAAAATCTAGGACCAACGAAGAAAGCTTTGGTATTTTAAAAGATGATCATCTGGTTTTCCACCAGATGTATGGAGTTCATTCAGCTGGGATGCTGCTGTCATTAAAGCAAACAGGATCCCAACAAAATGCTAAGACAGTTTGAAATTCATCAAAGTGTTTTAACTCAACTTTTCACTCAAACTGATATGCTAATAATATAATTTAGGTAACAAATTACAATAAAATTCCATTTGTTAGCATTAGTTAACAATTTATTTAGATAGTTAACATGAAATAACAATGAAAAAATACTTCTAAAGCAGTTATTAATCTTAATTACTGTTAATTTCAACATTTTGTAAAGGCGTAGAATTTAGTAGGGATGCTGACTACCAATATCCAGTAACTACTAAATTGTCCTTAGCAATAATTTTGATGAAACAATTAAATATATGTATATGTAACCACTATTGTATACACTATTGCTGTAATGTTGTTGGTTTTACATAACCATAATTGTGTAACTGTCTGATGAATATGCTAACACAAAAAGCTCTGCTTTGAATTAATCATGCTGGCTACAATAGAAATACATTTTAAATGAAACTCTGGTCAAAAGTTTATCACACATGCAAAATGTTGGGGAAGTTTAATGGATGGGGTTGTTATGTCCCCACCAATGTCAAAATCAAACCTTCGCCCTAGTTGTTTTGTGTTCATCTGCTTCCTATTTGCCCTTTTTACATTGACTGTCACTCTATATAGGCTAATACAATCAGACAATAATTTCTCAAATATTTATTACAATATATACTGACAAATTTAACACACATGGCATGAGAAGATGGGATGGTTTCCAATATTTACTACTGAACTGTCACCAAGTGAACTGCAGTGATCAATCTATTTAAAATAATGCTGAATTAAGCTACAAACTCGATCTTAATACACAATGTAGTTTGAGGTGCAGCTCGTCATATTAATGGAGTGTTTTTACTACCAGCAGTAAACCGGTTACCTTACCTGAATATGTTCGCAGATTTGTGTTGGATGACTTCGACGTGGAAAGTTGAAAATATCGATATTCTTTTCGCTTTTATGCCATAAAACCTGCGCGCTAAGCCAGTAGTAGTACTGACAACGTTGTGTAAACATGGCTGAAGACGCGAAATGCGGAGGAACAGACAAACTAATTCAATTGAGTCATTTACGCTGGAAACGGCTCCGATTGATTCAAACTCAAACTCGATTCACTAGCAAAACCAGATCATAAAATCCTCTCATTTTCGAATTTCTAATTACATTGTTTGTAATTATTTTAAAAGCAAGTAGTGATGGGTGAACCTGAGCAAAATAATTCACTGTTTCGAAGCGCTCCAATCGGTTCGCGTATCGCGAATCATTTGATTCAGAATAGGATTTGGAGCGCGTATCGCGAATCATTTTGATCGAAACCTGGAGTAGGTTCGCGAATCATTTCGCGAATTTAAAGATTGGTGATAAGCGCTCCGAGTTCCGATCTGAATCAAATGATGCGCGCTCCGAAGTTGATTCGCGATCCATCATTTCAAATCGGGATTCTGAGCGGGTTCACGAATCTTTTGATTCAGATCGGAACTTAGCGCATATTGCAAATCATTTAATTTGGATCTGAACTTCGGAGCAGGTTCTTGATTAGTAATTTCAAATTCGAAACGCATATCGTGAATCATTTGATTCAGACCAGAACTTCGGACCGCGTATCCCGAATCATTTGATTCAGATTGCGAATCATTTGATTTAGATCGGAACTTCGGAGCGTGTTCGCGAATCTTTTGATTTAGATCAAAACTTCGGAGCGCGAATCATTTGATTCAGATCGAGTCTTCGGAGGGCGGATCGCGATTGATTCGGATCGCGAATCATTTTATTTACATCTAAACTTCTGAATCTTTTGATTCAGATAGAAAATTCGGAGTAGCCTATTGTATTGTAGGCTATTACCACAGTTTTCTTAGAAATGCCATGGTTAAACTATGGTAAGTGTACCAAAACAATGGTTCATTTGTGGTTACCATGGTTCAACTATAACCATGGTGTGGTTATTTGTTTGTTTGTTTTGTAATAACACCATTAATTTTCATAAGGGATGTGTTGCCAGTTTAACAAAAAATGAATAACAATAATACATTTACACCTTAAGAAGACACAGGATTAATATAGAGATGCATTTTTACTGCCTTGAAACTTGTCAAGATCAGCTTTGAATAAAGAAAAGAGAGATTTAGAGCCAGTTTTTAGTTTATATATTTGAAAAGTAGATATCAGGAAATAATTAAGTTATATTTTGCTATATTCTCTTTGAGAGCTACTAGTCAAACGATCCAAAAACATCTTTAAAACTGCTGTAATGTTGTTGGTTTTACATAATCAAAATTGTATAATTATTATCTGATGAATATTCAAACATAAAAAAGATCTCTTTATGAATCATGAGTACGTTAGCTATAAATAAAGACTTTAGATGGCATGAAACTGTGGTCAAAAGTCTATCATACATGCAAAAACGTTGGGGTGGTTGGATGGTGGTGTTGTCTGCTTTTATGTCCCAAACAACACATTGTTAAAATCCAAAGCTGTGACTATTGCCTAAAGTTCACAAAGATAAATACTGTAAAAAAAGAAAATGTATTGCTTATTGTTACTAAATGCATTAATTAAACTTAACTAATGGGATCTTATTGTAAAGTGTTACCATATTTGAAACATTTCAAAATAAAAGCATTTTCACTAGAGCTCTCAGACGTATGGACCCCATTGTATTTTGATGTTTTGATCACTGTCGGCCAAAATCAGTCGGACTGTACTCTAGGGTCATATTAAACGAGTGTTAAGGGTTTGGTTTGTGCCCATCCAATTCAAATCCTAATTGCCAGGCCAAAGGACAACTATAATGGCGGTTATCCGAGAGGCTCCCTTGTCTTTGAAGAAATGCTACTCAGACAAAAGTCCCAATTACACCCAATTGTCCCAGGGCTCGGAAACAGGGAGCGCGTCCTCGAGACTGAAACGAGATCTCGTCCTGCGGTAAGCCTGCGGTTTCTGCACCTTTTTGTAGCTTCCATCTCTCCATTGGGTCAGACACCCCGAGTGCGAGGCTTACTCCAAAAACACTGTTAAATGGGTGTAGAGTCCCCCTTCAGATTCACACTGAAGGAGTCTGCTTTCAAAGACACACTAGAGGATCCTTTTGAAGAGCGAGCGGCCCGAGGTTACTCATCCATGGACTCAATGAATCCTTTCAGAGTGGGGTACTCATACACAGACAGACTCAACAATAAGTGTTTGCTCACAAGAGGGTGCCCAGCGCAAGAAGACCGAGCCGTGTCATCACTCGACAACTGTCCGTCATCTCAACATTCGCTTTTAGACTTTTCAGGCTGAAAGTGAAGGAAACACTTGAAAATTTGAGGCTAGTCAAGCATTCGAACGGTTCGACTGCTTCTAGATATTGAGATATTACCAAGATTTTTTGTTCACATGAGCATTAGATTGACAATCTTGACAGCAAATCCTCATATAATCTGTTTTTTGTACAGAAAGAAGTACAGAAGTGACACATTGGAACAAAGGCCCACTAAGGATCTTCTAGACTCTCAACATTGTTCGGCTTGCGGCTCCAACAGCTTGCATACAACTTCATGATTTAGAGCCTTTTTTTGTACTCGATGAAGGACTAAAACCCCGAGGATATTTTTCCTCCTGCTTTTGGAGGAGCTGATGTTTCTTATAATTGTTCACTGAAGTGAATCAGCCACCACAAAACACTGCAGCACATTGAGAGCACTAGCAGAGGGCACAGGGAAGGTGACGAATTGGCAGTGAGAATGAACTTAATCCCCTAAGCTCTTGTTGGGGCTTGTCTTTGCTGTCCCTTCTTCCCTAGAAAAGACCCTGAACGTACAAAGCAACTCAAACAAGAGCTCCCACTCTGAGCCTGCTGAATGCTCACTGAAAAAAAAAAAAAAGCTCCTGGTTCATATCTGTGCGTTCTGCCAACTGTGTGGGGAACGAGCTCGCAGCTGCAATTTTTCTGTCGGATTTGGATGTGGCAACGTTAGAAAACCAATGCTGGAAAAAAAATGTCAAAACTTAACATGCATAATATAAAAATACATCCACAAATACAACACAAAACAACTCCTGAAAAAATGCATTTACATTTTTTTTTCTTCAACAAAATTTCTTAAAGAGGTGAAACAGACATAACAGCAAATGGTGATTATCAACCTCAAAAGATTTACCAACTTTGGTACATGTTTAATTATAGCTGAGAAGCCTGATTTGTGTGATTATGTTACTTTAGAAAAATAAAAGTAAATGTACATCAAAATAGACATTTAATTTAGGTCCAATTCTCATTATTAACAAACTATTAACTATGATTTTGCCTCAATAAACTATTTTCTGCTTATTAATAGTTAGTAGGGTAGTTGTTTAGGTATGTTGCAGGATTAAGATCTAATATCTAAGATATCTAAGATATGGTCATGCATATGCTTTTTAAGTACTTATAAACAGCCAGTGTGCTAGTAATATGCATGCTGGTTAATAGTAAGAATTGGTCTTTAATATAAAGTGTTACAAAATGGGTAATTGAAATAATTTTATAAACATACACTATCAGTCAAAAGTTTTTGAACAGTAAGATTTTTTATGTTTTTAAGGAAGTCTCTTCTGCTCACCAAGCCTGCATTTATTTGATCTGAAGTATAGTAAAAACAGTAAAATTTTGAAATATTTTTAAAATTTAAAATACCTGCTTTCTTTTTGCATATATTTTAAAATGTAATTTATTTGTGTGATTAAAGCTGAATTTTTAGCATCATCATTACTCCAGTCTTCAGTATCACATGATCCTTCAGAAATCATTCAAATATGCTGATTTGCTGTTCAAGAAACATTTTTTAATTTATTATTATCAATATTTAAAACAGTTAAGAACATTTTGTTTCGGAATTCTCTGATGAATAGAAAGATCCTAAGATCAGCATTTATGTGAAATATGTGAAATAAAAGTGAAAACACTTTTGTAAGAACTTACAGAAATTAATACTTATATTTAGCAAGGATGCTTTAAATTGATCAAAAGTGATGATAAAGATATTTATAATGTTACAAAAGATTTGTATTTCAGATAAATGCTGTTCTTCTGAACTTTCTATTCAAAGAAACTGCAAAAAAAATCTACTCAACATATAATAATAATAATAATAATAAATGTTTTTGAGCAGTAAATCAGAATATTAGAATACTTTCTTAAGGATCATGTGACTGGAGTAATGAAGCTAAAAATTCAGCTTTGAAATCACAGGAATAAATTAAATTTTAAAAATATATTCAAATAGAAAGAGTTTTTAAATAGCAAAAATATTTCAACTGTACTTCGGATCAAATAAATGCAGGCTTGGTGAGCTGAAGAGATTCTTTAAAAAAAAAAAAACATTAAAAATCGTACTGTCCAAAAACTTTTGACTGGTAGTGTATCAAATAATTTTTTTAACAAATACATTGGATTTGTGCCTCTAATGCTTAAAAAAAAATCATAGGTCATGGAAAGTGCCTCATATTGCCAAATCTTAGTCAAGCGTTTGATTTATAGAGGAACATTCACAAAGATTGTATTTTCCATGAAATTGGTGACATTTAGTTGTTAGTATTCTCATAAAAGGCTTCAGTGTCTTACAGCTTCATGAAAACCCAGATTCAGCTTTTAGTTATGCAGGAAAAGGGCTCTTTTTATAAGTCTCAGCCATTCCCAAAAACATAACCTAGTTCATCATCAGATATCATGATGACTATAATATACTTTTTCTACAGTTGCTACAAATAAAACAGATTTGACTGATTTGGACATAAAGAGAGAGATTATCTTAAAGGAAATGAGAGGCATCTCCATGACAAGGTGACTTCAGAGGTGTCCAGTTAAAAGCATGGATAATAAGATTACTCTGAAAGTCAAATCTCCCCAGAAGACACTTTTGATTGACTGGTCTTCAGCCAGGCCTACATGCTTGCTCTCATAACCAAACATAATCCTGTTTTACTCAAACTGTTTCCTAAACCACACCTGAAGACTCAAGTCAACACCTCACATATGTTACGATAATACCTAATTTGACCACTAACAATCTAGATATTAGTGCTTCTGCATTCATTTTTACACACATGGATTCAGTATAAACCAATGAAATACTCAGTTAGCTCAAAAACTGACTATATTTAGACTAAATGCAAAAACTTAAGCACACACGAATGAAAGTAAAAGTGTGTTGCATATCAAAGTATCTGATGCCATAACACTAAGAAAATTCACTTTAGAATTAAACAAAACTTGTATACAGCTGCAGTAATGAATCCAGGATAGTAGTAGCGCTTCATATCTGGATGATTTAAAAAAACAAAAAAAAACAAATGATACTTTATTCATTGGAGCAACAGTCAAAAACTGTTATTAAAATACAAAGAACCAAAAAAATCAGGGTAAGAACAGATTTATTTTGTTATGAATTTTATAGAACTGTACATGCCTTTAATAAATGCCTGTAAAGTAGAGTGAAAATGCTTTAGATTGTCAGGAGATCATGCGCTGTATCTATACTGCCCTCTACTGTTACAGTCCAAACTCAAGAAACCGCTTTTATCCTTCTGATAATGTTCCTTCACAGCCTCAAAACACTGAGAAATACACTACCAGTAAGATTTTGGACAGTAAGATATTTAATGTTTTTAAAAAAAGTCTCTTCTGCTCACTAAGCCTGCATTTATTTGATCCAAAGTACAGCAAAAACAGTACAAATTTGAAATATTTTTACTATTTAAAATAACTGCATTTTTTAAAATTACAGCTGATTTTTTAGCATCATTACTCCAGTCACATGATCCTTTAGAAATCATTTAAATATTCTGATTTGCTGCTCAAAAAACATTATTATTATGCTGAAAACAGCTATGTAGATTTTTTTCAGGTTTCTTTGATGAAGTTCAGAAGAGCAGCATTTACCTGAAATAAAAATCTTTTGAAACATTATAAATGTCTTTAATCACTTTTAATCACTTAAAAGCATATATATATATATATATATATATATATTTATATTTACTCAACTGTTTTAAATGTTGATTATAATAATAAAAATGTTTTTTGAACAGCAAATCAGCATATTAGAATGATTTCTGAAGGATCATGAAGCCTGGAGTAATGATGCTGAAAATTTAGCTTTGATCACAGGAATAAATTACATTTTAAAATATATTCAAATAGAAAGCAGTTATTTTAAATTTTAAAAATATTTCAAACTGTTACTGTTTTTGCTGTATTTTGGATCTAATAAATGCAGGCTTGGTGCGCTGAAGAACATTAAAATCTTACTGTTCAAAAACTTTTGACTGGTAGTGTATGAGAACGATTCAAATAGTCTATATAAATAAATTAATAAATATAATACACTGTATACATATAAAAGATCTGGTCAAGTCCCCGAAGAAGTGAAACGCACCCATACAGTAGTCATTTAACCAGTCTGCAGTCCAGGAATATCAATGTAAATGTTTTACTGCTAATAAGACCACCGAATATGCATCACAGCACATGCTTTGCTTTACATGCATTTCTTATTGTTACACAGAAAATGTTACTGAGCCAAGAAATGTATTTTTAAAAACAGTTACGATAAGGAACTGAAATGTCTTTTCATCTTTAGGTACAAATAATACAACAATAGGATAATGATTAAAATAAAACTGATTTTTTTTTTTTAAATGTTGAGAGGTCGGTCAGTTTTAGTGTAACAAATCAAAACAGATTTACCCAATTTATACAAAACAATTATAGCACAGATTCACAGATTTTAATTTCAGTGACTGCTTTGGCACAATACTTCATGTTAATAAACCGATCGATTTAATACTGGATTTTTACAAATTGCTCTCTAAGTTCAAGTGAGGTTCTCGTGCTGCTCTTCAGCCTCTGATTTCTTGCAGAACATCGTAGTGAGTTCCTGTAACAGCAGTTCCTGTTGTGGGCTGCATGATCTGTGGGACCTGTGCCTACCTGGGATGTGCAGAGAGTCAGCGGGCTCCTCGTGGCCCAGAGTATCTATTGATTCGCCGGAGGATAAGAGAGAGTGCACGGGGTTTAACCCAACCATGCGATCCAGGGAGGCGGCCTTCCTCTGTCCGAGGCTGATGGGCCGTGCCGGCACCTCCTGTGTCTCTGCGTGAGCGCTGGACAGGAAACTAGTTTCCAAAGATTTGAGCACCTGCAGACCGAAGTCGCCCACCTCCTCATACAAAGGCTCGGGGCTTTCAATGCGCTCCTCAAACGAGTCCTGCTGCATCTTCATGGGCTGAGCAGAAAAAAACAAAAAAGACAATGGCAAGGCATGCCAGGAGGTCAGATAGATATCTGTGGTGGATTTCAAATTAAAACACTTAATTGCACGAGTCTTTAAACCAGTAACACATAAGAGGCAATCTATTACTGTAACTTTACCACAGTTGTGAAACACTTACGAAAAAAACACTACAAAAAGGTTGAATTTAAATTAAAACAGCCATATGGTAAGAAAACCCAATATAGTGATAACAATCATATTAAATTCTTATCACAAATAACCTCATTTGAACCTTGATAATAATGAAAATAATAAAAATATTAATAGTTATAATAATAATAATAATAATTTATTATTATTTATATACTTCAACTATATTGTGTTTTATTATAATTATAATATTGATAATAATAATTGCAGTATACCATAAAACTAAAAATAATAATTTATGAATATTAATTATTATTAATTATGATTGTTGTTGTTCTTGTTGTAATATACTTTAACTATATTGTGTTTTATAATAATAATAATAATAGTTGTAGTACACAATAAAAATAAAAATAATAATAATACTTATAGTATACAATTATTATTATTATTTTATATTACAACTATATTATATTTATAGTAGTAATAATAATACAAATGATTATTATTATAATTATTGTTGCATATTACACTATATTGTTTCATAATACTAATAATAGTTGTAGTATACAATTATTATTATTATATGCTAAAACTATATTATGTTTTAGAATAACAATATAAGTAACTCCTTATCACAAATAATGTAATTTGAACCTTGATAATAAAAATAATAAAAAATTATTTCAGTTATACTACTACTACTACTACTACTACTACTACTACTACTAATAATAATAATAATATAATAACCATCATTATTATATACTAATAATAATAATAATAATAATAATAATAAAACATTATTATATATAAGTAAAATAATAATAATAATAATAGTTGTATATAATGTAGTATATAGTATATGTTTTCTGACATTACATTTTTATGCTTTTATAAGAATAATATAGTGAATATACTATTATGACAACAACTACAACAAAAATAATAATAATAATTATTATTATATGCTACAATTACATTGTGTTTTATTAAAATAAAAAACAATAATACATAGTTGCAGCATACAATAATAATTATTATTATTGTTGTTGTTTTGTTGTTGTTTTTATGACATTACCTTTTTATATAACTATATGAAATAATAATAATAGTGAATATACTATTATATGAATCCAATATTACACACACTTATTAATAACATATAAAAGATATATTATTATTTTTATTTACATTGTTGTTGCATGACATTTATGTTTTTATGAACTATATTAAATCAGCCATAATATAGTGAATATACTTTTACATAAACCTTGTTATAACCAATAATAATAATAACAATTTTATATACTACGATAAATATACTGTCTTTTAATATTATTATTAAATAATTATTTTATTTTATTTATTACTACTATAAATGAGTCATAATACTTATACTGAATATATCATAAAAAGAACTTATAATACTACTACTACTAATAATAATTTTGTATACCTCTATTACTATGTTGTGTTATTGTTATTGCTATGTTATTATTATTAATTATTATTGTTGTAGTTACATTACTATAAATTTAAAATGACATAAAAATAAACAACAATAAATGTTATAAATATTGAGCTAAATAAATAAATAAATACTATCTGCTTTTTACAATAGCTTTGAATGTATAGCTTAACCAATTAGACCAACCTATCAAGCTATCTGTTTATAAAATACAAGCATATGTGCTCGTATTCTTGCAAACACAAGTGTTTTCAAAGCAAGTCTCCTGAACTCAGATAATAAAAACTACATCTCAACCATACAGGTGTTAGGTTCCAAACACACTAGAGACTATTATTCTAATAATAAAATACCTAATCTGCTAGATATCTGATTAGATGATCTACCATTATGCAAACAAAAGAAGTATTTGTGGTTAGCGGGACATACACAGAAAGGGATTCGCCCCTCAACAATGTTCAAAACAAATTACTTCCTTTTCCGAGTTGAAACTTTTGTCTCAGTATCAGAGCGACAACATCAAGATAATTGGCGAATACACTGAGGACAAAAGCATGAAGCCCCCAGACAATTTGCTTGCGAAAGCTTTTGGGCTGGGACACACCAGAAGCTGCGGCATTTTCCTAAAACACAAGAGGTGAAGCGAGCTCCCTGCCCTCCCTCAAGGCTACAGTTGCAGAACAATGCAGTAGAAGCATTCTTCCTGCAAATGCATCCTGTCATATCAGGAAACCCTGGTTACCGGCAGGAATGGGGGGGAAGGACCGAGGAAGTCAAAGGGAATTCCTCAATTAAGTATAGGCTCTTTTGTAAAGCACACTCCTAAATTTTTGAGCGCTTGTTAGACGCAGAAGTCATATGATACTTTCCAAACCTCCTACTCTTATATTTTGACCAGCCACTGTAATCAGAGTAATTGTGACTGATTGTGTTAAAGAACTGGCAACAAAACGTGTATGCAAAGGTGTGAAAACAAAGGAATAGTTTACCCGAAAATGTAAATTTGCTATAACGTACTCACCCTCAGGCCATCCAAGATGTAAATTAGTTTGTTTCTTCATGGGAACAGACTTGGAGAAATGTAGCATTATATCACTTGCTTTCCAATGGATCCTCTGCAGTGAATGTGTGCCATTGCAGTGAATGGGTGCCGTCAGAATGAGTCCAAACAGCTGAAAAAAAACATCACAATAATCCACATATAATCCACACCACTCCAGTCCACCAGTTAACATCTTATGAATTGAAAAGCTGTGTGTTTTCAAGAAACAAATCTATAATTAAGGCCTTTTTTTACCTTTAAACTATCACTTCTGTCCAAAATACCAGTCCATAATCCATAATTACACTTGCTCCAGTGAAAAAGTCCACCCCTTGTTGTCCTCTCACATCAAAATCCACCAAAATATTTGTTTAGAACTGTTTTGGACTGTTTTCACTTGTAAACTGTGTATATTTGTCTCCTGATGTATCAAGCAATATTATGGATAAACTAGAAATGATTTGAAGTAAAAAATATAACAAACACACAGCTTTTTGCTTCACAAGATGTTAACTGATGGACTAAAGTGGTGTGGATTGCTTGTGGATTATTGTGATGTTTTTAATCAGCTGTTTGGACTCTCATTCTGACGGCACCCATTCACTGCAGAGGATCCATTGGTGAGCAAGTGATGAAATGCTACCATTCTCCAAATCTGTTCTGATGAAGAAACAAACTCAAAAAGGGTGAGTAAATTTTCAGCTAATTTTCATTTTTGGTTGAACTATTCCTTTAAAGTCATTCTTACATGAACTGCATTGGGTTAATCTGCAAAAAATAAATAAATACTTACAAAGAACATTGAGAGAGCCCTTCTTGTGTGAAGCTTTCTCTACAAAAATACACAAAGACAAACAAGTTAAGTTTTAAAGTAAAGAACAAGTGAGCATTACATGCACTGAACCACTAGAGGACGCCATTGTGTTGTACCAGTGTCTGATTGGCGGAGAGCATGGTGGAGTTGGTGTTGCTCTCCTCTCCTCTGATGGGCACGAGCGGCATGGTGCCAAACCTCTGCTTGGAAATGTCAGAGGAAGAGTGCCGTCTCATCACAGGTGGGCGCAAATCGTCATTCTAAGGGAAGGTGGTAATGTTAATTTACCGCTCTGAAATGTCAATAAACATTCAGATTTGCACAATTTAAAACGTACCTGTGCTTTTAGTAAATTAGTCATCCAGTCCCATAATTCAGTCTCACAGGAACAGCTGAGGTACCTGTGAGGTCAAGGACAGAGATTATTGTTCACTATGTAGGTATAAATAGACACTTTCTTTAAAGCTTGTATAACGCAATGTAAAGAAATGTTTATTGCAAATTAAACGTATTCATACATATGTCATATAACACACATTAACAAAGTATTAACTATGGCTTTTGCCTCAATAAACTCCTAATTTGCTGCTTATTAATAGTTAGTAAGGCAGTTGTTAAGTTTAGGACTAAGGAATCTAAAATTGCAGAATAAGGCATTAATATGTACTTTACAAGTACATATTGCCAATATGCTAGCAATATGCATGCTAATAAGCAACTAGTTAATAGTGAGAAGTGGTCCTTAAATTAAAATGTTACCATTATTGTTATATTTTTACATAAAAATCAGTCAAATGTTTTTGAACAGCAAGATTTTTAATGTTTTTAAAGTCTCTTTTGCTCACCAAGCCTGCATTTATTTGATCCAAGATACAGTAGTAATATTGTGAAATATTTTTACTATTCAAAATAAATGCATTCTATTTAAATATATTTTTAAATGTAATTTATTCCTATGATCAAACTACATTTTCAGCATCATTACTCCAGTCTTCAGTGTCATATGAACCTTCAGAAATCATTCTAATATGCTGATTTACTGTTCAAGAAATATTTTTTAATATTATCATCAACATTCTGAAGAGTTGGGTACATTTTTTTCAAGTTTCTTTGATGAATAGAAAGATCCAAAGCTTTTGTAACATTATACAATATACCATTCAAAAGCTGGGAGTCAGTATAATTTTTTGGGGGAAAGAAATTATATAAATTAATACTTGTGTTTAGCAAAGGTGCTTTAAATTGATCAAAAGTGATGATAAAGACATTTATAATGTTACAAAAGATTTGAGATAAATGCTGTTCTTCTGAACTTTCTATTCATCAAAGAAACCTGAAAAAACTCTACTTAGCTGTTTTCAACATCATAATAATAAATGTTTCTGAGCAGCAAATCAGAATATAAAAATGATTTCTGAAATATTATGTCACTGGAGTAATGATGACAAAAAATTCAGCTTTGAAATCACAGGAATTAGATTTTTATTTTAAATAGTAAAAATATTTCAAAGTTTTACTGTTTTTGCTGTATTTTGGATCAAATGAATGCAGGCTTGTTGAGCAGAAGAGACATCTTTAAAAAACATTTTAAAAAATCTGTTCAAAAACTTTTGACTGGTAGTGTACTTTTGCATTAGAAATGCTACAAACAAGTGTAACTATGAGAAATTAAGCATTGTGATCACAAGGCTACTTACCAAATGCAAAATGGACTATATATACACTACCATTTAAAAGTTTGGGGTTGTAAGATTTATGTTTTTAAAAAGTCTTTTATGAAGTCTCTTAATTCCCATTTTATTCCATATATATATTATATAAAAAAGCACTTACAATTGCTGTTTATCCAGCATCACTGTTAATCCCCATCTGCAAGTAAACACACTCGTTATTTAAAGTTATATCAAGTTCACTGTTGAAAAGAAGCTTATTGTGAAACATGCATCTCACTTTGTCGGTGGTTTTAACTTCTTTCTGATCCCCATGTAAATCTTCAAGGTTTTCAGTTGCCACTCTTTCTCAGGTTTGTTGCTCTGTGATGTAGAAAAGACGCTTTTAGTTTTTGTTTTCAGTTCACTGTCTTCTCATTCATACAGAGAGGTGAGGATGAACTGTATACATACTTTTTTGTCCTTCATCAGGAGTAATCGGTGGTCTTTAATTTGGAATAATCGCTCCTGGAATTTGTTTCCTTGCAAAAGCTTGGGCGGCTCCTCCCGACACTTTAGCACGCCAGACTTCACTATCTCACTCTTATAGGCTGCAACCCACAACACAGATACAAAAGATACAAGGTCAACAACCAACAACAATGCAGCTGTATCATTTTGTCTTGATCAAATACTACAAACTCTCTCTTTAAATATTTATGCATTTAGTGGAGAGACTATATGGAATATCTGTACTTAAGAAAATTTCTGTGACAATGAAATTCCACTGAATGAAACAAATTCATCTAATGAAATGAATGTGTTTTCACCTGTAAAAATATCTATAGCTTCTCCTCTAGGCACTTTCTTCACCATCAGATACGCTGAGCTGGGATCGGCCATTTTACACCACTGTAGAGCTTGTTCCAGAACCTTCTCTTTGGGGTGAAGAGGTCGCTCTGCATAAATTACATCCTGCATTTATCTATTGTTTTTCCCAGACATAAAGCACTGCTTGCACTGCAGTGTCTGAATAACTGAAGTAGTGACTGAAGTGAAATTGTGTTTGAATGAAATAGTTTGTGTTTTGTCTTTACCAAGCTCTCCTTCCTCAATGGCCTCAAATGTCATCCACACGTCTTTTTCCCCTGCAGGAATATTTCTCATATACAGCACCTGATTGGTCAGCTCCTCAGCACACATAGTGGGAGACACCTGTGGGAGAGCAAAGCCAGAGGGTTGCATTTATGGTTTGAATCTGCCACCATGTGGCAATGCTGTGGAACAGCAACTCAAACATAAAAGCATAAAATACAGTTGAGTTTCATTTATTTATTTATTTATTTATTTTCACAATATTATTATAGAAAGGTTAGCTTTAATGCCATCTATATGCTAATTCACTAATAAAATTTAACAAAAACATTAAGCTGATATACACACTTAAAATATATTGCTATTCCCTTCCAAGACAATGAATGAAAATACTGCTGACATCATATCCTGCTGAAGGGATCAGTAAATATTTAATGTGTTTTAAAAAAGTCTCTTATGCTCATCAAAATCCCATTTATTTGATTAAAAATACAGAAAAAAAAGTAATATTATGAAATACTATTGCAATTTAAAATAAGTTTTCTATTTTAGTATACTTTAAAATATAATTTATTTTTGTGATGCAAAGCTGAATTTTCATCAGCCATTACTCCAGTCTTCAGTGTCACATATCCTTCAGAAATCATTCTAATATGCTGACTTATTATCAAAAATAAATATATATATTTTAAATAAATGCATGAAAATGTAATAAAAAAACATTAAAAATCTTACTGATCCCAAACTTTTGAACAGCAGTATATATATATATATATATATATATATATATATATACATATACACACATATACACACACAGAGAGAGAGTGAGAGAGAGATTACTTACTTTCAGAGTGATGCAGCAATCTGGTATCTTTTCCTCTAGATAAACTTCAATAATCAAGTCCCCTGCCTGTGAGAGCTGCAAGAAATATATAAAAATATTAAAATATAATTTAAAATATAATACTATATATAAATAAATATTACAAATAAATAAATAATATATAAAAATAAACAGCTTTTTTTTTTTTTTTTTTTTTTTTTTTTTTTAAACTCTACCTGTGTGTCTCTCCAAGTGGTGATCAAACTGATTTCCAGTTCAATCTGAGTTTGATGTTCTTCATCAATCTGATCAAACACAGAAAGAAAACTTTTAAAAAGCATCAAAATGATTCACATTTACACAAAACTGCATTCCAAAAAAAAAAAAAGTGTGCAATGGTACTCCCAAGTGTTTTGCATTTTTGTACCACTGCGGTAGCATAGTATTAAATAATTTGCATGGTATTCAGAATTAAGTTAAATGATATATCATATATCCAAGTACTGTACTACCTGATATTATAACTTCACCATGGTGCCGCCACAGCACTGTTTTTGCTATTGTATCATGTTATGAAGTTATTCACTTACATCAAATATATACAGGTAGTTATCGATGAGGTCTTCTATGATTTTGACCTCATGTTCCCCTTTTCCATCAGTCTGAAACAGGCTGGGAGCGAACAGCAGGGACAGGTTCTTCGTGCACATCTGATTGAGATCAGCACATTTCTGCACCCTAAGAGAGATGAAGAAAAAGTCATGTAAGAGCTGCTGTAAATTAACAAAACTAAATGTGGTTGAACCAGAATCAGAGTGAATACTCACCTGTAGAGATGACTGATGAGCGCTGCTAAAGTCGTTCTGTTGACGCGAGGTAAACCTCGAATCAGCTCTTTGTATCGGTCCAAACGCTGTGGCTTTTGAGGTATCTCTGCATGTAGCATGAAAAATCATTGAGACAACTCCAACCAGCCAAAACCCAGTGGGTTTTTTTGTCAGCTATACTGAACAAATATTCTGGATTGTTTTCAACTAGTGTGTATGTTCTATCAAAATTATTATTTGCAATCATAAGCATTTCACAGATGCATTTTACAGACATTATGCAGAAAATACTAAAAATAACTGCACATAAATATTCAAAGAAGGTTTACTGTACTAACTGGCAGCTTCCCTCCAGAAGGGGTGGAGATCAGCCATGAATATGGGATCATCAATCTCCCGAAAGAACCTTTTCAGTACATCCGTCACATCCTCTATGAAGTTATCTCCAATACGGAGTTTCACATTGCGGGCATCCTTACGAAACTCCTCCATCAAAAGCTTGATTCTGGACTTTGCACCATTTTTCCTGTATATACCCTCATGGCCCAGACCTGCATAAGAGTTTCAATCATTTAGACTGCAGTGTTAATGTTATAGATTTAGGCGGGGTGGAATGTCTTCATTGCAAAGCACAGGAAAATGAGAAGTCTGTGTTCTCACCATACTGAGTTATAAAGGCAATGCAGCTGTCAACGATGATGGGGATGTCATTTCTGCTGAGCTGCTGGTCTTTAAGGGTGTTCCCTTTTCCTCCTGCTGCTTTCTGAATGTCTGTGTACCACAGGGAGAAATCTGTCCTGCCCATGCCCTGCAGATGCAGAGTCCTGCAGACAGAGTCATTATATTTTGATAAAAGATTAATGGGAGTTTTTCTGCGTTGTAACAACATGCAATCATTTACAATAAGGGCAGGGAGATTGTTAACAGAATAGCTCACCTAAAAAATGAACATTTGCTAAAAAAATTAGTCACACTCAGGCCCAGATGTAGATGAGTTTGTTTCTTCATCTAAGAAATGTAGCATTGCATCACTTGCTCTGCAGTGAATGGGTGCCGTCGGAATGAGAGCCCAAACAGCTGATAAAAACATCACAATCATCCACAAGTAATCCACAACACTCCACTCTGTCAATTAACGTCTTGTGAAGTGAAACGCTGCGTGTTTGTAAGAAACAAATCCATCAAGATATTTTAACTTTAACCTGCTGCTTCTGGTTAAATATGACTTCAAAATCCATAATAATGCTTCCTTGTTGTCCTCTAACATCAAAATCCACTGACATAGACTACCAGTCAAAAGCTTTTGAGCAGTAAGATTCTTAATGTTTTTTAAAGAAGTCTCTTCTGCTCACCAAGCCTGCATTTATTTGATCCAAAGTACAGAAAACAGTACAATTTTGAAATTTTTTACTGTTTTTAATAACTGTTTTCTATTTGAATACATTTTAAAATATAATTTATTCCTGTGATTTCAAAGCTGAATTTTCAGCATCATTAATCCAGTCACATGATCCTTCAGAAATCATTCTAATATTCTAACTTGCTGCTCAAAAACACATTTATTTTTACTATTATTATTATGATGTTGAAAACAGCTGAGTAGATTTTTTTTCAGGTTTCTTTAATGAATAGAAAGTTCAGAAGAACAGCATTTATCTGAAATAGAAATCTTTTGTAACATTATAAATGTCTTTATCATTAAAAATAAAAGTATTAGTTTAAATCTAAATAAAAGTATTATTTTCTATAATTTCTTTCTGCCAAAAAAAAATAAAAAAATAAAAAAATAAATATATATATATATATATATATATATATATATATATATATATATATATATATATATATATATATATTTTTTTTTTTTTTTTTTTTTTTTTTTTTTGGCGGAAAGAAATTATAGAAAATAATACTTTATCTATAAATAATAATAGATAATAATACTTATATATATATATATATATATATATATATATGGTCTTTAGATCTTTCTATTCAACAAAGAATTCTGAAAAAAAAATTACTCAACTGTTTTAAATATTGATAATAATAATACAAATTTTTCTTGAACAGTAAATCAGCATATTAGAATGATTTCTGAAGGATCGTGTGACACTAAGGACTGGAGTAATGATGCTGAAAATTCAGCTTTGATCACAGAAATAAATTTAATTTTAAAATATATTCAAATAGAAAGCAGTTATTTTAAATAGTAAACATATTTCACAATATTACTGTTAATATAATTAATATTGCAGGCTTGTTGAGCAGAAGAGACTTCTTTAAAAACAATGAAAATCTTACTGTTCAAAAACTTTTGGTAGCAAGGGTTTGAAGTTAAAAATGTCTGGATGGATTTGTTTAACAAACAGTTTTTTGCTTCACAATTGATGAACTGGAGTGTTGTGGATTACTTGTGGATTATTGTGATGTTTTTATTAGCTGTTTGGACGACACCCATTCACTGCAGAGGATCCATTGGTGAGCAAGTAATGTAATGCTACATTTCTCCAAATCTGCTCTGATAAAGAAAATCTTAAATGGCCTTAAAACTTAATTTTTGGAAGAATTATTCTTTTAAGAAAGTAAACAGGTTTAACTTTGTCTTAAACATGCATTTATAGAAGTCAAAGACCCACCTTCCTTTCTCAACAAGAACCAGGATGTCCTTTTTCTCATGGTTCTCTGTTTCTGATGCAATGCCTTGATTTTGAACCCAAAACAAAGACGAATAAGTACATGACTCATTTATTAATCCCTGAGGGTAAATTTAGCAGCACTATTTTCTCTGAAATATCAGTTTCACAATGATTGAGCTAAACAGACTCACTGAGCTCCTGTAGGCGTTTCAGGTTTATAATATCCTCTGCGGCTCCATCATTTCCAGGGCATATGAACAGGTTGGACTTCTGCAGAACAAAGAAGCCTTCTTTCCACTGCTGCGGGTCTAACATGGCCTTGTAGCGCAGGACGCCCACTCGCTCGAACTCTCGCGCCAGCAGGCAGTGACAACTGAGAGGTGTGGTGGCCTGCCATAGATCAAAACCGAGGTGAGATCTAATGCACTGATGTGACGAGCTATTTCTTGTGTACACAGAGCACAGCTGGAATGATTAATATTTACCTTCCCTATTGCTCTCGCCCAACTGTGCAACGCATCTGGAGTCTCCAAGCCAAACTGGACCAGTTTATCAGATGTTAGGTAAAGTTCAAAGGTGTATCGAAATCTGAAAGGGACAACAAGAATCGTATTGTTGTAAGATAATATGACATTTATAAATTTGATTATGTCATAAACGGACGTTCTGTTATGCAATGACACCCACTTGTCAATAAAGCCACTGTTGTTGCTGGAGTCTGGCCTGCTAACTCCTAAACAGATGATGTCTTTAACGTCGATCTTCATACTGGGCTCGTGACATCTGTCAGACTCATAGAAGAGAATAGACTTCTCCACCGAACACCAGTACTTTTGAAAATCTGCTGAATAAATTAAATGAAAAAGATATTTAAAATCGACAATCAAACAAAACCGCTAAAAACAGAACGTAACATTCTGAATACACATGCGAGTAGTAATTAATATGCACAAAACATTTTTGTATGTTTTGTAGTTTTGTATCAGATGTCAGTACAAAGTCCAAGCAAAGTAATGGTCATGATTTATACTTTTAAATGTGTTTTTAAAGTCACCAAGACAGAATTTATTTGATTAACAATACAGTAAAACAGTAATATTGTGAAATTTTATTTAAAATAAAATTTATATAAAATAAATGTTTGCCATTTGAATATATTTTAAAATGTAATTTATTCGAAGCAAAAATTTAAAATTAATAACAGTAGTAATAATAAAAAAGCATTTAGAAAATAATTTATTTGAAATAAAAATACTGGTAAAATAATAGTTTTTACTGCCACCTTCAATCAGTTACACACATCCTTGTTAAATTAAATTTAAATGTAAAATTATTTTAAGGCTAAAAAATTGCTCAAAATTGCTTAAAATTACTTATTTTATTTAATACTTTTTTAAATTAATTTCATACAATTTTATATGTACACATGTATGTATTGAGATGCATTAACTTTATTTTATTGTGCATTTAAAAAAACATAACAATAATGATAATTACATTAATAACATTATAGTTATTATTGGTATAATTAACTTATTTATTTTGTGTATTAAAAACAAAATAATAACAATAATAATAGTAGCAACAATAGCAATTACAGCAGAAGTATTTACAATTATAAGTTATTGTTGTTCTTGTTGTTATTAACTTATTATTATTATTAATTTATTAATTATTATTTATTCTTTATTTTATTATGTATTTAAAACTAACACCAGTAGTAACAGTAGTAATAATAACAATAAAATTGCCAATTTTATATATATATATATATATATATATATATATATATATATATATATATATATATATTTTAAGTGCAAAGGATCAAATTATTATTATTATTATTATTATTATTATTATAATAAATTAGTAGTATTAGTAGTAGTAATATTAATATTATTACATTTGTAGAATATTTGAATATTATTATGTATTTTAAAACAACAAAAAAAAAGCTTTATGCACCTTAAAATTACCCATTTCATTTAATTATTGCACAATATGAAATCATCAAGTGGGTACAAAAAAAGCTTTATTTTCACTGAAGAGGTACATTCTGCTCCTAAAAATCACTGCCAAGGCTTGTTTATGGCACATAGTCGCCTACCGTCTCTGGTTCTGCGGGATAATGTTCCTTTGTTCAAGGAGCTTGACTTGTAGAGGTAGCCAGAGTACAGGATGGGCTGCATTATCTCATCATAGACACAGGAATCTGAATCCAGAAAATTACAGTAAGATACTTCACACCTCCTGTATTTCACTTAAGGATAACATATTACCATTTCCATATGCTAAAGGTGAAGTATGTAATTTTATTAATGTTCAAGATGGAGAATTAAGAGAACTGTGATTTTATTCTTCCAGTTCCATTTGGTGCCCATTAAATTACAAACTTCACCTTTAAGAAACATGGCTGAAGTACTGGAACAGACTCTATCATACCTGCAGACTGTGTGTATGAGTAATGCGGGGACACGCGCTTATCATTTCCATTAGCGTCAGCGAGTCGCACAGCCTCGGCCTCCGCAAAAATCTGAGTGACTGTTTTCAGCAGGTTCTGCTCGGTCACAGCGGTGCACAGAGCCTGCAGGGTGACACATACACACGCAAACATATACACACTTAAACAAATGCACCGCTAATAGCATATTTAGCCAACGGACATTCAAGGTTTCTTCGAAAAAAATCCCTCTATTCATTGCAGTTCTTTTAATAGCGTTCTTAATTATTTACAATTCACAACACAGCCATCGGCTTATTCAGGGGTTCATAGGTAGATACACAAATGATAGCCTTGGTAAAGTCCTGAGAAAGAATAATACACACTAATCTTGGCTTGACCGCTGGCATAATACTTAGATGGCTCTAGCTATATTAGGACTGGATGTCCTCACTGCTCCAGTATGGACTGATGTAAAAGTTTTTTGCCCTCTGCAAAAGTTGCTTCTCGCTTGAGGAAGCGTTCAGTGTATTTCAAAATTAAGAGTGTTGCAGAAGAGGAAAGGGAAATGCATTTATTGTGCAAACGTGTTAAACCTATGTAGCTCTGAAGACAACGGAGCGAAATATCAACTCACTGTTATCTATGCAAAAGCCTATATACATCTGCACAATGTTTCTACGAAAGCTTCAGTCAGTGCTAACTGTTAGCACAAATATAAATTTTCTTTTTTTTTTGTTTGATTTTCCATGGCTTTTCTTAGCGTTCACAACTACTAAGCATTACAGAGAATAACTTATATTTACCATACCATGACTTTAAGATTTTATTTCACTTTATTATTATTAATATTGATAATAATAGAAAAAATAATAATAATAATAATAATAATAATTAGCAGTAGTAATATTAATATTTTTATTACATTGTTATATTATTATTATTATTATTATTATTACTGTAATCCATTTTAAAACTTAACTATTATTATTATTGTTATTATTAATAATAATAATAATAATAATAATAAATTAGTAGTACTGGTAATATTATTGAATTTTCTGATTATTCTTATTTTTGTTACGTGTTTAAAAACTAACAACTATTATTACTATTATTATTATTAACTTATTTATTTTGTGTATGTAAAAACATTATAATTATAATAATAATAACAATAATAGCAGTAGTAATTACAATTGTAATAGTTATTATTATTATTGTTGTTATTATTAATTAATGGCAGTATATTAATATTAAGACTCAATTTATTATTATTATTATTATTTTTATACAAATTATTACTTATTTATTTTGTGTATATAACCACAATAACAACAACAACAATAATAATAATAATATAGTAAATATAATAATAACAGTTTTTATTATTATTATTATTATTATTATTAGTATATTAATATTATGATTTCATTTCCTCTTCTTCTTATTATTATTATTATCAACAACAACAACAACAACAACAACAACAACAACAACAACAACAACAACAACAACAACAACAACAACAACAACAACATTTATTTAGTGTATATAAAACCATAATAATAATAATAATAATAATAATAATAATAATAATATAGTAAATACAATAACATCAGTTATTATTATTATTATTATTATTATTATTGATTTGGGGTACTAAATTAATATTATAATTATATTGTATTAACATTATTAATATTTTTATTATTAATATTTATTATTGTTGTTATTATTATTATTACTACTATGTATTTGAAAGAACATTATTTATTAACTAATTTATTGTGTATTTAAAAACAATAATAATAATAATAATAATAATAATAATAATAATGGTTATAATAATAAAAGATAATTATTATTTTTGCTAAATTGTTTATTTAAAAACAAAATAACAATAATAACAGTAGTAATAATAATCATAGTAGAAGTATTCACAATAATAATAGCTGTTGTTAACTTATTAGTAACTGATTATTATTATGTATTATTATTCTATTAGGCATTTAAAACTAATAATAACAACAACAAACTGGTATATATATATATATATATATATATATATATATATATATATATAATCAAACATAATAATTATTTGTGTGTTTCATTTAATGTGTTTCATTTAATATTATTTTACTACACTGGCAGATTAAACTGTTGGTGGACTAAATATAATTTTGTTGTATTTCCAGACATTTTCCAGGCCTGAAAGTTGAATTTTAAAATTCCCTGATTATTATTATCATTGGTTTGCATGTTCTGTCCCCTGTAGGTGTAAATGGCTAATCCTTTACCTTAAGAAGTTCCTCTTGGGTGCTAAAACTAGGATGAGGGTGGCGATATCTGCCTTCTCTGTATTTGTGGGTGATAAACTCTCGCCGCTGCTCTGGGGAGGCATCACAGTCCAGCTCCTCAGTCACAGGAAGCCTGGCCGCCCAAAATTCATTGGCTCTATCATTGCCAAGCATTATGAAGAGCTAGAACGACAAAGACGAGGCCTAATTTGTATAAAACCTTGTGGTAAAATCACTGGGGATACCAGGAATCCTCAATACTGAAACAACGATCTTTTCACAGAAAGACCTGGTAAAAAACCAACAGCAACCCCTACCTGAACGATCTCATTGCTCCACACGCTGGTGTCCAGTTTCAGACTCTGCACTTTCGACACCATTGTGCCGAGACCTCGGTGCTGGCCTGCAGGCAGACAGAACAAAAGAGGCACCACATCACTCTCCACGCACCATTCATTCTGTTTGTCCTGATACGGTGCCTCTGAGACACTTTTATCTGTAGTATTCGGCACAGAGGACCTCACATGAACTCTTAAAATGAGCTTAGATACTCTTAGCACCATCTGTAACAACCAAGACACCGCACATGCCAGCTAGTCTCTATTTGGAAACAGCAAAACATCTCACACCAACCGTTTTGATGAATTTCTAATCTAATTCAGCAGAATTCACAAGTTTAAATGATAGAAGTTATCAAGCTGATGGACCATCACACACCTGCACAGTTCTTGCAGATGACCACACAGAGATTGATGGATGCCCAGTCTGGATTGATGGCTTTGCAGTCTGCGCAGATCTTGTTGGACCGGTTGGACCAGATCTTTTCTGCCACCTCGTAATCAGATAGTGTTTCAGCTATAGATTCCTGCAGGGCCTCCATCCAGTCCCGCTTCTCTCGGTCTGACTCTGCTGTAAAGCTGTGAGGATGCACACAAACCTCTTAATGCTCTGCCATCATGGATCCTATTAATTGTCTCTAGTCTGGCACGGTTACTTTGTGTGAACAGATTTCTGTGTGACTTCTCTACTTACTTTAAATGTGCGGTTATATTTAAACGATAGAATTTACTTTATTTCAGTATTGTCCATGTATATATATCTGTGTTTTTTATTACAAAATATGCACTAGCTTTCAAAAGTTTGGGGTCTGTCAAATTTTTTTGTAATAAATTAGTACGCAGGGAAACATTAAACTGATCAAAAGTGACAGTAAAGATATTTATATTTTTTACAAAAGATCTCAATTTCAAGGAAAAGCTGTTCTTTTGAACTTTGTTCATCAGAGAATGCTGATAAAACTGTCCTAGTGAAAGAAAAATACACAAATGTGTATTTTATATACATTTATTTTGTGCTAAGTATATTGCAAATACATTTACATATTTATGTGCTTACTAAAAATACCTTGCAATTGTACTTTTGGTATACTAAACTGGTATTTTTAAAGTCTGCTAAACTGGAATAACTAGTTTTGTGCTTAATGCACTTTAATTGTGCTGAGAATACTTTTGGAACTATTGCAAGTATACTTCAGGTAAACTTTAAATATCTTGCATTTTAAGAGTGATATTATACAGAGATCATACAATTCTTATTAATAGTGATGTTAAAATACATTTTAGATATAATATTAAGAAATGTACATTGTGCAATAAAGAAATACTCCAATTGTTTAATTAATTTTAATCATAATGTTATATCACCAAGTGATATGTCAATAAATATGTTAGTGGATTTGAAGTATACTTAGTATGAAAAATGTATTTTAAATAAATTATGGCATAGGTTTTTTTTTTATTATGATGTATTGGATTTAGAATATCAGATTAATTTTAGCTCAGCCACCATAGGAATTAATTAAATTTCAGATATATTAAAATAGAAAAAAAAAAAATTTTTTAATTATTTCACAGCATTAATGTTTTATTTTATTTCTGATCAATAAATAGATATATAAGAGTTTTTTTGTTTTGTTTTGTTTTGTTTTCTGAAAAATCTTGCTGACCCCAACCTTTTGAAAAAAAGCAAAAAAAACAAAACTACAATTAAAATGTTATCTTAAAATCTAGAAAAATATGAAATATTATTATGTACTATATACAGTGGCATGCAAAAGTTTGGGAACCTCTTGCAGAATCTGTGAAAATGTGAATAATTTTAACAAAATAAAAGAGATCATACAAAATGCATGTTATTTTTTTATTTAGTACTGTCCTGAGTAAGATATTTTACATTAAAAAGATGTTTACATATAGTCCACAAGACAACAAAAATAGCTGAAATTACTAAAACATGATGCACTAAGAGCCGGGGGTGAAAACTTTTGAAGGGGTTTATTTTAATCATTTCAGCCATTTTTTTGTCTTGTGGACTTTATGTAAACATCTTGTGTGTAAAATATCTTAGTACTAAATAAAAAATAACATGCATTTGTATGATCTCTCTTATTTTGTTAAAATTATTTACATTTTAACAGATTCCGCAAGGGGTTCCCAAACTTTCGCATGCCAATGTATTTTTAAAGATATAATATTTTTAATTTCATGGTTTTTAATCATATTTGTATATGCTCAATATCCCAAAACAATTTAATCAACTTATTTGAAAATTAAAATTGCGCATGATAATAAGACTTGTTTTTAGAGAATATGCCTTATTAGACAATTTATTTTTCTTGTTAAACTAAGGAATATGAAAAATAAACTAGAAAGAAAAAAATATATACATATCACTGGTTAAATGTTTTTGCAGAGTTGGAAATTACTTAAAAGGGTAAACACGTACAAGCTACTTAACAGAAGCGTAGCGTGACTTGAACTGTTTACCTGAAGGTTTTATAAGGAGTAATGAGATCAAAGCTCTTGCCCTTCCCGTCACGAATTGTAGCACCTCTGGCCTCAATTACAGTAATTCCAATTCCATTTTTAAAGCACTGCAGAACACACAGGAATATCACAATAGGTCAGCATTAATCCAAAGAATTAGTAGTTAAACCTCCATGACGCAAATTTGTCTATATGCTATAGGAAATACTTCAATAGCTAAAATATTCAAAAGTTCCGAAAACTCAAATCGCATCACACTGAGAGAAGAAAAAGGCAAAGCAAATCATAGGTACTAAATTTAGAGTAGTATGGCTATAACATGATTAACTATAATGTGATTAAGTAATCACCTGCTCGTTCTTGTACAACCAGATCTGCTCCATTATAATGGCTGTGTAGATCTTTGACTTGGTTCCTTTGAGCTCCAGGAAGCCACTTTTTTGGCAGTGACTGCCGGGACCGAAACGTGGGCGGCCGAAAACCAGCTGTTCTTTGACCCGCTCCTGCAACGTGCTGCACCATTTGCTTCTCTGAACTATGAAAAGACATAAAGCAGGATCATAAGGCTTCTTTTGACCAAGTAAGAACTCAAATATGAAGTAAAACTCTTCTAAATATCCATTTTAGTCCCATTATTTTGTAAAGTTGTGCCATAATGCTTTTAAATGGCAGGTCAATACTATATTATCTTCCATGACAGATTGAAATTTTTCAATCATGGGTTTCCATTTCCAGAGAATGCATGAACATATAACCTGAATGCAATGTAAAGTTGCTTTGGATAAAATGCATAAACGTTAAAAAAAAAAAAAAAAAAAAAAAAAAATCTGCTATGCTTACCATCATTATCAGCTCGGAAGACAAATGTCCTGTGACTTGTGACAATCTCAAATTTGTTGTCTTTGGCTACACGGGCCATCTGTATGGCAGCTAAGGGAATCACACCTTTAGGATAAGCATCCTGGGAGAGAAGAGACCATTTGTGTTAGGAATAACAGTCTACCAGCATATGTGACGTCTGCAGGAAAACACAAGGAATAGTTTGCATTCTGAAGGTCTTCAGGCAGCCTGGAGTACTTAAATGGGTCATATATCATGATGAATCAGTTGATTGTACTATGAAAACAAGCTGCACTGTAACTTTGGGAATACAACACATCTTGCCCAGCCCAAAAAGACCATTTATTGAACCTAACCTGCAAACCTTCACTGATTAAATAGCGTAGCATAACATTTGTCATACTAGCTGTGCTGAAAGGTTTAACACACGAATTTGGTTTCAATCAGCACCATCTATTGTGCTTGCAATTTGCTTATTATTCAGCCCAGTGAATATTGGTTTCACTCTTTGAGCAAACAGACAATTCATCAACGCTTCATTAAGATTCTTCGTATCACGTTTGGTGTGACAGGGCCTTAACATGTCAACAACATCTACTCAGTGTTGTTCACCTGTTTAACACTATTCAATGTTCACAATATTGCAGGGGCAGTTAAAAATTAACCCTTGCCTACACACATGCAAAGACAGGATTTGTGTCAAAGCAGTTCAGAGAAAACATTTCTGCATTTTTCTCCATATAATGGACTGATATGGTGCCCCGATTTTGAACTTCCAAAATGCAGTTTAAATGCGGCCTCAAACGCTCGTCTTGCCTTTCTATACCTGAACTCTGTGTATTCTGACTCAAGACAGTTAGGGAATGTCGAAAAAATCCGACCATATTTTCTCCCTCAACTTCAAAAATCATTTCTAAATCATCCTACATCGCTGCAGAAGTACCAACCCAGTCTTTGCAAAGTGAACAAACAAAGAAGATCATACACCCTTAACAAAAAAGGTAAAACCGTGATATAGGACAATTTTGAAGTTGAGGGAGGGAGAACATGAGATGGGAGTTTTTCGACATCCCCTAACTGTCATGAACCGGAACAAAAACAGTCCAGGCAGAGTAAGACAAGACGAGCGTTTGGCATTAAAAAGTATATAAATTGTATTATTTTTTAGGAAAATAACCAATTGTTACGCTAGATAAGACCCTTCTTTCTCGGGTGGGATTCACAACCGCATTTGGGATCGTTTGAAGCCGCATTTAAACTGCATTTTGAAAATTCAAAATCAGGGCACCATAGCAGTCCATTACATGGAGAAAAATGCCGAAATGTTTTCTTCAAAAACAATTTCTTTTTACGCCTGAAGAAAGAAAGACATCTCTCTTCAGTCCTATTCTATCTAACCCTCTTTTTCAACCTTCATTATCTGACTCTGCATTCCAAGACTGGCACGGGAGGGGCATAGAGAAATTTAAAGATCTTTTCATTGATAATAGAATGGCATCATTCGCACAAATATCTGGCAAGTTTGGCCTACCAAATACTCATTTCTTCAGATACCTACAGGCAAGACACTTTCTCCGCTCTCAAATAGCTAGTTTCCCTGAGGCAACTGCTGCGACCACCGCCGATATGTTTCTTAGTTTTCATCCATCGCGCAAAGGGTTGATATCAGTCATCTATGACAAATTGATGGGCATAAAACAGGCTCCTATGGACAAAATTAAAACTGCTTGGGAGCAGGATTTAAACTTTCAACTGTCAAATGAAGTGTGGGACTCTATTCTCAGGCTGGTGAATTCAACATCTCTCTGTGCACGTCACTCTCTATTACAGTTTAAGGTGGTGCACAGGGCTCATATATCTAAAGTCAGGCTATCTCATATGTACCCAGATGTTGATCCTTTATGTGACAAATGTAAGAGAGATGAGGCTTCGTTATTCCACATGTTCTGGACTTGTCCAAGCCTAGAAAGATACTGGAGAGATGTTTTTCAAACCTTGTCACTTATTCTTAATCTTGAGCTAGAGCCTGACCCATTGATTGCCCTTTTTGGCATCGCTGGTGAGGATGACATGTACTTCACCGCAATCAAAAGACGCATACTGTCTTTTGCCTCACTTTTGGCTAGACGTGCAGTATTACTAAGGTGGAAGGATGCTGCCCCGCCCACACATGCTCAGTGGTTAAGGGACATCATGTCCTGTCTAGACCTCGAAAAGATCCGCTATTCAGTGTGCGACTCGAAAAAGAAGTTCGAGAAGGTGTGGGGACCTTTTCTGGAATACTTTGAGAACCTTAAGTCAAATTGAAGTACCTTCACCTTTTGTTTATCCTGCTTCCCTGTCCATCTCGGTCAGTTACAGAGTCAATATCAGCTAATGTCTTAACTTGTCTCCCTCTACTCACTTATTTTTCTATCTATCTAGCCCTGTTTGCTTACCTATCTTACTTTTTTTTTTTTTTTTTTCTTCTTTCCTTTTTTGTAAAGAATTTACACTTGACTTCCAGCAGCTCTCTAGAATACTCCAGGAATAATACTCTTTGGGAACTATGGTCTGTGTGTGTGGCTAGTGGGGAGGGAGGGATGTTTATGTTGGATTACTATGGAAAATGTACAATGTTTGAACATACTGTATGTATGAGGGGATAAAATTGCAAAATTCAATAAAAATATCTGAGACAAAAAAAAGAAAGAAAGACATGAACATCTTGTATGACAAGGGGGTGAGTACATTATTTGTAAGTTCTCCTTTAAAAAGATGGTATTCTTTTAAACTTTTCATGAAATATATATTTTTTTCTTCTTTTTTTTTTTTCATAATTGCAGCAAATCAGAATGATTTCTGAAGAATCATGTGACACTGAAAACTGGAGTAATGTTGCTGAAAATGAAGCTTTGATCAATGGAATAAATTACATTTTAAAATACATTTAAACAGAAAACAGTTATTTTAAACTGGAATAATAGTTTGCAAAATTAGTGTTTTTCCTGTATTTTTGATTAAATAAATGCAGAGGTGACCATTTCTGACTGACAGTAAATAAATAAATGATATAAAATGAGTGATAAATGTATGATATGTCCCCTTTAGTCATAAAACATCAGGTTGGCACTGAGTTTGTGCACATGCAATCTTACCTTTTCACTACCATAGTACATCAAGTTCTTCCCATCAAACTTCACATATCGTTTCTGAAACACGTAGTTTCTATAACAGAGAAACAAAAATGACATCAGCAAGAAACAGTTACACTACAAAGGTCGCATTTACTATAACACTGTCTGAAATTATTTAAGGAGGAAATGAATCTAGACACTGGAAGTCAAGCAGAGGACAGGAACAAACAGCAGGAGACACAACATGTGAAGTAATGACAAACCGGGCAGAGAGGACAGACAGGGAGCAGAAACAGCCATTGAGGAGCGTGCAGGAGATGCAGAGATGAGAGGAGAGCAGCAGCCCCGACGGGGCGTACCCTTGAGGAGAGAGCTTGTCCAGCCAGCCACTGAGGATGGGTGCCGTCCGCTCGGACAGGGAAGTGAAGCTGGCGTAGGGAGAGATGATGTCCTCGTCCGCGTCGTTGGAGCCGAGGTTATGAGGGAGAGAGAACGAGTGAGAGGCCGGGGTGGGTTCACCCACAGTACAGTAGCCGGGAGAATCAAGACGCTTGAGCCACGAATGATTGTGGTGCCTGTGAGTGGAGGAAGTTTAAAATATAAAATGTACAGAAATATTACAACATGAAAAAAAAATCAGAAAACATCCTACGCATTTGAATGCTCATGAAAACACTTGGCCTTACCCATGATCTCTTTGTTTATCTTCTTTATTCGCAGTCTTTTCTTCACTTTTGGTCCTCTCAACCTAAACATATTCAACCATACATAAATTCCACCTTTTGGAGTACATTCAGTGAGACAAACCTTTGTTTTAGTATCTCACCTCTGAATGCTGATATTGTCGCCTGCTGTGGAAAACAGTTTCACAGTACGGGTTGATCATTTCATCCTCATCCTCAGCAGATGCGGTGTCGGCTGAACAGAAAAAAGCAGCAAAACATAAATTCATAAGACTGAGCTCTCAAACCATAACACAAAAAGGCAAATTTGCACAATTGAGTAGGTCAATAACGGTTGCCAAGTTTTTAGTGCATTCCACTATTGTTCAAATAGTGATCGGAGCTTCGAAGCGTGTTCGATAATCATTTGATCGGAGCTTCGGAGCGTGTTCGCAAATCATTTGATCGGAGCTTCGGAGCGTGTTCGCGAATCATTTGATCGGAGATCGGAGCGGGTTTCGCGAATCATTTGATCGGAGCTTCGGAGCGGGTTCGCGAATCATTTGATCGGAGATCGGAGCGGGTTCGCGAATCATTTGATCGGAGCTTCGGAGCGGGTTCGCGAATCATTTGATCGGAGCTTCGGAGCGGGTTCGCGAATCATTTGATCGGATCTTCGGAACGGGTTCGAGAATCATTTGATCGGAGCTTCGGAGCGCGTTCGCGAATCATTTGAGAGCTTCGGAGCGTGTTCGCGAATCATTTGATCAGAGAGGGTTCGTGAATCATTTGATCGGAGCAGGGTTCGCGAATCATTTGATCGGAGCTTCGAAGCGGGTTCGCGAATCATTTGATCGGAGCTTTGGAGCGGGTTCGCGAATCATTTGACTAGATCGGAGCTTCGAAGCGGGTTCGTGAATCATTTGATCGGAGCTTTGGAGCGGGTTCGCAAATCATTTGACTAGATCGGAGCTTCGAGGCGTGTTCGCGAATCATTTGATTTAGATCTGGACTTCGGTGGGGGTTTGTGAATCTTTTGATTCACAGAGGGACTTGAGCATGTTTTGTGAATCTTTTTTTCTTAAGTAAACAGAACAAAGCATCAAATCATTAAGGCAGTAATTTACACTTACAAAAAAACAAAACAAAGAATACACAAATACAAATCTTAAAAAGTGTAGTAACGTGTGTTTTTTTGTATAACCACTACAAATGTTTTACTACAAATAGGCCTACTATAGTTAAACTATGGTTAGTGTAGCAAAACCATGGTTCATTTGTGGTTACCATGGCAACTATAGTAACCATGTTTTATTTTTTTTAGGAAACATGTCTTTACTATGACTTTTGACCAACTGAATGCATCCAAAATTCAGAAAGATAAAACAAATTTTGCTGACTCCGAACTTTTGAATGGTGGTGAATACAGTATATATACACTTTCATCTGCTCCTTACACAAATATATTGTACAGCTTTGTTTACTTTCATTATACAGAAAATTGTACATTATTCTTTCACATTCATTCAATGATAGTAAGTCATAAAGTAAGTCATAAATATTAGGAACAACTTTAGGGTGAGTAAATAATACAACTTTCCACAACAAAGTTTAAAATAAGTGTGAATAATAAACCTACCAGACATTCTTTTAGATGTTTCACTTGAGCTGGACTTTTCTAAAGTGCTGTAGGAGGAGATACTTTAGTTAGTTGTATAAGGATAACACCAAAACTTAGTCGTCATAGTCGTAAGAACCATAATCCATCAGAATGATTTAACAAGAGTTTACCTATGATTTTCAGTGGATGGGCTGACCTCCTGGCGTGGAGGTGGAACAGGTACAGAGCGACTCCAAAACACATGTGGAGTGCCTGGTAAAGTGCCACAGTAGATTTCATTAGAGACCATCTCTAGCCCTGAGCAGGGTGGACTTGGAGGTGGACCAGGTGTGTTAGTGAAGGGAGAGCACTGATAACTCGAAGGGGAGTCAGGAGGGGTACAGAGGGGTGGGGTGCTCAAACGCTCGTGGTCCGACATTCTCCTGAACGTGGATGGGGGAATTCCTCGATTTAACCTAGGGGGCACCGGGGGTAACGCTTCACTAGTCTCTGGGGGAGAAGTAGTATTACTCAAACCTGATTCACAAGAGCCCTTATTTGATTCAGTAGACGTTTCAACAGTGTCTGTACTGGAGGATGAACCTTTTAAAAGCAGGTCCTGAGATGACTTTTGGTGAGGTTGCGCTTCTTGTTGTGTTGGCAAAGAAATTCTCTCTGCTCTCAGTCTGTGGAAGACAGTTCTTGGTTTTGGTACCGGCTTTACAACGCTGGTGCTCCGCTCTGACAACGAGCGCTTCACTTGTGCACAAAGATTCGGGGTAGAGCTGTTACGTAAGGCTTCTAAGGAGGTGCCAGGATGTTTTGAAGGAGAATGAGGCTCCGCTTTGACAGGGGTCACCTCGTGAATAGCAGACTCTGAATTACAGCGATCCAGCGAGGGCTCTTTCCTTTGATGTTGACAGATCAGCTGAATGTGCTCGACCAGTTTGAGGATACGCTTCCTGTGGCCGGTGGCAGTGACTCCCACCCTGTTCAGAGCCACATTGTCCACATGACAGAAGTCTCGGGCGAGAAGAAAGCCCGCCTGACGGAAATGGTCCAGATACCTCTCGAGGTGGATGGAAGCCAACAGGTCCTCTGCATCTGAGCATGGACCGATTGTTGCCATAGTGTGCATGGGTGCTCATTAGGCTGCATGCAAAACAGCAGCAGTTCCAGCCAAGAGCAAAATATGACACCAGTCCTTCATCTGCGAAAACAAGCAAAGAAAATGTTACAGATTTCATTCAATACAAATTATCAAACAGTAGCCAGTCTTTTTTTTCCATACTATGGATGTCAATGGCTACAGTCAATTGTTTGGTTACCATTATTATTCAAAATACCTTATTTTGTGTTCAACAGAACTCATATACACTACCAGTCAAAAGTTTTTTAATGTTTTCTAAAGAAGTATCTTCTGCTCACCAAGTCTGTATTTGATCCAAAATACAGCAAAATCAGTAAAATGTTGAAGTATTTTTACCATTCAGAATAACTGCTTTCTATTTGAATATATTTTAAAACGTAATTGATTCCTGTGATCAAAGCAAACATTTTATCATCATTACTCCAGTCTTCAGTGTCACATGATCCTTCGGATGTTGATTTGCTGTTCAAGAAACAAAGAAATTTTAGAAATTAATACTTTTATTTAGCAAGAATGCTTTAAATTGATTAAATTTGATGATAAAGACATCTATAATGTTACAAAAGATTTCTGTTTCAGATAAATGCTGTTCTTCTGAACTTTCTATTCATCAAAGAAACCTGAATAAATTCTACTCAGCTGTTTTCAACATAATAATAATGATGATAAATGTTTTTTGAGCAGCAAATCTGAAGGATCATGTGACTGGAGTAATGATGCTAAAAATTCAGCTTTGAAATCACAGAAATAAATTACATTTTAAAATATATTCAAATAGACAATAGTTAATTTATATAGTAAAAATATTACAAAATTGTAATGTTTATGCTGTACTTTGGATCAGAAGAGACTTTAAAAAAATAAATAAAATAAAAAATTTACAGTTCAAAAACTTTTGACTGGTAGTGTAGGTTTGGAAGAACTTGAGGGTAAGTAAATGCGGAAAACGTTTTAATTTTTGGGTGAACTATGCTTTTAATGCACCATAAATTTGATTTACCCTCAGCGCAGCAAATAAATAATATGTAAAGTACATTATATTAATATACAGTATAGGCTAAATGGCTGATGTGGTGTGTATTGCATAAATATAATGAAAATGTCCCTGATACTCGCTTAAGATATCATAATTTAAAAGGCAAGCTATATCATTCCATATGGGAATGTGAAAAAGTTAAACAGTTTTTGAAAACATGTGAAAGAAACAATAGAAAAGATCCTTAATGTTAATATTCCATTGCGACGTTTCCTTACTACAGTATTTGTTCACCAAATATATGATTTTGACTGAAAGAAATTGTTACAAATATGCCAGTGGAAAAGAAAACTTATATTTAAAGGGATAAATATGATTTTTGGTGGCATTTAGAGACCATCCAAATGTTTTTTTTAAAACATGGTATTGTTGGTGAGGTGCTAACAGAAAAGAATAGAGGTGATAATGAATATTAAAGTAAGGTACAGAGAAGTTTCTGTTTGTAATAAAATAAAATGTAATAAAATATGATGGAGAAGAAATAATAAAGATTAGACTAGATATTTAGCCTACATAATAAAAATAATAACCAATATTTTGTCTCTTGATCCTTGTTTTTTGGGGTATTTATTTATTTATTTATGGTGTTTCTGTTACACATTGTTGGAATTTCCCTGTTTTGTGTCTTACAATTAGCAATTTATTAATATAATAATAATAATAATAATAATAATAATATCCATATTATTATAATTTTCATTATGCATTGTTGTAATAATAATAATAATAATAATAATAATATTATTTTTAAAATAAAAATACTAAAATTAATAAATTTATTATACAAAATTTATTAAATGCAAAGACAACCAGTAATTTCCACTGCTAAATTTGACACACAAAAGACACGGCTGATAGTTGCATTGAGGTTAATGGCCTTTTATGACAGAGGGCATTTTTCATCCAACTGAGACTGATTCACTCTGACATTTGCAGATGATGCCATGACCCCGCTCGTAGACTCCTAAAACCGCCCCATTGGAACAAAACAGTCATTGACAGAACAAAAACAAATCTTTGTACCATCTGAAAATGAGCATTCAGGGTGTAATGGGAATATTACAGTATCGCAAATCATCGTAAGCTGCAACACACGAAGCACACGCAAGCAATGACAATACGGTCATATTTCTCAGAGCTATTTTTAGAAGCCTCCATTCATTGAGGGAAAGCTGTTGAAAACGTGGTGCACATGAGGGAACCAGTCAAGAAAAAAAAAGCTCCATTAGGGTGGGCCTGGGAGAAAATCCACGTAGGTGGGGCAAAGCTTGTTTGGCGGGGATGGCATAACTTTGCGAACACTTTCTATAAACATTCCTGACACTTTCCTGACTGCGTGGCCAAAAGACTGACAGCACTTGAGAACGGTGGCCTAAAAGGAATCTCAAGGCTACGAGTGGCGCACGGCCAAACCCAGGAACAGAGAGCCGCTAGATTCCATGACCCCCAGCAGGGCGGAGCTATGATAAACTCTCATCACAGGGTGTACGCCTCAAAGCCACAAAGGATGCAGAGTGTTCTCTCTCAAGGACATCTCAAATTGGAGGTAATTGCGAGCACGCTTTCCATTCGCGGCCGAGATCACAGTTGCTCCACTGCAATTATGAAACACAATAAAAAGTCAGAAATGTGTTAAAAAGTTATGATAATGTCAACAGGGTCTCTTTCGCTCAACAACACAGAGTCTGAGTAGAAAAGCAGACGTTGGAAGGCTGTTAAAAAAAGGCTGATGAGTCACATCCTCGTCTTCCTTTGTCTGGATTCTGGATGCTAACCTTTGGCTCGGCCGCTCTGATTCACCGGATCCCACGGCGAGGGGGGAGGCAGGAAGCTTGTGAGGCGGACTGATAAAGTGTGACCTGAGGAAAGGAGAGAAACGGGTCCGGGTGTTGTCTTTTTCCCCTAGCAGCAATGCAGAAAAACTCCCTTCAGCAAGACTGTCATCGTGAAGCAATATGTGCAGTGGCAAAGCATCTGCAATTAATTCAGCCTGAAGCCATTAATCAACACACTCAAATTTGTTCTACAGATAATTTCAGTCTTGAGTACAGTATGTTGCTCGTTTTTGCTTTTTGTTAATGTTGAAATTTTCAATTAAAGTTTGAAAATCTCTTTCAAATTCAAAATGCCGCTGGAAGTAATGATGTCATTGTAGTATTTGCCAAAATAATTGCAAGTGGTCTTCTCCCTTACATCTGATGAATTATGATTGGCCTTTTCTTTTTTAAAAGAAATTAATACTTTTACTCAGGAAAGGATGGATTAAATTGATCAAAGGTGGCAGTGAAGACCCAAAAATATTTATATGTTAAATATCTTGAAAATCTTGAAAAAAATATTATATATCAAGATATTTCTTGAGCAAATGATCGCAAATTATTCAATTTGAGAAATGATTCGTGAACCCACTCCGAAGTTCCAATCTGAATCAAAAGATTCATGCTGATCTACATCAAATGATTTGTGGGCTCTGAAGTGGCGATCTGAATCAAAAGATTCGCAAACCATATCATTCAGATCTGGACTTCGACGTGCGGATCACAAATCATTCAATTCGCAAAATAAGTCAAGAACTGGCTCTGAAGTTACGATCTGAATTAAAAGATTCACAAACCCTCTATGAAGCGCTGACCTAAATCAAATGATTCACAGGCTCTGAAGTGGCGATCTGAATCAAAAGATTCAGGAACCACGCTTCGAAGTTCCGATCTGAATCAAAACATTTGCGAACCATATCATTCAGATCTGGACTTCGGAGTGCGGATCACGAATCATTCAATTTGCAAAATGATTCGATAATTGGCTCTGAAGTTCCAATCTGAATCAAAAGATTCACAAACCGGCTCTGAAGTGCTGATCTAAATCAAATGATTTGCAGCCTGTAGTGGCGATCTGAATCACAAGATTTGCAAACCATATCATTTCGATCTGGACTTCGGAACACGGATCGTGAATCATTCAATTTGTTAAATGATGCAAGAATCTGCTCCGAAGTTATGATCTGAATCAAAAGATTCACAAACCCGCTCTAAAGTTCCGATCTAAATCAAATGACTCGGGGGCTCCGAAGTAGCAATCTGAATCAAAAGATTTGCAAAGCACGCTCTGAAGTTCCCACCTGAATCAAAACATTCACCAACCATATAATTCAGATTTGGACTGTGGAGCGCGGATCACGAATCATTCAATTCACAAAATGATTTGAGAAGTGTAGTTCTGATCTAAATCAAAAGATTCACAGGCTCCAAAGTGGCAATCTGAAGATTTCCGAACCATGCTCCGAATCAAAACATTCGCCAATCATATAATTCAGATCGGGACTTTGGAGAAGTCACAAATCATTCAATTCAAATCAATCAAATTATTAACGATTCACATTGCACAGTCCCCATCTGAATAATGATTTGCGAACCAAATATTTCAGATTGGGTCTTTGGAGCGTGGATCACGAACCATTCAATTCACAAAATTATTCACAAACCTGCTCTAATCTCCGATCTGAATCAAAAGATCCAATCTAAATCAAATGATTTACAGTGTGCAATCTGAAAAGCTCTGCTTCACCCCTATTAAATTTTACACCCTTGGCATTGATAATAATAATAAATCATCTTATTAGAATGATTTCTGAAGGATTATGAGACACTGAAGACTGGAGTAATGGTGCTGAAAATTCAGCTTTGAATCCCAGGAACAAATTACGCCTTAAAATATATTAAATCAGAAAATAGCTATTTTAAATTGCAATAATATTTCACATTATTACAGATTTTTCTGTATTTTTGATCAAATAAATGCAGCCTAAAACCCTAAAAGCTTAGCCTATTTGCTTTCTTCACAATCAGTGCATTTCCTTCATATAACTACGGATTTGCTTCACTAAAATGACTGTAAATACAATTTCTCAGCACCTTAACAAAATACCTACGTATTTTGCATTTTTGAGTGACATAACACAGCCACATTACCACATTTATATCGCATTTCATTATGATGACATGCAGACATGCTCCCAGTTTTTGTTTTCAGTTTGCAACCACATTTACTACAGTTATAGTTTTGTGGTTAAGACACGGACTATTTTGCAAAGAAAAAGGAAGCCACGGAAGGTCAAAACCACAATTTCTAAATTTCACAGCACAGTGCATTAGACGACTGATTTTCTACTCAACAACAGACAGCACAGCAAACCTCCATCTGTTTATTTGCACGACTATTAATATTCTAGTCTATATTTAGGGTTAAGGATTTGCACAAACCAAGAAGCCATAAACCATTACCAATACCTCAAACCAAGCGGCTTGTTGAGAAAAGGCCATTTCTTTTTGACTTACAACGACAGAGATATAATTTTACGGAGATATAATTTTTATGACTTGGGCCAATAAGTAAGCATCCCAAACACCCTACAGCCTTATAAGAAAAAGCCACCATGGACACAATGGAACGACACACTATAAACGGGGTAGTGTTTGTCTAATGAGCGCATTCCCTCCACTGCGTGCCCTCGGGATCCCGCCGGGGGAAGGGATACTTTCAGATAAGAGCCTTGATGATTGAGGAGACAGTCTCAGGCAGGCCCGTTCTCGTAGATGAAGGTGTAGACAAGGTAACGATGGTGGCTGGAACCAGCAGGACACCAGAAGCACCAACTTCAAATCTTCCTCCACATCTCAAAGCAAGATGGCTACCATCTCAAACAGCAATCAACATGCATTTTGCTGAGAAAACTGTGCCCTGCTCTGCTCTGTCCGCCCCGCCCCAACTATATTTATCTTAATGGCCGATCTGGGTTTTCTCCGAACTACTGAATACACAGGATACAGCTGTCCCTCAAACAAAACCCTCCTCCTCTCTCCCGCGCTAGAGGAAAAGAGATACTGCGCGTGATACACAGATGAACCGGAGATCATCGCAAGCCATCTTAAACCATGAGAAGGGTTGGCCACATTGAGATAATGTTGCATTAAATGAAACTGATTTGAGTGAGGTGGCACACATAAAACCTAGAAAGTACAAACTGTGTCCTTGACATGACCTTGAGGGGAGGAAAAAAAACAAACAAAAAAAACGCCACATTACAACTAAAATTTTAACCATTTTTTATATAAGATAGACATGTAGAAGCAACTAACACAATAGGTCTTTCATGGTCAAGGGGATATCACACTGAGTTTATGCAATAAAAAATCCTCTCAACCACATTTCATACACATTTCCTGTATTTTTCAAAACAGTGTTAACAAATGAAGCCAGTGATGATGCATGTTTCTTGCAGTTAAGTGAGTAAACAAGACTTGTGTTAATATGAACTCATACTAATGTAAGCAATCACTGTATTCTACACATTTGTCTACACATTTTTCACTTACTGCTTCCTTTTTCATGCAATTTAGATTTGTTTAAAATTCAAAAATTTAAAAGCTGTTAAAACAGAACACACACTGGACACATACACACTTTTTCACTGCTTAGCATGTCCTTCCTGTGATACTTCCTTTTTAAAGAGACAGTCCACCCAAAAACTCAAATTCTGATTATGTACTCACCCTCATAAGATAAGATTTTGTTCATCTTTGGAAAACAAATGAAAATATTAAAACACACTGTAAAAGTAATTTAATATGAACTGAACTGTTTAAGTCTTTTAAGGAAACATGATTGCTTTATGAACAATAAATTTAGTTCATTCAATTTAGTTCAAAAGTCTGTGAACAGTAAGAATTTTAATGTGGTTTAAAGAAGTCTCTTCTGCTCACCAAGCCTGCATTTATTTGATCCAAAGTACAGCAATCAGTAAAATTCTGAAATATTTGTACTATTTAAAATAATTGTTTTCTATTTGAATATATTTTAAAACTTAATTTATTCTTGTGATTTCATAGCTGAATTTTTAGCATCTTTATTCCAGTCACATGATCCTTCAGAAATCATTCTAATATTTGTTTTGCTGCTCAGAAAAAAAAAACAAAAAAAAACAGCTCAGCAGGTTTCTTTGATGACTAGAAAGTTCAGAAGAACAGCATTTATCTGAAATAGAAATCTTCTGTAACCTTATAAATGTCTTTATCATCACTTTTGATCAATTTAAAGCTTCCTTGCTAAATAAAAGTACTAATTTCGATAATTAAAAAAAAAGTTCTGACTCTGAAGCTTTTAAATTACTCAACTGTTTTAAAGACTGATGATGATAATAAAAATAATAATTATATTATTATTATAAATGTTTCTTGAACAGCAAATCATCATATCAGAATGATTTCTGAAGGATCATGTGACACTGAAGTCTGGAGTAATGATGCTGAAAATTAAGGTTTGGTCACAGGAATAAATTATATTTTAAAATATATTCAAATAGAAAGCAGTTATTTTAAATTTTATTATTTTCAAAAACTTTTGACTGGTAGTGTATAAACACTGATCAATGCACATACTGTAAGATATCCACGGAAAAACAAACGTGCTTGCAATAAACCTCATTGTTCATGATATAAAAATCTTCAGAGGACTTTAAATAAACCGTTCGATTTAGATTGCATTATTTTTATGATGTTTGGAATGACCTGGGAAGGCCTGAGTTTGGAATGACACAAGGATAATTGATGACAGAAGATTCATTTTTTGGTGAACTAACCCGTTAAGCTATCTTAATCTGGTATTTCCACAACCTACATTTTTTGGCAGGTCTCCCAAATATCAAGTAATGTGAGCAAAACATGTGTCAAATTTCCAATTACATGTTGTTCGTGCATGCAGTTTTTGTATTTATTTATTTATTTTGCACAGTCCATAACTCATAAGGCAATCAAGCTATGCGCCCTTTTTGGAAACAAACTAATAAGCTGCGTTTCAATTCCACCCAGTTGATTCATAGGAAATTCTTGTGAAAAACAGCACTATCTCAAATCATAATGGAATGGAATGAACTAGTTTCCCTGAACTTAATGGGAAGGAAAACACTTTTGATCCCTAAATGATCTTGGATTGCTATCTGAACAGCAATCTTTATCAGCAGGAAAATTATTTGCATTTCAAATGATGTTTCATACTCTCGAGAGACAAACAGCACCACTTCGGAGGTCATCTAGGCAGGAAATGAAGACATTAGCATATCATTCAATAAATGGCACAAGCACGGACAAACACATAAATCAAATAAAGCCTCAGCTAATGTAATTCAGCCTCATGGGAGGACAGTGAAAATGCAGTTGAAACACTTTGTTTGGTTGTTATTCATCTGCATGATGATTTGTTGTTGTCTTTATTTTTTATTAATGGAAAAGTATGCCTCGTGACCTGTTGATTGCACTGCTCTGTGGGTTGTGATAAAGCCAAAGGAGAAAAACATCTCCAAACGTCTTTCCCTCTCATATCCTACTCAAACATCCCTGGGCTTCCAGAAGGAACAATTAGTGGAAGCTGTAGAGTCAAAAGCAATTTGTGAAACGCAGGAATCAAGGAGGCTTTTGGGATGCAGTGTGCTGGGGGGGTGTGTATAAATAACAGTGAAGCACTATTGTGTGACACAATACGTCATTGTTCACAACTGGTGGAGGCCGCGTAGCTGAGATGACAGAACACACTTGTGTATTAATATGCTGGACCCTTGCTCAAACACATATTGAGATCTCAGTTCCCTAACGGGATTGAAACTGCACTGCTGCAAGAAAACTTGCGCTTTCACATTTAAGCCCTATCCGATCACTTAATTCCCAACAAAAAGTGCTAATAACAGAGAGAAAATTCAAACTAAAGCACAAATATTAAAGCAGCCAATGCACGCACTCATAAAATTATGTGTAAACATACATTTCAGCAAAAAAAAATTCCCCTCTTTTTATTTTTCAGCAATATTATCTATGCTTATTTAATTAATTTGTTGCATTTTTTTCCTGCATTGCAGTATATTTGACATTAGCAACATAATTTGTTTTGCTTGCTGTATAATATTTTATATTATATTATATATTTTCCATTCATCAAAGAATCCGGCAGTTTATCTATGACCGTTTTCAGGAAATATTATGCAGCACTGGTTCAACATTAATAAAGTATACTCAAATCAACATTACAAAAATTCAGCTTTGCATCACAGGAATGAATGACATTTTAAAATATATTAAATTAGAAAACTGTCATTTTAAATTATAATAATATTTCATAATAATAGTATTTTTACTGTATTTTTCTATTTAAAAAAAAATGCAGCTTTGGTGAGCATAAGAGACTTACATAAAAAAAATGTATTACCAACCCCAAACTTATATTATATTATATTATATTATATTATATTATGCAGCAAGAGTATTTCTGCTATAAACCTCTAAAATAAAATAAACTATATAGGACATGAGCAGAGCTGCAGAATCAGATTGAATAGATGAAACGTCTGTGATATTTCAATTACAATCATACAAAATAAAAACACTGGATTAGATTGTAAACTTAAAATTAAAATCACATCCAGAACCCTTATATGGGTCATTCCAAAGGTCAAATCTCTCCCAGATTTGAAAATACGTCCCATCCTCCCAAGTGTCATAAAGAGCAGCGAGGGAAATACAGGTCAGATTATGCAACAAGAGATTTATCACAATTAATACACTCGTCCATGTTGTGAGAACTTAATCTGCATTTAAGAATCTGCTCAGTTGGACATACGGCATATACAGGGGTGTAAAAACAGTTTTAAAAGTCCAGACCTGTCCTTTAAAAGTAATGATTTCTCCCAAAACGTGTGGGATAATTGTAAAGCTTCTCCCAGTCAGGCATATAAACTAGAGCTAAATGAAAATGTTTTCTGCGTAGGCCTCCAAAATGGCATGTTATTCTTGCAAATTCCCCGGTGACTCCCACAGTTGTTGTGTCTGTAAGGAACTGGCAAATTAGCTCTGGGTGTTTCTAAATCAGTTTAAACTAAACTGTGACATTCAGCGGGTGTAAAGCCTGTGGATATCGGATTCCTCAGTGAGTAACACCCTATACATGAGGATTCAATGCACTGACATGAGAATCAATGGAATTCCATCTGAACAGTTAACACTCGGGATAATAGATAAACTCACGACCTTCACTAAAAAGTATGCTTTACCTGACGACAGCACTTCTATCTTTTTTTTACAAGGTCTGGGATTATTTCAAACCACCAAGACTTTGAGAGCTGTATAATAAAAGCGACTTACAATAATAAACACGGGACAGCCTTCGGATATGAATCAAACTGCCCGCGACGTGATCTGATAGACGTTATCAAATGTCAGTCTGAATGTAAAAATCACATCTTACCGTAATTGATTCGCGTTACATATTCCCGTTATATCGCGCAGTGCTGATGGGGAGCGTTTTAAACTCCGGTAATGTGAGATGTGCTGGAGAAAGTTTGAGTGTTGAGCTGCTGGTAGTTGTGTTTGTTATGCCGGAGATTTCAGTGCACAGCGCTGCTGAGCGCGAACTGAGCTCTTAAAGAGACAGCGACGTGTGCCGACCGTTGGTCAGGCCACTAAAAACGAATTATAACGGTTTAAAAACACCCACAATTAGCCATGTTAAAATGTTTTTAAATAATCTACAATAAAGAATGGTGAAATTAAACGTAAAAAGTAATAAAGCTGTTCAGTTGTGGTGCTAAAACCTGAAAAAATTTCAGTTTCCCTCAGGAATTTACTTTTTTATTTTTAGCTGACGGTTAATTAAAACCCACATGAATTAGGTAACTTTCACGTGTTGTTCTAAAATATAAACCACAAACAGTCATTAACAAGGTGATAAATAAGGACTACAACTACCACAAGGATGTGAGCTTACCTTCGTAATGATTCAGGCAACAGTTGTAGTCCTTAAGCTAATTAGCAATGGTGTGGCCTGCTAATCACACAAATGTCTACCGACAGTTTTTATATCTATGAACATAACCTTATTTTGTGGCTCTTCTGAAAAATTAAGTTTCTTTTTTCAAACTATCAGTGTATTTAATTATGTAGCCTAGGCTATTTAAAAAAGAAAAATAGATTTTGTCCTTTTTTCTTAAATTCATGAATATTTTTTCTATAAAGTCTAATTTTTTTAATTTTAGAATAAAATGGCCACCATTTGTGACCTTGGATCACAAAAGCAGTCTTTAGTAGCATGGGCATATTTGTAGCAATAGCCAAAAAATACATTGATTTTTCTTTTATGCCAAAAATCATTGGGATATTAAGTAAAGATCATGTCCCATTAAGATAGTTTGTAAATTTCCTACTGTAAATATATCAAAACTTAATTTTTGATTAGTAATATGCTTTGCTAAAAACTTCATTTGGACAACTTTAAAGGTGATTTTCTCAATATTTTGATTTTATTGCACTCTCACGAATTTAAGAAATTGACCCTTATGACTGGTTTTGTGGTCTGGGGTCACATATTTAAATATTTTAATACTTTTTTGCCATAATTTGATTAAATTAAGGCTTTTAAATTACACACAGGCTATTTTAGACTATATTTCATATGTCAACACAAGCGTGTTTTTACTGACTTTGACTGACATCTCCTTATTAACCAAATACACTTCATACTTCATAGCTAGCCTATAAATATAGCTACGTTGGATCAAATAGAATCCAACAGGAAAATTCTTATACTGTCATATTAAGTGACGTCATGAGTATTGTGGTAAGTTCACAGGGGGTGTTTATAAGTGTGGGTTTTTAGGTTCAAAATGAAGATGATGTGAAGAAAGGCTTGATCTGTGCTGCAAAAGCAATAGCACTTTGTTGTGAGAGAAAGCCGGAGGGTTCACTTATGGAGTTTCCTTTTCTCCCCTACAGCCCGATCTGATTGATGTAGGCAGGAACTGTTTCAAATGGGAAGCAGGAAGTGTCTGAGACAATAGAGGTTTTGAGGAGTGGTCCCCAGCTGTACGTTTATGGATGAAGAAAAAGGATACCGTTGTGAATAAACTTTCCTCACTGCCAAAAGAAAGAGGAAAGCATTTCTACTCAAACAACAAATCCTTAAAGCTGAAAGTTAATTTCATAATTAAAAATACTATATAGAATATTCCTCAGCCTTATATAATTTGTTGGATGCAAATGCTGCTGAGTACAACTTACATCCAGCATGACTTATTAGTAGTTGTGGTAAGAGTAGTGAAGTAGTAGTATTTATTTATATATTTATTTATATATTTATATATTTTTATATATTATTTATTTATATATTATATATCTTATTTATATATAAAATATTTATATATTTGTATATACTCATTTATTTATGTATATATTTATTAAAAGTAGAGTGTTTACCCTTGCATAAAGAAGATATATTTCCTAATATATTGTGAATCAATATATGAAATGATTTAGTGGATGTTGAAAATACACAGATTATGTTGTCTTAATATATTACAATGCTGAATAATACACAAGGATTTTACACAAGTACTATAGCGAATTAAGATGTGACTATATTAATATTTGTATGTCATTTTTAATGCTATTTACATGTATATGTGATAAAATATTATAAATACAGTTGAGATCAAAAGTTTACTATTTGTTTATTATTTACTAAAATAAGAGGGATCATACAAAATGCATGTTATTTTCTATTTAGTGCTGACCTGAATAAGATATTTCACATAAAAGACGTTTATGTAAAATAATAGTTGAATTTGTAAAAATGGCCCTGTTCAAAATTTTACTATACACTTGATTCTTAGTACTGATACCTGAATGATCCACAGCTCTGTTTTTTGTTTGTTTGTTTGTTTGTTTAGCAATAGTTGTTCATGAGTCCCTTGTTTGTCCTAAACAGTTAAACTGCACGCTGTTCTTCAGAAAAACGCTTCAGGTCCCACAAATTCAGCATTTTTGTGTATTTGAACCCTTTCTAACAATGACTGTATGATTTTGAGATCCATCTTTTCGCTCTGAGGACAACTGAGGGACTCAGATGCAACTATTACAGAAGGTTAAAACGCTCACTGATGCTTCAGAAGGAAACACAATGCATTAAGAGCCGGGGGTGAAAACTTTTGAACAGAATGAAGATGTGCACATTTTTTCTTATTTTGCCTAAACATCATATTTTTTTTTCATTTAGTACTGCCCTTCAGAAACTACAGAAGATACTTACATGTTCCCCAGAAGACAAAATAAGTTCAATTTACCCCCCCCCCCCCAACTCTTAATGTATCGTGTTTCCTTCTGGAGCATCAGTGGGCATTTAAAACTTCTGTAATAGTTGCATATGAGTCCCTCAGTTGTCCTCAGTGTGAAAAGATGGATCTCAAAGTCATACAGTCATTGTATTAACTTTTATTTTTTCTTGTGGACTATATGTAAATGTAATTTATGTTAAATATCTTATTCAGGTCAGTGCTAAATAAAAAAAATAACATGCATTTTGTATGATCCCTCTTAAAATAATTAACATTTTGCAGATTCTGCAAGGTGTATGTAAACTTTTGACCTCAACTGTGTATTGAACATAAGCATTAGTTTCCTATGAATTGTATTATTTAATATATTGCATTATATTTGTCCAGTATATTCCCATATATTTTAGCTTCATAAAGGATATAGAAATAAATACTTCCAAAATGCTAGTTTTAGAAATACAAGAGCAAACGTTTTATTCTTAAGACATTGAGAAAAATGCCACTGAGTCAAAAGCACACAGACAGATCCAAATGTACTACACAGAATTGATTTTTACAGCCCCTGAGGTCTTTTCAAGGCAGTGTAATATGCAGATCTTTGTCACTTAAAGAATAAAAGGCTGTAAGTCCTTGCAACCTCACACAGGAAATTCTCACCTTAGAATATAGGGGCTGAAGATGGTGTGTTATCACTTATAACTGCTTGACAGAATGACAGAATGAGTTGTGCACCGTTTAAGCAATTTAATTTTAAGTTACATTTAAATTTAAGTTACATGGGTCACAATAATACATTAACATTGAGTAATAAAGTTATTACACTTCCAAAGTATTTACTGACACCGTTTAAGAAGTTTTACACTGAATGATTTGATCATACACTATAAAACGTCTAATACAACCAGACCCTTCCTCAGTGTATGGACATAGAATGGAGGTCTTTAAATATCTGCAAAACAATATAATGTTATTTTGTTCAACCCAAAGAAGGGAATGTATGATGTAGAGGATGATTGTAAGGTAACCATCCGCAGTCGCTTTCACATCCACACAAAACACAGGAGAGTCGGTGTGAGAGATCTTAGGTCTCATCATCATCACTGTGGTGCTGGGCTTTCTCCTCGCTCACGCTGCTCTCGTCGATGTTCTCCAGTGAATCTGCTCTTTGCACTGTCAGATCAGCTACGTTGATGCAGGGTAGCGTGTTCTGCTCCGGGTACCTCCACGGCTTCAGATTGGGCTCGTGTTTCCGCTTCCACTCCGGATACTTTAGGCAGGCTTTGTAAATCTTTTTCATGGCCTGTGGATAAAAAGATTGAAAGATCTGTACCATGCATTTTACAGATGCTTTTATACTAAAACATAAAACCACTTGGCCATAATAGAACACTGTGTATGAGGTACACATTTCTAACCACCAGATGGCAGCAGAGGAAAACTGAAATTTGTGACTGACAACATAAGCTTGGCTGTTGAGTTTGGGTCATCAGAGGAATAAATTACATTTTTAAAAAATTATTATTTAAAATAACTGTTTATGAACATAACAGGCTTCTTTTAAACCCATACCCAAATGTAATGTATATATATTAAATTTCCGTATTGTCATATATGTCATGTACATGCATATCTATCCTAAAACCCATCAATATATTTTAATATTATGTAAGGTAATATAAAAGACAGACGTATATTTATTTTATTTGTTGTTATAAAGTTTCATATACAGGTAAAACATATTATATTGTTGACATACACTACCAGTCAAACGTTTTTGAACAGTAAGATTTTTGTTTTTTAAAGAATTCTCTTCTGCTCACCAAGCCTGCATTTATTTGATCCAAAATATAGCAAAAGTAGTAATATTGTGAAATATTTTTACTATTTGAAATAACTGCTTTCTGTTTGAATGTATATTTAAAATGTAATTTATTCCTGTGATCAAAGCAAAATTTTCATGATTCATTACTCCAGTCTTTAGTGTCACATGATCCTTCATAGCTTTAAAATCACAGGAATAAATTATATTTTAAAATATATTCAAATAGAAAATTATTTTAAACAGTAAGAATATTTCAAAATATTACTGTTTTTGCTGTACTTTGGATCAAATAATCGCAGGCTTTTTGAGCAGAAGAGACTTCTTTAAAAAATATATATTAAAAATATCGTTGGGACAAATATTACCACATAAGAAAACATTATATAGATATTACTAAAATATGTACATATACACATTTTATAATAGGGATTTTAAATATGTTATAAACTCTAAAAAATCAGTAACACTTTACAAGGTTCATTAGTTAACATTACTTAACCACATGAATGAACAATATTTACACAGCATTTGTGACCCTGGACCACAAAACCAGTCATAAGTGTCAATTTTTCAAAATTGAGCATTATAGGATAGAACAATATTTGGCCGAGATGCAGCTATTTCAGTATGTGGAATCTGAGGGTGCAAAAAAATCAAAATATTGAGAAAATCGCCTTTAAAGTTTTCCAAATTAAGTTCTTTGCAAAGCATAGTACTAATCAAAAATTAAGTTTTGATATATTTACAGTATGAAATTTACAAAATATCCTCATGTAACATGATCTTTACTTAATTTCCTAATGATTTTTGGCATAAAAGAAAAATCTATAATTTTGACCCATACAATGTATTTTTGGCTATTGCTACAAATATACTCCAGCAACTTAAGACTGGTTTTGTGGTCCAGGGTCACATTTATTAATCTTGGTTATTTTCAGCATTTACTAATGCATTATTAAAATCTCAAGTTGTGTTTGTTAACATTAGTTAATGCACTGTGAACTAACATGAACAAACAATAAACGTAAAGTATTTTTATTAACTGACTTTAACAAAGACTAATAAATAGTGTAATGTATTGTTCATTGCTCGTTCATTTTAGTTAATACATTAACTAATGTTAACAAATTAAACCTTATTGTAAAGTGCTACCAAAAAATCATACCGATCCCAAATTTTTGAATGGCAGTGTATGTATCATTCTTAATGTCATTTCACATTATGTAAAAATCCAGAAAAATTACTTACTTTTGGTGCCACTAACTGTGAGGCCCTGTTTACTACCCACTTGGGTAAAGACCCTGAAAAGAAACAACATACATATTAATTATGTAATATAATTAATATGCTCACAGTACAAATATCACCATTAATGTAATAAAGCTGCAGTGCTAGTAAAACAGTAACAATTTTGTTTTTTTGTTTTTTTAATCTGGTTGTCATAAAAGCCTCTTATGCACATTGTCTGCACTGTAATTTCTGCCCCTGGAGTCTGCTGTACAAAGGCAATAAACTGAATCCAAGTGTCTATCCCACAGGTCACAAACAGCTGGTGCATCACAGCAACGGAAGACATTAATAATCAAAGCCATCGCTCCAAGCAGCACGGAAAAGATGACATCAGCAAATTCATAAAATATGTGTAAAGCAGGAGTTTCAAAGGCTTCCTGGCTCCCCACTTTGTACAACACAAGAGCACAAAGACAAAGAGAGATGGCTAGGCCTTCAAGACATCACTTAAAATTACACCATGTATACACGCTCAGTCTAAACACACGCATGTGTTTTTAAGAAAGAAAGATGAAACTGCACCACTCTTTGGAGTGGCGTTTTTGTATACACACCAACTACTGAAACTGTAAACAGTAAAGTGTCATGTAAACACGTATTCGTGGTGTACTTTTGATCCTGTGACCCCAGCATACCACTGTTTAAAGGTTAAATCTATGTATTTTGCCGTAAATAATAGTGATTGTGGAAATTAGAGAAGTTCACCTCGTGGATCCACTTGTGTCAAGTAATAAAGAGTACAGCAGTTTGCTCCACTGGATTGGATCAAGTACCCAGTGAGTAATGACACAGCTCTGACATAATCCTTCTTTGGTGGGTATTCCTGAAAAATAGCAACAATTTTGTTGGAATGAGTCAGTGTTTAAAGTTGCGAGAACGGGTAAGATATACAAACAACCTGACCATTGTTTGACCTAAACAGCTGAGATATTAAAGGAATAGTTGAAGACTCTGTCAGTATTTGCTCATCCTAAAGTTGATCCAAACCCGTATAAGTTTCTTCCTTCTGCTGAATACAGAAGATATTTTAAAGCAAACAGTTGCTGGTCTCCATTGACTATCATAGAAAAAAAATACTATGGAGGTCAATGGGGACTAGCAGCTTTTATGTTTCAAAATACTGTTTTCAGCAGAAGAAACTCATACAGATTTAATAATGACACAATTTTCATTTTTGGGTGAGCTATCTCTTACTATCACTTATAAATAAAGTTGGTCACTATCTCAAAATAAACTCTGAACTTCAGACTGAAGCACGAAGCGAGATTACACAGATACGCACCGAATACATTAATATGTAAACATAAAACATTGATTTGAGTGGATTTATTTTAGATTCTGACCTGAGTATTGTATTACAGATTCTGCTTTGGCTGGAAAACACTGCATGATTTTTGGCAAGATTTTGTTTTTATTTGTCATCGTTTCCTTGCAACGAGGCGCATGAGTTCGGAATAACTTGAAAGTCTGTTAGTAATCGAGAGTTTATTACTGTATGATGTTCAGTTTCTCAGTGTAAATATTTGCAAAGTTGACAAGTGCAGTGTTTTAAAAGCTGTTACCAATTTAAAAAATTGTGTAGTGCATCCCAGACTATTAACACATCCAGTGGAATGTACAAAACAATGCAACTATATTACAGTAATGTTAATACTGAAAGTATTATCAATAGCTAAGAAACAAAATCAATATCTAAGAAACAAGATGCATGAACAGGATGAACAGATACACTACCAGTCAAACATTTTTGAACAGTAAGCCTGCATTTATTTGATCCAAAGTACAGCAAAAACAGTAAAATTCTGAAATATTTTAACTATTTAAAATAACTGTTTTCTATTTAAATATATTTTAAAATGTAATTTATTCCTGTGATTTCAAAGCTGAATTTTCAGCATCATTACTCTTCAGTCTTCAGTGTCACATGATCCTTTAGAAATAATTCTAATATGTGTTTTTTATTATTATTACTAGCAATTTGAGACAGTTGAGTACATTTTTTCAGGATTTGATGAATAAAAAGAACCAAAGATTAGCATTTGTCTGAAATAAAAAGCTTTTGTAACATTATACACTACACCATTCAAAATCTTGGAGTCAGTATAATTTTTCTGGTGGGGGGTAGAAATTATAGAAATTAATACTTTTGTTTAGCAAGGTTGCTTTAAATGCATTTATAATGTTACAAAAGCTTTTATTTCAGATAAATGATGTTCTTTTGAACTTTATATTCATCAAAGAAACCTGAAAAAATTCTACTCAGTTGTTTTCAACATAATAAAAATAATAAATGTTTTTTGAGCAGCATATCAGAACATTAGAATGATTTCTGAAGGATCATGTGACTTGAGTAATAATGCTATAAATTCAGCTTTAAAATCACAGGAATAAATTACATTTTACAATATATTCAAATAGAAAGCAGTTATTTTAAATAGTAAAAATATTTTAAATTTTTACTGTCTTTACTGTACTTTGGATCAAATAAATGCAGGCTTTGTGAGCAGAAGAGACTTCTTTAAAAACATTAAAAAAACTTTTGACTGGTAGTGTATATAGTATTGTCATGGATGACGGAAAATATTGGTAAACATCTGACCGTGACTGACCAACCAGAATCAAGCCGTACAATTAGCTGATTTATTTTAGATTTATTTCAAGACATGTCAGATTTTCCATGGAGAAAACAATGAAAGACATAAGCCTGTTGACGCTAGACATGTAATTATTCATTACAACAAGGGGATTTGATCACCCGACGCCGTACTTGATACCTCTGTCAGACTTTTGCCACTGATCAGGCCTCTTCTGTTTCAAGCACCTCAAGACCTGGAAGGCTGACCTACATACCAACTGACATACTGTGCTGGACTATATTGTTACCTCTGCCAAAATGTCTCATAAAATCAGAGCTTCTACAGACCTAACAATCCAGACCAAACACAGACATACCGGGTGTTTGACAGAGTAGTTGATGATCAGATAGTCATTGCCAAGAGGAAGCCATGACCGCATGGTGACAAAGTCTCTGTTCTTCAATGGACTCGGACACTTCCCTGTAAACAAACAAGAGGCCAGATAAAGTAAGAAAAGACAAGAAGGTAAATTTGCAAAACTACATACTAAAAATGCATATAAATAAATAAAAAACTAAATTAAATTAAATTTCAGATTGTTTAAACAAGTCTAACTCTCATAAGATGTTTCCGATAAGCTATTTGTTCAGATTGTCATTTCTGATTATTTTCATTACTGCTATTATCATTGCTGTTCTGTTGCTGTATTTATTATTATACTTACTACTACTACTCAAATACTACTAACATTATTCAGATTGTCATTTGTGATTATTGTCATGTTTTTGTGTTTTCTGTTCACCGTATGTTGCATGTTTTGCATTAATACTAATAAAAATAATTAAAAAAAGCTTTATGTTTTCACAGAATAGCTTAAAACAGCGTTTTATGTTGCTTTTCTTACTTATTATAATTGAAAATTGTTCAAAAATGTTTTTTCACATTGATAGAACTTCATTTTGCATTTTAATACACTGTAAAAAGTGGCAACCAATTGCCACAATTGTTACCTTAAAGAACTATTTCTACCTGATTTAACTTATAAAAATGGTTTTGTTGGTATGAATTAATGCATATCGGTTGGTTTGGTTATGTTAAATAATATTTTGGACTTGATTAAAGCCATTTAATTTAAATCTTACCATTTTAAGGTGACTATTTTTTTTTCTCTCATCACTCTTTTGTGATTTTTGAAAGAGACTTTTCTTGCACTGTCACTTTAAATTACTCTCTTTATAAATGATTGTTGATATCCATGCACTTTTAACCATAAGCTCTTGCAGTTCAACTGCAAAAATTGCACTCGATCATCAAATGTACTACAGCCAAACAAAAAAAACTTTTAATATTGTATTTCAGCAAGAACAAATATGGGCTTACTTAAAAAAAAGGTGTGTCAGTGGAAATAACTGCTCAGTTGAGAAAGAAACAAAGGAGTGACTCACAGGAATAATATCCTACATCTGCATTAACTGTCAGTCTTCCAATATCGAAAGTGTCGATCATGTTGGTGTCCCATTTCTTCCGGTAGCTCGTGTCGTGCAAGACGTCGTAGAGAGTCTCTGCCGTCACGTCCTTGCACACGATTCTCATCTAAGAGAAAAAAACAGACATTGTCTTATTGAGTCATTCAGAACTTTTCCATTACAGTTGAACACAAAGTTCACAAAGTATGTTGAGCAGTGAAAAATCTCCTGTAGTTTTCCCTCTGGGGCAGCTGTGATAAAGTGCTGACAGATTTTGAACACACTGTTACCAGGCAGATGAAAAATGAAAGCTTTTCAATGTTGAAAAGCTGACAAAGCCTGCTGCCATTTATACATAGAGCTATTCATTTCCTTATCTTTGAAAGCCTTGCTTTCTGCGTGACTCAGCCATGTCAGGTCACAAAGAGTAAAAGTTGACACAGCAAACAGCGGCTTTAGATTTTAGCATGTTGGCCTGCATTTGTATTTCAACCGGGTTTTTTTTCCACGTATACTGTAGCTACCTTATCCTGGGTTGCGAGGAGGGTCAGGTAAGCATGAATACATCAAATGCAATGTGATCAGATATTGTATGGCCGTACGACGCAAGAAACCGTGTAACCCAATCAACTCTACCCTGGCGTCATTTAATAATTTATTCTCAACCCCCTACAACCCCGGCTTGATCGGTCGCTGCTCATTTCCATTGGGTTCCTTGGAACAAGTTTTATTTAGTCTCTATGAATGGAATGTCGTCAAAGCCTACGAAGCTTAATTATTCATGAAAAGAACGCATCGGTGGCCCGGAGAGCGGCGTGAATTATTGACGAAGGTCTGTCATCTCCTTTCATTTTTGCAGCCGTTACAGGTCTTAATAATTTCCCCACACCTTTGCTGAAACAGCCCTCATGCATAGGTTCTTGCGTCGGGATGGCTTTTAGCCATTGTCAGAAAGGTCAGAAGTGCTTCTACACACACAAAACAAAAGAAACACAGCAAAAAAGCCAAACTTTGGTAAGCCGGCAGGAGGGGCTCAGGTTTCCACATCTGAGCCTGCTGTTACCACGCTTTTCCGCTCTTAATTTTTCAGCACATCTCATGAGTGCAGTCTGTCCCTCAGAGATCGCTCTTTCATCTCAGAGACTGTGGATCGTGAAGCCGTCAGGCCTGGCCTGCTCCACTGTACGCTGAGTTTCCCCTGGGCAAACAGCCCATAACCATATCTCTGTTTGTTTCTTTAAGATTTTCTCTGAGAGAGTTTGGAGTCTGTGAGGAAAGCTACTGTTCAGAAGCCTGGAAGATATACTGTGCTATTGCATTTGCACAGCAAACACTGATAAACTGCTATTTCACAGGCAATGCATATTTAAGTCTTTAGTTCACATGCTGAATCTATTACTAGTATACTACTAAATATAACAACTACTAAATAATAATTTTAATGTTTTGAAGGACGTTTCTTATGCTCACCAAAGCTGCATTTATTTAAACAAAAATACAGTAAAAACAGATATATTTTTAAATGTTTTAAACTGATGAATAATATTTTAAAATGTAATTTATTCCTGCAATCCAAGCTGAATTTTCAGTCACATGATCCTTCAGAAATCATTCTAATATGCTGATTTTCCGCTTAAGAAACATTTATTATTATGTTGTAAACTTGCACTGCTTAATAGTTTTGTGGAAGCTGTCAAAAGAACAGCATTTATTTGAAATAAAAAATTTTAACTTTATGCATGTCTTTACTGTCAATAATAATAATACAGGTGCAAGAGCTGTAAAACAAAACATGCATATAAATCAACACGCAATGGTTGTTAAACAAAAAAATGTAATGTAGCTAGAATGAACTACTTCCTAAAATGCACAGGCCAACAGAACATGATATCAGTACTGGCAATATGAAAACCATTTTGTAACATAGCAACTGGTTTAGCTGGTCACTGTTGCTCCTCTATTTCAGTTAAACAAGTAACTATTCATTACATACTAATGCATATTTCATAGGCTAAAAGTCACTGTTTTCATTGTTATGAGTATATTTTCTAGATTTATTAGATATCAGTACTCAGTTGGGACACGTTAGCATCTATCCAAACTGTTACTAGTCACATTTCACCATTTACAATCACATTTATTTCTCTTATATATAATGAATTAACTAAATAATAAGTAATGAATATCTGAGTATTTACGGGTGATAATGGTTTCCACTACAAATACCGTCACAAACCATAAACTTTTAACCATTTAAAATGGTTTCCTGTACTGTGTTTTGGGACATACTCCATTAGGATTTAATGGTTTTAACAAGCAATAGGTGGTGACCAATTACCAGTAGTAAAAAAGTAATTTAAAATGCATTTATTTTATACTTAGTATAGATCAAGTTTATTAACATATTTACTGACGTATTGCCCTAGATATACTGATATGAAAATTGTAATTAAACTTTACTTGGTGCACTACTTGTGCACAATGCACATTTCTTAATACTAAACCTAAAATGTGTTTTAATGTCACTATTGATGAGGATTGTATGATCTTTGAATAATATCGGCCTTTAAATGTAAAATATTTAAAGTGTACCTACTTGCAAGAGTTCCACTTTAGCACAATCAAATATACTTAAGTATATCTTTAGTTGGACTCCAGCACCAAACCTTAAATTTACCAGTTTAGTATAGTATACTAAAAGTACAACTGCAGGGTATTTTTATTAAGTACATAATATGTAAATGTATTTGTAGTATACTTAGCATGATTTAAATGTATTGTACACTTTAGTATATTAATTTTTCACTAGGGGCACCAATACAGTTTCCAGTAAAACCATTACAAATTCTGCTATGGTTTTAGTTAGTTCTTGTTTCAGCATCATGGTACCCAGAAACAATTGAAAAACTAGTTAAAAGGGCTCAAATAACTGCACCTCAGATCACCTTGAATTCAATGGCAAACATATGCAATTTGGGATTAGTAACCAGGTACTGGTAGTAAATAAATAATTAGACCTATTACTAGTGACTAATTGAATTGATAGGCTACTCGTTACTATTGGATTACTAGTGATTAAAAAAGTAAAAGTAACGCTAAAATACATAGCTGTAAAGCATACATGTTAAAACAGCTTGCCATATCATGCTGCGTTCTTTTACTGTAGTCTCAATTACTGTACAAAGACACTGATGAATTGTAATATCAAAAATAAATAAATAAATACTAGATCTGGTCTTATTTTAGACGCTAATGCAGTGAGGGCTGAAAGCAAAGAGTGTAAGTAGTTTGTGAGTGTGTGCGTCTATTGATCCGCACTGCAGCGCACTTGCCTTGAGTTTCTGCACAGTTTTGCACTCCTCGTCTCGACACCAAACCGTCACTCCTCCTTTATTATAACGGGCGACCCAGCCATCCTGACTTTCACATTGATCGCGGAAAGATAAGAAATCGGTGTCGTCCGGTATCTGGACTGGCATCTTGCCTTCCGGTGCTGAGAATCAAGTCAGGTCTACAGGACTAAAAGCTCCTCTCATCAATGATCCGCTCGGTTGTGTTGTCTGCTCCACTTATGGTTGGTTTCTGACGGGTCTAAAAAGCGGTTTTGCAGTTTAGTCTAACTGTTGCAACTCTGCTAACTGTGTATTGTTGCAGCAGGTGTATTTGAGCATCCTCTTCAGTCCTGTATCAGTCCCATACTGAAGAGAGGCATTATATAAGTAAGGCATCACGTTACTGCCATGTCGTTTTTCAGGTGGAGCAGTCTACAAGGGCTCATTTAGTCAGACTGACTGATGATCCGCGGATCAGGTGTCATGTTTGTCAATTCAAAGGATTTCTTTTCCGTGACTGTTTTGTTTAACCTGTACAGGTGTGTAGCCTGAATCCAGCGTCTACTGTTTCCTACTCTATCACCTTCCCTCAGCTTCACTCCTTACTATCGTACTGTGCAGGGAAAAAGTAAAAGTCTGCTTTTTGTTGAGGTCTAGAAACACTATTTTTGTGTGCTTTGGAAAGCTGATTTCTTCCAAGGACAATAAATGCTTTGTCAGAACATTCAGGGGACTGGAAACCAAAAAAATATTATTCTTAATAGGAAATATAGGCTATTAAATGTCAGATGAACTGTAAAAGTCAACCTGTCCATTTGACATAAAATTTATGTTGTGATGTTTGGACGTTGAGGAAATGATAATAAAAATAATGATATATTTGGAATTCAGATTTGGGAATTATAAACTCTGGAGCTCAGAATAATAATAAAATGTTTTTTTCTGTGTGTGTGCACTGAAATTATGGTGGTTTATCCTAACTTGAGTAGCTGAATCATCCATATGAAGCGCTGCCTATTTTTAATTAAGCAGATGCGATGTCAGTCGCAATGTCAGTCTTGAAGAATCTCCTGCAGGTGCCAAATAATACGGGCTGTCAGTCTGCCGCTTTCTTGGGCTCCAACAATGAAAATACATTTCTATTATCAATCTTCAGAGATCATTTGTTAGAATATTTTTGTTTTTATGATTTACTTTACCCGTCAAAAGTTTTTGGACAGTAAGATTTTCTGCTCACCAAGCCTGCATTTATTTGTTCCAAAATACAGCAAAAGCAGTTATATTGTTAAATATTTTTACTATTTAAAATAACTGCTTTCTATTTGAATATATTTTAAAATGTAATTTATTCCTGTGATCCAAGTTAAATTTTCAGCATCATTACTCCAGTCGTCAGTGTCACATGATCCATGCTACATTTTTTTCAGGATCAGCATTTGCTGATCTTATGAATTTTCTATTCATCAAAGAACCCTGAAAAAAATCTACTAAGCTGTTTTCAACATAATAATAATAAAAAATGTTTTTTGAGCAGCAAATTATAATATTAGAATGATTTCGGAAAGATCATTTGACTGAAGTAATAATGCTAGAAATTCAGCTTTGAAATCACAGGAATAAATTACATTTTAAAATATGTTTCAATAGAAAGCAGTTATTTTAAATAGTACAAATATTATAGAATTTTACTGTTTGTGCTGTACTTTGGATCAAATAAATGCAGGCTTGGTGAGCAAAAGAGACAAATCTTATTGTTCAAAAACTTTTGACTGCCAGTGTATAACTGAAGCATATAAGATATGTCAGATTTCGTATTTTTGTAGTAAACCGTCAACAGCTTTTGTACTAATTATTGCTCAATATACGGTAGGATACACTGGTGCTATTAGCCCCCTTAAAGAAAACTTTTATTTTTTAATATTTGTACATTTCACTAAATGTGTTACTATTGGAGTTTGCCTACTTTCACTGTTTTTGGAGAAAATAAAATGAAATGTCTCTTATCTTAAGCAGAATTGGCACCATATACCTTTTATGAAATTATTTAGCTAATATCTAAGTATGTCACACAAGGAGTGTGTGTATAACCATAAGATGGCACTAATGAACCCCTTAGGACCATAGTTCTGAACCAGGTGTAAAAATGGCTTTAAAATAAGATAAAACAACTGAAAATCAAGATACCTTCCCACTGTCTTGAAAAATCAGATTTTTAAAAGCAGTTTCCTGAAATGGAAAATGAATGTAAATGAATAAAAGTGTACAAATGTATGGGCAGTAATATATATTTTTCAAATTTGTAATTGTTTCAATTTAATCTGTTGGTTCAATAAAACTTATTTGAAAAGTTTTTTGATAAAATTGTTGTATAATAATTTTAAATATAATTACTTATACGTTAATATATGGATGCTTCTATTTTCTGAAAGTAAAAATTAATTAATAAATAAATAAATAAATAAATTGAAAACAAAACTTCATTACAGCAGATACCAGAGGAAACATCCTGCAAATAGTATATAGTTGTGGACACTGGGAGGACTTGAGGTCAGAAAGGCGCCTTAAATTATGTCTGTAGGCGTTTCTTTTATCACTGTTAGATGATCCCTACTATTATCTTTAGGCTGAGCATCTCCACATCTCCACAAAATGTACATTTAGCATTGTATAATGTATGTGCGGCCCAGCTGTCCAGAAAGGCTTTGCTGTGTGTGTTGCTGGAATGTTTTGAGATGATCTCAGCCTCCTCCTCCTCCATGTGGCAGGGTCATGAGATCACACAGGCTCTCCTCTTTCCTTGTCCTGTAATGTGGCCTAACAAGGGTTCACTGTAGACTGATTCATTCCATCAGGGTCAAACCGGGGCATTCAGTATGGCACGTCTCACATATGTCTAAACATCACTGCCACTAAAATATATTGCGGTTTAAGTTTAAGTGGTTGCGGAGTGTATTAAGCACTGAGAGGTTCAGCTGCACTTTTTCTCTAGTGGCAGTACTACATGAATGATTGAACTTTTCCATACTGGCACAAACACATATTGAGGGGATCCTGAGAGCGAAGGTCTACAAGAGCATGTTGTGTTGACCTGTTCCCTTGAGGCATCAGCCGCAGTAACCTGATCCTGTGTCAGATACAAAGCTGCACAAATAGAGTCCCTCTTATTTCATTAAAACATATCATACTCTCAGTCATTTTCCACCTTTAAAAAGAACTATTGTGGATGATATTTCTACTTTTGTTCCTACATTGTTAGAATGTGTACATTTTTCTTATTTTGCCTAAATATATATTTTTTTTTCATTTAGTAGCTACAGAAGCTACATGTTTCCCAGAAGACAAATTCCCTGATCTTCAAATTCCAAAAGTTTTCACACCCTGGCTCTTAATGCATTGGGTTTCCTTCTAAAGCATCAGTGAGAATTTGTACTTTCTGTATTATTTGCATATGAGTCCCTCAGTTGTCCTCAGTGTGAAAAGATGGATCCCAAAATCATACAGTCATTGTTGGAAAGAGTTCAAAAACACAAAAATGCTGAAAAACCAAAGAATTTGTGGGACCTGAAGGATTTTTCTAAAGAACAGCAGGCAGTTTAACTGTTTAAGACAAACAAGGGACTCATTAACAACTATTACTAAACAAAAAACACAGCTGTGGATCATTCATGTCACATTACAGTATTAAAAATCAAGTGTATGAAAACTTTTGCACAGGGTCATTTTTATAAACTAAACTATTATTTTCTCTTGTGGACTATATGTAAACTTATTTGAAATATCTTATTTAGGTCAGTACTAATTACTTTACTAATTACAGTACTAATTATTTTTTGGTAAAATAATTAACATTTTGCAGATTTTGCAAGTTGCATGTAAACTTTTGACCTGAATTGTATATTAGTTTTTCTTAAATTATATTTATGGTTTAAACTGAACCTAACATTTTTATTTAATATTAATTAAAATATTTATTTACGAAGACAAATACAGTAAAACGATTATTTATTTTAAAGACAATATAATAAATATATTAGCCAAAATATTGCTTAATGTAGGCTAAATATAATCATTTTTGGCTTTTTACAATGTAATTTCACTTAATTGCATCCCAATTTCTTTTTATTTGTGGGTAAAATACTCCTTTAAGATGAAACTAAAAACATTTTGTTTAATTTAGTTTACTTACAATGAACAAAGACAACTTCAAAAGAACTTGTGTTTATTATGTTTATGTTTATTGTGTTATTTTTACATTTTTAAAATATGGATCATATTTAAAGAAGTCTCTTATGCTCATCAAGGCTGCATTTATTTGATCAAAAATTCTGAATAAAATTTAATATTGCAAAATGTTATTACAATATAAAATAATGGTTTCTATTTTAATATACTTTTTATTCCTATGATGCAAAGCTGAATTTTCATCAGCCATTACTCCAGTCTTAAATGTCACATGATCCTTCAGAAATCATTCTAATATTGATGACTTATTATTAGAATGATTAATGCTGACAACAGTTGGTTTGGCAACAACCTTTGATTCTTTTTTTCAGAATTCTTTGATGAATAAAAAAATTAAAATGAACAGAATATATTCAAAATAGAAATCTTTTCTAAGATTTGTAAGCACTAAGCACTGTAAAACTACTGTGATGTTGTTATTAAATAAAAGATTATTAGAGTATGTTTTTTAAAGGAGTCATCGGATGCAAAGTTCACTTTTACATGTTGTTTGAACATTAATGTGTGTTGGCAGTGTATGTACACATCTACCCTATAATGATAAAAATCCATGCAGTGGTTTTTAATTAATCTGTAAAAATAATATCCCCTTTTTCAAATCGAGTCATTCTCAGATGCCTGTCGGTGTGGCGTCACACTGACAGAGGCCACTCCCACGATAGTTGATTGACATGAGCTTCTTATCTCAGATCAGCTGTAACAGTCCAACCTCCATTGTTTCGATGCGGGAGCAGGGATGTAAGTTAGACAAGAATATCTCCGACTGAGCAACTGAGGTGTTGTGTTGCTGGATGTAATAATGAACATAGTGGTCGCCATTTACTCCCGACATCTGAGCCGCTGAAGATGATTTTTGCAGAGCTGATTTTGGCAAGGTAAAAAGGCTGTTGTTTTACACAACCATTGAGAATTTTTAACCAAAGTATATTATAGACTTTTCATTAAGACCCTAAAGAATCATATCAACTTGTTGTACAATGGGCATCCAATGACCCCTTTAAAAGAAAATACTATTTAAGTCTTTCAACTTTTTTTCAGTGTGCTTAATATTGTTGCTATTTCTTTTCTTTTGTATATTAGTATTTCTTCTTTTCCTGTGGGGATTATTTGCTTTTAGACAAATCGATTTAAACCGGAAACCATGATTTTCGATTTGAACCAATATTAAAAAAGCACTTTAAATAAATGGCACAGTCATTTAGCTATTTTCAATGTGAGACAGCCGTTCTATCTAAACAGAAGTGAGCAATAATAATGGCATGTCCATTACTCTGGAAATTGTGTCACTTGAAGTATGAAGGACTATAATAAATGAGATTAAAAGACATTTTTCTCTGACACTGGCATAAACATAGACAACGTGAGATGATGCAGTCCAAGAATGGCTCTTGACGTTGGTGCACTAAACAAAGTACGTTTTTAATTATTTCAACAGACTTCCGCACATCTGACCTCATCTGAGCTGATTCATCAGCTGGACCGGAAAGATGATCTAGGACTGTTTATAACAGGGATTCCATGCAACTCATGGGGTAACCATGAGAATTTGCTCTTATATACAAAGCCACCTGTTATATCTGTCCTTAACCCAGCGTTTTTATGTCAGTGTTGGACGTTTTCTTTTTAAATATTGTTGTAGGGTCAACACTGTACACTTGCTAAATTGTTTTCTGGCTTCGGTTAACCTGATCTTGGAAGCAGGAAGTAATGCCAGACAGTAAGGAGACCACTGGTACCCCAAGGAGAGTGGAAAAACACACTTAATTGTTTCCCCTTAAGGTAACCCATTCCCCATTCCCGTGGCTTGATGATACCGGATGCTGCACGGGCATTTTTCAATCCATTAAAAATGATTCTGTTGACACCCGAGTGTTGAATCAACAATGGAAAGAACGAATAATTCAAAAAAGAAAAGACAAAGTGTGAACTGCGCATGCAGCTTCAAAGGAGAGCGCACACTAAATTAGCACACAATGGGATTGATATCAAATGAAGCGTTAAGATTCCACATTCACTCTTTTTTGTTTACTGGGCATCTGAAGCATTGAGGTATCAAAATTCAAAGGGCAAATGGGTATTCCTTCCCCCTCTGGAGGTTTCAGTGTAAAGGAATGTGCTCGTCCCTGGATGAGGCTGAGCTGAACATTAAACACTAGGCCCCATGGCAACTCCTGGACATGGCCATAAAAAGTAATAGAAGAAACAGACCTCAACAAGGTAATGTGCCATATTTCATTTCTGACATGAAATAACAAATACAAAATAGAGTGTAAATTAGACTGTCAATCAATGTTGAGTCCTTTTTTTTACTAATGATTAGACTTTTTCTTGTTTGTGGACAACGTACACTACGTTTTTTTTTTAAGTATCTTCTGCTCACCAAGCTTGCATTTATTTGATCCAAAGTACAGCAAAAACAGCAAAAATGTGAAATATTTTTACTATTTAAAATAACTGATTTCTATTTGGATATATTTGAAAATGTAATTTATTTTTGTGATTTCAAAGCTGAATTTTTTTGCATCATTACTATAGTCACATGATCCTTCAGAAATCAGAAGAACAGCATTTATCTGAAATAGAAAGCTTTTGTAATATTATAAATGTCTTTATCATCACTTTTGATCTATTTAGAGCATCCTTGCTAAATAAAAGTATTCATTTCTATCATTTTTTCCCAAAAAGAAAAATACTGACTCAAAGCTTTTGAATGTTATAGTGTATAATATTACAAAAGCTTTTTATTTCAGATAAATGCTTATCTTTGGCTCTTTCTATTATTCAAAGAATCCTGAAAAAATGTACTCAGCAGATTTAAATATTGATAATAATAATAAAAAATGTTTCTTGAAGAGCAAATCAGCATATTATAATGATTTCTGAAGGATCAAGTGACACTGAAGACTGGAGTAATGATGCTGAAAATTCAGCTTTAAAATCACATGTATAAATTACATTTTAAAATATATTCAAATAGAAAATAGTTATTCTAAAAAGTAAAAATATTTCACAATATTGCTGCTTTTGCCGTATTTTGGATCAAATAAATGCAGGCTTGGTGAGCAGAAAAGACTTCTTTAAAAAACATGAATAATCTTTTGATTAGTAGTGTATTAAACAGATACGATTTATTGAAATGCTATTAACATCTGATAAGAATTGGAGACTGGATTTGTATCGCGTAAAATATCAAAACCTGTGGAAACAAGAAAGATTTATGTTTATTATGTATAAAAAAAAAGGGAATTGAAGAAACAGATTGGGAGGTTTGTTGCAAAAGGTTTCTCAGAGGTTCTCTAGAGGATGTCTATGTGATCAAAATGTTTGATTTTTTCCTCTTTGAACTCAACATGCAGATATAGCAGGTAAGTTATTCACATCTAACAGGCAACTCTGGCCAACATTCTGGAAAGCTTCTCTGAAAATTTATGAACAAATGTTCTTTCAGTAGCATTAATAGAACATTCATTCAGAGTTATCAGGGGCCAGCTGCATAAAAAGACCCACTATGTTTAACCAGCTAGCAGTTAGCCAAGAGGTAATCTTACTTTTCTGATTCAGATTGAGCCAATCTACCTTTTTTTTAACTGATTTCAAACAGTTATGACCAGTCTTGGAAAAAAAAAAAATTAGATGACTAACTTTTTTAGGGTGACATGTCATGAAAATCTAACTTTTTCCATGTTCAAGTGCTATAATCAGGTCCCTAGTGCATTTACCAACCCAGAAAACGTGAAAAAGGACAACCAAGTAACTTTCTGCAAGCATGTGAAAAATTGAGCTGCTCAGATTTCGTTCCCCCCGTGATGAAGGAAGGGGATCTTTTTATAATATTACTGCCCCTTAAACTGCACGTTTCCATTCACAGTGCCATCATTTAGCTTTTGCAAGCCACAACGGTGTACCAGTTCTAACAGCATGGCAAAAGTTAGAGCAAAGCATTCTGCACAGATGAACACAAAACACATTTAGAGTCCAAGCCTCAGAGAAGATGAGAGAGCACATTTATTTATTTATTTACTGTATACTACGCTGCTGCCACACAGGTCTACTTTAAACATGTGATTTCTTTCTAAGCTGTTTACCTTCACAGACATAACTGACTGTTATGTGTTTTTAACACAAGCTTGTCTGTATTTGACAGTTTACGTGCAATAAGACATGAAAGAGAATTTAGTTTAGTATAGGGCTGTAGCTATCGATTATTATAGTAATCGGGTTTTCTACCGATTATTCCATTGATTAATCGTGTAACCGGATAAGAAGTTATTTTTTATTAAAGAGCAATACTAAATATACAAGACAAAATAAGATAGGTCTCTTAAAATAAACAATTTGTTTTCCTTTTTAGAAAAATGAACATTTTTATTGCTGAAATTGCATACATTAATAACCATGAAAACTAAACCCATTTAATGCATTTATATGCCAAATTACATTCAAAATGCAAATACAAATATATCAATAATATATATATATATATATATATATATATATATATATCAATAAAAATACAAAAATCAATTTTAAATTACTTTAGAAAAAGGCAAACATTACAACCTAAAACGTAGACATAAGTCAAGAAATTAAGGCATTTAGATGTTTAATTAAGCTCAGAGGGACATGAATGCATTTAACTTGCAGTTACAAATGCATAAATAATATTTTGTTATTTTAAACAAAACATTGAATTGAATCATTTAATGGCTGATTCATTCAAGAAAGAGACACAGTGTTGTGCACCGAACCCCCAACTGCTCCCCGGGCGCCGCAGCGATAGCAATATGGCAGCCCACTGCTATGGGTGTGTGTTCACTGTGTGTGTGTGTGCGTGTTTGTTCGCTACTCACTACTGTGTGTGTGTGTGTGCACTTGGATGGGTTAAATGCAGAACACAAATTCTGAGTATGGGTCATGTCCTTTCTTCTCTTTCTTCTTTTTCTTTTCTTGTGAAAACAAAATTGCGGTGCCATGAGTGCAAACATGCAAATTAAGGGGCGGTAGTATTATAATAAGATGCCCTTTCGACGTCACGGGGGGAGCGAAATCTGAGCGACTCGTTTTTCTACGTGCTTCCATAGAAAGGCTTACCAAAACAAGTTACTGAGTTGTCCTTTTTCACATTTTCTTTGTTGGTAGATGCACCGGGGACCCGATTATAGCACTGAAACATGGAAAAAGTCAGATTTTCATGACATGTCACCTTTAAACATCTAACAACATTTAATTCAATTGCTGCAATACTTAGAAAAGTGCAAAAGATTAATTCAAACACATGATTTAGAGACTAACGCTTTCTTGTCCAAACATGTTTGCCACACTGGATGTAGCTATGATATGATATTTGACGTGGCAGGCATCTGCATCATAAAGGTCTGCCGTAACGTACAGCATCCTGGATCCCTGCTGCTTTTATATAAGGAAAGAAAATCAAGATTGGAAAATAACCCCATTATGGCTTAGGTAGAACTCAGTAGACGTTCCTGTTATTCAATAAACTTCAAAAACAAAGTCGAAATATAAAAGTGAGGCTTCAACGCACATGCAGCGCAACAAGGGAAAATCCCTCCTCAAGTCACTCAGGAGGAATCACCTCTAAATACCACACAGCTAATGGAGCATCAGCCAGTCTAGAGGATACGAGGAGCAGTCATTAACCACTGCTGCTAGATTTATAGGGTAACCCCAAAATAGACCATGTGCAGGTCCTACTGTAAAAGAAAATAAGAAAGGATAGCCTGTCCGAACAACAGATTTGGCCAAAAGTCCGAAAGATAATCTAAAACAACCAATGTGTCAAAGGCAGGAGATAAATTTCAGTTTACAAGTGCTATTTGTGCTGCTTTTTGTGGGGGAAATGGAAGAAAAGAGTTTTCTGTCTTTTTGGGTATTTAAATGTCAATATAATAAAATAAAAGTATAAAAAGAAAAACTGTCCTGTGTTGAAAGTAATTGCCAATGTTTTGAAAAGCCTAAGCACACTTAAAACAGACATTACTATTTCATTAATGCTGAAAGTAAGAGGTTTTGAAGTATTTGTATAACTTTTATGAGTTTCAAACATGACTGGTCAAGTAAGGTGGGAGATATTTTGGTGAATTTTATCATGCAGGTAACATTATAGCTCCAGAATTGGTGTTTCTTTCATGAAATTCCTTCTTCAGTCTTTAAAGCTCAGAATTGAGGTTTATTACTGTACACACAACAAGTATGCAAACCAACAGATTTTAACAATTGCTACAATATCCAATTCTATTTAAGAATTCTACTAGTCAAGGGTGTAGAATTTAGTAGGGATGCTAGAGACACCAACCAATATTAAGTGACTACTAAATTGTCCCTAGCCATAATTTTGATCAAACAATTAAATATATGTGTTTTAACTAGTGTTGTAATTTCAGCAACATTATTCGGCCTACCTGAGAAGTTAAAGTAAAAATGCTAGAAAACGCTTTCAATAACCCACATTTAATACACGGGCAGATTAAGAACATATAAGGTAGCAGAAGTGTTTAAAACATATGAGTGCTGTTCAGTTGAATAGATTCACGATCCCGCTCTGAGGTTCTGATATAAAACAAACGATTCCCGCTCGAATCCCAATCTGAATCAAATGATTCGCGATATGCGCTCCGAGTCCCGATATGAAACAAAGTGTATTTATTTGACACCAAAGCCCTGACACTTTATTTTATATGAACAGAAAATGTTTTTATTTGACAAAAATTGCTTGCTTAATGTGTATTAATATAAAATGTATCTGACGCCAAATCCAGGAGATCGCAGAGAAGTATAATTTAACCGTTATATTAAGAAGTTAGAGGGGTTTGGTTTTGTTATTTTCTTTAATTTAGCACCGCCCACGTCCCTTCTTCCTCTTTCCTTTGTCTTGTGTTTTGTCTATTCATGTAAATAATGTAAATACTGTATATATACACCACTCTTTTGGATTCCAGTAGTTTTTACCTTTAATAAATCATTGTTGTTGCACAAAAACCTTTGTCTCGCACAGTGCTTGTATGTATATGTTTTTAACGTCTATATTTTTAAATGTTCGACCCCAGAACCCCTAGACCACTTTGGGGTCGTAACACCATGACACATTTTTTAAGTTATTTTATATGAAAAGAAAATGTTTTTATTTGACAAACCTAAGAGATTGCTGACTGGTATCTGAAGTTAATGTTTATTAATATATAATGTATCCAACGCCAAATCCACGAGATCGCAGACAGGTACACTGTAAAAAACAATTTGTTAAGTCAACTTAAAATAATTAGTTACCCGGCTGCCTTAAAATTTTAAGTTCAGTCAACTCAAAAAAAGTTTATTCAACTTGAAATGTTAAATTATATTAAGTGACAACTTAGATATGTGAGTTGAATCAACTTAAAATTTTAAGGCAGCAGGGTAACAAATAATTTAAGCTGACCCAACAAATTGTGTTTTTTATTTTTTACAGTGTATGATCTAACCTTACATAAATATGAAATGTATTTATTTGACACCAAAGCCATGACACATATTTAAGTTATTTTATACGAAAAGAAAATGTTTTTATTTGACAAAAGTTGCTTGAGATTGCTGACTGGTATCAGAACTTAATGTTTATTAATATAAAATGTATCTGACGCCAAATCCACCAGATCGCAGACAAGTATGTAACCATACAAAAATATTAAGTGTATTTATTTGACACCAAAGCCCTGACACTTTTTTCAATTTTTTTTATATGAACAGAAAACGTTTTTATTTGACAAAAACTGCTTGCGATTGCTGACTGGTATCTGAATGTCAGGGTTATGTTCTGTTTTGTCTCGTTTTTCCCTAGTGTTTTTCCCTTGTGTTTCTAGTGTTTGGTTTAGTCTTTGTCTCCCCCCTTGGTTTGTTTAGTTTTGGTTTAGTCCAGGTTTCCCCCCCTTAGGTTTGTTCTTTTGGTTCAGTCTTGCCCTTATTTGTACTTCCCCTCGTTTCCTCGTTTGTGACCACTCCCCTGTTTCTGTGTATTTAAGTTTGGTGGTGCCCCTGGTCTTTGTCGGTGATTGTATTGTTTCACAGAGTGTTTCGTTGTGGTTGCTGGTCTCTGCTGTTCTCCCTCGGTTCCTGTTCTTTTTGGATTGTTTAATAAACTTGCAATTATTGGATTCCGCTCTCCTCCTGTTCATTCTCGCACACGACGACATACCCGTGACAGAATCACCGACCTCAAGGACAACAACATGGATGCCGAGAGGAGGATCATGGGCATTCGTCGGGGATTGAGGCCGGTGGAACGATATGTGGAGGAATTTTTGGAGGTTTGTCATCTGGTGAGTTGGAGCGATGCGATGATTAATACATGTTTTCTAATGGGGCTAAATAATTCCCAGTTGCTCAGTTCCATACCCTATGAGGATCGCTATAAACCGGTTGCTGAATTTATCAACCAGGTCCTCACCCTCAGTCATTCCGGTTTTTACGTTGATGTGAAAGATTCCGATCTTTCCCCCATTAGAGAACACGTTGCCGCTCCAGCCCACCATCAGCCAGCTTCCTCCACATGCCGTCCCCGACCGGTCCGCTCCCTCTGGTCTTCCTGCGCTTTCTCCTGTTCGTTATTCCTCCTCTCGCATCGTCAGTCCGGAGATCGCGGCCAGCCCTCCGAGGTCATGGCCAACCTTGATGGCCAGTGTGCTAGACTCACCACTAATGTCTGTACGCACCGCCAAGCCCGAGTCTGCACGCAAGATGGCCGCCGCCACGCCCGAGTCTGCACGCAAGATGGCCGCCGCCACGCCAGAGTCTGTTCGCAAGATGGCCGCCACGCCAGAGTCTGCTCGCAAGAGGGCCGCCACGCCAGAGTCTGTTCGCAAGATGGCCTCCGTTCCTGAGCCCCCGGCCAAGATGGCCTCCGTTCCTGAGCCCCCGGCCAAGATGGCCTCCGTTCCTGAGCCCCCGGCCAAGATGGCCTCCGTTCCTGAGCCCCCGGCCAAGATGGCCTCCGTTCCTGAGCCCCCGGCCAAGATGGCCTCCGTTCCTGAGCCCCCGGCCAAGATGGCCTCCGTTCCTGAGCCCCCGGCCAAGATGGCGTTCTTGCTAGAGCGCCCTCAAGTGACCGCGCCGCCAGAGCCCACGTCTCCTTTGTCACTTCCTGAGCTTAGTCAAGACTCAGCTCCATTTCCTGAGCCAAGGCAGGACACAGCTTCGCTTCCAGATTTAAGTCAAGTTGCAGCTATAGTCCCAGTGTCAAGTCAAGCTGCGGCTGCTGTTCCAGTATCAAGTCAAGTTAACACTGTTGCTCCTGTCTTAAGTCAAGTTACAGCTGCATTTCCTGAGTTCAGTCAAATTTCGGAGTCCAGCCAAGTTGCAACTGTGTTACCCGAGTCAAGTCACGTCACGGCTGAGTCAAGTCACGTCACGGCTGAGTCAAGTCACGTCACGGCTGAGTCAAGTCACGTCACGGCTGAGTCAAGTCACGTCACGGCTGAGTCAAGTCACGTCACGGCTGAGTCAAGTCACGTCACGGCTGAGTCAAGTCACGTCACGTCACGGCCGAGTCAAGTCAAGACACAGCTCCACTTCCTGAGTCAAGTCAAGCGGCCGAGTCAAGTCAAGCGGCCGAGTCAAGTCAAGCGGCCGAGTCAAGTCAAGCGGCCGAGTCAAGTCAAGCGGCCGAGTCAAGTCAAGCGGCCGAGTCAAGTCAAGCCACTGTTGCAGTTCCTGAGTCGAGTCAAGCCACGGCTGTAGCGGCTGAATCGAGTCAAGCCACGGCTATACTTCCCGAGTCAAGTCAAGCCACGGCTGTAGCTGCTGAATCGAGTCAAGCCATGGCTGTAGTTCCTGAGCCGAGTCAAGCCATGACTGTACTCTCTTCCACCAGAGAAGCCGCGCCCATGCCCCCAGAGGTGTCAGCCCCGGCTGTAGAGCCTCCTATGGGGGCGGCGTCAACCCATAAACTCTCTGCTTCTCCCCTTCCTCTGTTCACCTCCTCTATCCCTGCTCTCCCCAGGTCCCAGGCCGTGACGCAGTTGCTCGCGCTGCCCAGGGAGGCCCTAGCGCGCCCTCCTGCGCGCCCTCCAGAGTCGGCTCCTCCTCCAGCGCGCCCTCCTGCGCGCCCTCCAGAGTCGGCTCCTCCGTTAGCGCGCCCTCCTGCGCGCCCCCCTCCTCCAGCACGCCCTTCAGCGCGCCCTCCAGAGTCTGCGCGCGCTCTTCCTCCAGTGCGCCCTCCTGAGCCAGCACCTTATCCAGCGCTCCCTAGGGCTGTCAGAACCATAAAATCCCCCAAGAAAATTTTGGGGGGCTACTTCCCTGTTCAGCCATGGCCTCCTGAACTGTTTACCCGGCCATGGCTTCCCGAACCCCTGGACCCGCCATGGCCACAAGGACTGTGTGCTTGGCCATGGCTCCCCGAATCCTCAGACCCGCCATGGGCCCCTGAGCTCCCTGATCCGCCCTGGAGGCCGTCTCCACATCCGGTGCCTCCTGTGTCCCTGCCTACCGGCCTCCAGAGCACCCACCCCCCCCACCCCAGTGTGTGTTACGGCGCGAGTCGCGCCTTGTAGGAGGGGGGGGTAATGTCAGGGTTATGTTCTGTTTTGTCTCGTTTTTCCCTAGTGTTTTTCCCTTGTGTTTCTAGTGTTTGGTTTAGTCTTTGTCTCCCCCTTGGTTTGTTTAGTTTTGGTTTAGTCCAGGTTTCCCCCTTAGGTTTGTTCTTTTGGTTCAGTCTTGCCCTTATTTGTACTTCCCCTCGTTTCCTCGTTTGTGACCACTCCCCTGTTTCTGTGTATTTAAGTTTGGTGGTGCCCCTGGTCTTTGTCGGGGATTGTATTGTTTCACAGAGTGTTTCGTTGTGGTTGCTGGTCTCTGCTGTTCTCCCTCGGTTCCTGTTCTTTTTGGATTGTTTAATAAACTTGCAATTATTGGATTCCGCTCTCCTCCTGTTCATTCTCGCACACGACGACATACCCGTGACACTGAAGTTAATGTTTATTAATATATAATGTATCCGACGCCAAATCCACGACATTGCAGACAGGTACACTGTAAAAAAACAATTTGTCAAGTCAACTTAAAATAATTAGTTACCCGGCTGCCTTAATTTTAAGTTCAGTCAACTCAAAAAAAGTTTATTCAACTTGAAATGTTAAATTATATTAAGTGACAACTTAGATATGTGAGTTGAATCAACTTAAAATTTTAAGGCAGCAGGGTAACAAATAATTTAAGCTGACCCAACAAATTGTGTTTTTACAGTGTATGATCTAACCTTACATAAATATGAAATGTATTTATTTGACACCAAAGCCATGACACATATTTAAGTTATTTTATATGAAAAAAAAATGTTTTTATTTGACAAAAATTGCTTGCGATTGCTGACTGGTATCAGAACTTAATGTTTATTAATATATAATGTATCTGACGCCAAATCCAGGAGATCGCAGACAAGTATAATTTAACCGTACAAAAATATTAAGTGTATTTATTTGACACCAAAGCCCTGACACATATTTAAGTTATTTTATATGAAAAAAAATGTTTTTATTTGACAAAATCTGCTTGCGATTGCTGACTGGTATCTGAAGTTAATGTTTATTAATATATAATGTATCCGACGCCAAATCCACGACATTGCAGACAGGTACACTGTAAAAAACAATTTGTCAAGTCAACTTAAAATAATTAGTTACCCGGCTGCCTTAAAATTTTAAGTTCAGTCAACTCAAAAAAAGTTTATTCAGCTTGAAATGTTAAATTATATTAAGTGACAACTTAGATATGTGAGTTGAATCAACTTAAAATTTTAAGGCAGCAGGGTAACAAATAATTTAAGCTGACCCAACAAATTGTGTTTTTTATTTTTTACAGTGTATGATCTAACCTTACATAAATATGAAATGTATTTATTTGACACCAAAGCCATGACACATATTTAAGTTATTTTATATGAAAAAAAAATGTTTTTATTTGACAAAAATTGCTTGCGATTGCTGACTGGTATCAGAACTTAATGTTTATTAATATATAATGTATCTGACGCCAAATCCAGGAGATCGCAGACAAGTATAATTTAACCGTACAAAAATATTAAGTGTATTTATTTGACACCAAAGCCCTGACACATATTTAAGTTATTTTATATGAAAAAAAATGTTTTTATTTGACAAAATCTGCTTGCGATTGCTGACTGGTATCTGAAGTTAATGTTTATTAATATATAATGTATCCGACGCCAAATCCACGACATTGCAGACAGGTACACTGTAAAAAACAATTTGTCAAGTCAACTTAAAATAATTAGTTATCCGGCTGCCTTAAAATTTTAAGTTCAGTCAACTCAAAAAAAGTTTATTCAGCTTGAAATGTTAAATTATATTAAGTGACAACTTAGATATGTGAGTTGAATCAACTTAAAATTTTAAGGCAGCAGGGTAACAAATAATTTAAGCTGACCCAACAAATTGTGTTTTTTATTTTTTACAGTGTATGATCTAACCTTACATAAATATGAAATGTATTTATTTGACACCAAAGCCATGACACATATTTAAGTTATTTTATATGAAAAAAAAATGTTTTTATTTGACAAAAATTGCTTGCGATTGCTGACTGGTATCAGAACTTAATGTTTATTAATATATAATGTATCTGACGCCAAATCCAGGAGATCGCAGACAAGTATAATTTAACCCTATAAATATATTAAGTGTATTTATTTGACACCAAAGCCCTGACACTTTTTTCAATTTTTTTTATATGAATAGAAAACGTTTTTATTTGACAAAAACTGCTTGCGATTGCTGACTGGTATCTGAAGTTAATGTTTATTAATATATAATGTATCCGACGCCAAATCCACGACATTGCAGACAGGTACACTGTAAAAAACAATTTGTCAAGTCAACTTAAAATAATTAGTTACCCGGCTGCCTTAAAATTTTAAGTTCAGTCAACTCAAAAAAAGTTTATTCAGCTTGAAATGTTAAATTATATTAAGTGACAACTTAGATATGTGAGTTGAATCAACTTAAAATTTTAAGGCAGCAGGGTAACAAATAATTTAAGCTGACCCAACAAATTGTGTTTTTTATTTTTTACAGTGTATGATCTAACCTTACATAAATATGAAATGTATTTATTTGACACCAAAGCCATGACACATATTTAAGTTATTTTATATGAAAAAAAAAATGTTTTTATTTGACAAAAATTGCTTGCGATTGCTGACTGGTATCAGAACTTAATGTTTATTAATATATAATGTATCTGACGCCAAATCCAGGAGATCGCAGACAAGTATAATTTAACCCTATAAATATATTAAGTGTATTTATTTGACACCAAAGCCCTGACACATTTTTCAAGTTATTTTATATGAACAGAAACTGTTTTTATTTGACAAAATCTGCTTGCGATTGCTGACTGGTATCTGAAGTTAATGTTTATTAATATAAAATATATCTGACGCAAAATCCACGAGATCGCAGACAAGTATGTAACCGTACAAAAATATACAAAATGCTTGAAAGACAAATGATTCGCGATATGCGCTTTGAGTCCCCATCCAAATCAAATGATTCGCGAACCCTCTCGAAAGTCAAATGATTCGCGAACTCGCTCGAAAGTCAAATGATTCGCGATATGCGCTCCGAGTCCCGATCTGAAACAAATGATTCGCGAACCCGCTCGAAAGTCCCGATCGAAATCAAATGGTTTGCGATAGCGCTCGGAGTCTTGATCGAAATCAAATGATTCGCGAACCCGCTCTAATGATTCGCGATACGCGCTCCGAGTCCCGATCGAAATCAAGTGATTCGCGATACGTTCTCTGAATCCCGATCTGAAACAAATGATTCGCGAACCCGCTCGAAAGTCAAATGATTCGTGAAATGCGCTCCGAGTCCCAGTTTGAATCAAATAAATTGCGATACGCGCTCCGAGTGCCGATCGAAATTAAATGATTCGCGAACCCGCTCGAAAGTCAAATGATTCGTGATATGCCCTCCGAGTCCCAATTTGAATCAAATAAATCGCGATACGCGCTCCGAGTGCCGATCGCAATCAAATGAGTCGCGATAGGCGCTACGAGTCCCGATCGAAATCAAATAATTCGCGATACGAGCGATAGGAGTCCCGATCTAAAAAAAGAAATGATTCGCGAACCAGCTCGAAAGTCCCGATTTAAATCATATGATTCGCGATACGCGCTCCGAGTCCCGATCGAAATCAAATGATTCGCTCTAAAGTTTTGATTCAGAATGAAATTACGGAGCACGCATTTTGAATCATTTGATTCAGATGGGAATTCACTGCGGGTTTGCAAATCAGCGTGTATGCAAATCATTTAATCAAACAACTAAATGTCTGTTGTCCACTGTTAAGTTCCCACAAACGCCAAACTTAAACCTACACCCTTGCTCCTAGTACAACCAAAATACAGTAAATTATAAAGGTAACATAAAACAACCCAATAAGTATTTTTCTAAATGCGCTGCTGGATAAACACAGGACAGGACACTGCTGGTTTGTTTATTTTACCTAGCAGGGGTTACGTTTAACCCATATGGCAGCTCATCTTCACTGAATGTTGATTAGCTAATTTAACCTCATGGTTATTTATTTTCACTTAAAGAAAAATGTGTAAATCGTGACCATAAATTCACAGTGAGCTAGAGCAGGCTATTGAGAGGCTATGAGATTTTCTTTTATTTGATTGCAGTTTGTTTTTTGCAGTCACGACAAATTCATTAAAATCATTCAAATAAAAAAAGAAATGATAACATTCAAATGAATAGACTAGTGCAGGTCATTAACATTTTTTTTTTCAATATTACGACCATATTTACATTTCTATACATTTTCATGAATTTTTAATAATAGGCTACTGTACTTTTACAATATCAAGCTATTTAGGCTATAGCCTTCATTTTGTTTTCATTTTACACTCAGGCAACTTTATGCACTGTTACACATTGCAACAAATCAAATAAACAGTGTTCTTTAAATGCTCCAACCATGCACCAAATGCTCAATGCATGCAAGACTAAAGAAGAAAAGTCAAACTTGTCACTGATGTTGGAAAAATATTATGCATTTTGTTTGTGTACATGGTTTTAAATCACATTTAGTGCACACAATAGCGTGTGTGGGCTTATCACGTTTACAGATTAATAGCGTATTACAAATAAAAACTTTAACAGCGAGTTGGTCTGTTGAGTGCTATAAACCAGTCACGTGCATTAGAGCTTTACCACGGTAGAAGATGTTAATTTGTGAGTGAAAGTGTCGTGTTTCTGGTCGTCTCAAGCCCCTCCCTGAGCACCGGGGTCTCGGTATTTAAGCCGGACTCTGCCGCTCGCCGCGCCGGTCTGGAGTGCGCTTGCAGGAACTCGAGATGAAGCGCTTAACTTTGTTTGCTCTGGCTATCACCTTAATCGCGACAGTTTTCGCCGCGAAAACCCCGTATCAAGCGGTTCTTCAGCACAGCAGGATAAGAGGAAGAACTCATGGGTAAGAGCTGCTGCAGTGAGTCTTTCTACACTTGAGTCTTTCATTGATTATTATAAAGACAGACAGCTATTGTGTGCACTAAATGTGATTTAAAACCATGTACACAAACAAAATGCTTCATATTTTTCTTCTTTAGTCTTGCATGCATTGAGCATTTGGTGCATGGTTGGAGCATTTAAAGAAAACTGTGTTTATTTGATTTGTTGCAGCCCCAATGTTTGTGCTATGCAGAAGATTCAAGGAACGGACAAGAAGTACTTCACCAACTGCAAGCAATGGTATCACCGCAAAATATGTGGCAAACCAACGTAAGTTACCACATCTATCTATCTTTCTGTTCTGAATTTAATAAACATTTCTACTTAGATAAAACACCATTGTCTTTTCTCAGGACATAACTAGACGTAAAATATTAGACTGTTGTCATACCAGAGTCTTTTTCCCACATTTATGGAACTATATTAAAGTTTATTACACACTTTTTCATCTCAACTACCTGAATGTGCATAGATATATGTTAAATTAAAATATAAAATGTCTTTCTAACTCAAAGGAATGTAAAATGCATCTATGTGGTTTGAAGAGCTGGAAAGGTTGTCGTAAATTATGATTATTATTACCCTGTGCAGAGGATTCATCACATATATTTAAGGGTTAGACATATTTGGTGAAGCATTGTAGATGAGATGTATCCAGCATCGCATATAACGGAACAATGAACAGGGTATTTGAGTTCAAGTTGACAGTAGATATAGAAGAACGTTGTGTAGTAATAGTTACCATATGTCTTTTGGTAATTGGCTTCAGTCTTCGTGGGGTTAAATTGCCTAACAGTGCATTAATGCGAGGCTGACAAATCAATGCCGTTCTGTCTGAAAGCTCTTCAGTGTGCTAAGACCTGAATCACAATTACAGACAAATATATTAGAGTTCAGGAGGAACCGCATGTTTAGAGTCTACAAAGTAGAAATTAGACTTTGAAGATTTAATGGGAGGGTGTACATGAAGCTGGTGTTTTGGCAAAGTACATCCCATCGTGGATGCTTATTAAGCATGTTGGAATCTGGAATGGAGTCTGGAATGTTTATTTGCGTCTAGATTCGGAGACATTATGTAACAGATTAATGTTGCTTACGTAAGGTACACCAACAAGTTCTGGGGGTTGTTTAGAGTGCATAAGTTTTTGCATGTCCCAGTGTATTCTGCCCAAATAATGCATAATTACATCGCCGTTCAAGAGATTTTTAATATAAACTATAAACAGTAAAATGTGAAATATTATTACAATTTAATATAGCCATACACTAATTGAATATATTTTAAAATGTAATTTATTTCTGCAATGCAAAGCTGAATTTTCAGCATCATTACTTCAGTCTTAAGTGTCACATGATCCTTCAGAAGTCATTCTAATATGCTGATTTGCTGCTCAAGAAACATTTTAATGTACAAAACAATTGTGCAGCATTGTGTTTTTATGGAAATTGTGAAAATGTCTATTTTTTATTTAGTAAAATTGTCTATACTCCTGTTTTTGATCAATTTAATGCATGCTTACTGGATAAAAGTATTAATTTCTTCCAAAATAGGTCTTACCGACCACATTTTTTAATATTTTCCCCATTTTGTCTTTTAATTAATTGATTTATGGACCACAAAACCAATCATAAGGGTCAATTTTTTGAAATTGAGATTTATACATCACCTGAAAGCTGATGTATACATAAGCTTTCCATTGATGTATGGTTTTACATCAGTGGAGCAATATTTGGCTGAGATACAATTGTTTGAAAATCTGAGGGTGCAAAAAAATCTAAATCTCCTGTAAAGTTGTCCAAATGAAGTAGCAATGCATATTACTAATCAAAAAGTAAATTTTGATGTATTTATGCTCAGAAATTTACAAAACATCTTCATGGCATCCTAATGATTTTTGGCATAAAGAAAAAATCGACAATGTACTTTTGGCTATTCCTACAAATATACCCATGCTACTTAAGACTGGTTTTGTGGTCCAGGGTCACATTTAGCCTGTTATTAGTCATGCATTTCGTTATTTTTTTCTTTCAAATGCTGTCTGTTTGGCAGCTCTGCTTAAGAACAAGATTTAAGATCGCACAGCGAAATCTTGACACACAGAAGGACTTGTTTTATTCATCTTCCCAAGTTTCAACAGAGTTTCTTTCATAGCCGTTCTCAAGAAAGCAAGAAGGAAGTCAGAGTTGCTGTGGGTGCTTGGATGCTTTTAGGAAATGACTTCAGTTGGGACTCCCGAAAGTCTTACATCCCCAAACACACACAAATCATTGAGACCAGGTCTCAAGGAGTTTTCCATTCATCTGCAGTCTGTGAGAAAAAAATGTTGAGCCTTGCAGTGAAAGGATGTACCTTCCTCAGGAAAGCCCAAGGTTGGCTTGTGTGACACTGAAGTTCACTTGATTTACAGAGTTTCTTTGGGGCTTCGAAGTTTGGGGTTAGAGGAATTTTGTGGGAACAATTGCACTCTTTGTAGGGTTGGTTCATAAAGGTCACTGCTGTGGAACCGGATGTTTCCAGGTCACTTGAGGAGAGACCAATAACTTTTTTTTCACAAATTACTCCCTAGTGCTCTTTCTGCTAGCCACCTGGTTCAGGCACTTTATTTTCACAGAAACACGTTTTGCTGAATATCAGTGATAAAATATCATAACTGTTTTTATGCATTGTCTTCTGTTTTTCTTCCAGTTTAAGAAGCTATCTGGGAAATTATACTGTCACTTCTGATATAAGGAAGTGAGACGTTTTAGAAGATGCAAAATGATTAATCTGCTGACCACCCCTACGCTAAATATAGATTTCAACATAATACAGTTTTCGCAATGCTTCTTGGAGCCTCGTGTCTCACACTTGAAAGTGCACAATATGTAACTAATGCTAGCTGTTTATTTTGTCAGAAATCCATGGCTACCATCTTTGCTTATGTTGGCAAAGGACAAACAGGAGTTGAGTTACCATCTGTTTTGATAATCAGTTCAATCTGCTTTCCTCTTCCGTGTGTTTTACAAGTCAATCCCATGCCTGAATGTCAGAATAGTTGCCTTTGTTTAGATTTGCTTTCTAGTTTTCCACTCTATCACAGTCTAAGATGATGTGGGTTGCTCAAGCTAGTATGCAAACAATTTGTTGAGATTGGTGTATCAACAACCTTTGAAAAATACAGCTCAAATTCCTCTGTCTCTAAATGCAAACACCATGGAATATATCGTTAGTATGATATCCTCAAGTGTTTTCGCCAAAATATCTTATGTCATACAACTATAAGTCATGATATGGGAAGTATTTTTTAAGCAATAGCAAATTCTTATGCTGCATGAATATATACACTGCCAGTCAAAAGTTTTTGACATTTTTAATGTTTTTTAAAGAAGTCTCTTCTGCATTTATTTGATCTAAAATACAGGAAAAAAAACTGTAAAAATGTAAAATATTTTTGCTATTTAAAATAACTGCTTTCTATTTGAATATATTTCAAAACATAATTTATTCCTGTAATTTCAAAACTGAATTTTAGCATCATCACTCCAGTCACATGATCTTTCAGAAATCATTCTAATATTCTGATTTGCTGCTCAAAAAACATTTATTATTGTTTTTATGTTGAAAACAGCTGAGTAGAATTTTTTAAGGTTTCTTTGATTAATAGAAAGTTCAAAAGAACAGCATTTATCGGAACCAGAAATCTTTTGTTACATTTCAATGTTTTTATCATCACTTTTGGTCAATTTAAAGCATCCCTGCTTAAATAAAAGTATTATTTTCTATAATTTCTCCCCCCCCCCTCCCCTCCCCCCTGAAGGATCATCGTACACTGAAGACTGGAGTTATGATGCTGAAAGTTTAGCTTTGACCACAGGAATAAATTACATTTTAAAATATATTCAAATAGAAAGCAGTTATTTTAAAAAGTAAAAATATTTCACAATATTACTGCTTTTGCTGTATTTTGAGTCAAATAAATGCAGGCTTGGTGAGCAGAAAAGACTTCTTAAAAAAAAAAAATTAAACATCTTGCTGTTCTAAAACTTTTGACTGGTAGTGTAGTTAAAATTAGCACAAATATATTTTACATTCAAGTCTGTAGACTAGTAATGGCTCCAAAAGGATTTAGTAGTCATTATTTAGTCTCAATACAAGCAATATATCAATGTACAACCTGAACTTACCCTCATGAAATAATCCAAAGTTTATTTCTTGGAAAAACAAACCTTTTTTAGTAGCGAGTTAATAGTAGTGAACTAGAAAAAAAATATGCGTATAAACATTAAATCCATTAGTAAGAGATCATAACATTTTTCTGAAAAGGAAACATCTAAGGAAAGCTGTATGTCAGTCTTCAGTATCCCAATTATTGCATCTTTGCATTGCAATGGTGGTTTCTAGGAATTTCCCATTGTTTTTATTGGCAGGACTGCTGGTGTTAGAGTTCCCTCTCAGAAGTTTCCCTGGCCCATACGGTACCTCTAGATTCTTCTGCTACCAAAGGAAATTAGATTTTATGACCCTCTAAGACCAACTCGAGCACAGACCTTATTTATTATGGAAATACCTGGCACGAAATAAAAAGAAGAAGTACGGTATAGCTCAAGCCATGCACTTTAAAACGCATTGAGGAGTGCGCTGGTTGTCACAGCCCTTCAGTCCTCGCAATAATAAAGAGAGAAATATAGACCCGATTTCCTGCAGAAGTTCCTCAAGAACTCCCATTTCCGATGGGATCTGTAGAGAATCTTCTATAAAACCTAATAAAGTGATGTTTTTAACATTTCTTTGTAGGGTGGTCACCTATGAGTGCTGTCCTGGCTATGAAAAGGTGATTGGAGAAAAAGGCTGTCCAGCAGGTATGCACAGTAATTATAAATTGTGTGCATGCAAAGAGGTTTGTTACGATTTGTGACCCTGGACCAGTCTAAAGGGTCCATTTTTTTAAACTGAGATTTATACATCATCTGAAAGCTGTTAGGACAGGACAGTATTTGGCCAAGATACAACTATTTGAAAATCTGGAATCTGAGGGTGCAAAAAAATCTAAATATTGAGAAAATCACCTTTAACGTTGTCCAAATGAAGTTCTTAGCAATGCATATTACTAATCAAAAATTAAGCTTTGATATATTTACGGTAGGAAATGTACAAAATATCTTGATAAATTGATCATTTTGATCCATATTGTTGTAATAGCCAGTATTGTTGGCTATTGCTAGAAATGTATCTGTGCTACTTACGACTGGTTTTGTGGTTCAGGGTCACATATTACAATAAAAAATGGATTTATTTTTCAAAGCTCTGCCTCTGGTGAACATCTATAAAACCCTGGGTGTGGTTGGAGCCACTACTACCAAGATGTACTCTGAAAGAGCGAAATTGCAAGAGGAGATCGAAGGTCCCGGCAGCTTTACATTCTTTGCTCCAAGCAACGAGGCTTGGGCTGCACTTCCCACTGTGAGTTCCCACTAACGTTTCTCCATAGATCATGTAGAAGAAATAAAGAGTTTCCCGTCATTTTAGACTTCTCAAGAGTTTGCAAAAATCATTATAACAGCAAAAATATCAAGATAAGCTCAATGACATTTCAAAATGTGCTGTAGGAAATTCTGGATGCCCTTGTGAGCAACGTCAACATTGAGCTTCTCAACGCTCTGCACTACCACATGATCAACAGACGCTTGACTTCGGATGATCTTAAGCATGGCACTTCGTTCTCCTCCATGTATCAGGACTTCGATGTTCACATCCACCATTATTCTAATGGAGTAAGTCCAATTTGGCTGAAGCCGAATCAACAAGAGAAGGAACTCTTGTTTAGAGTTTCTCATGGGAAAAATGTTGTTTACCTTCTCTGTGGTTAGTTAAAAGAGAAGCTCACTTCCAGATAATTTACTCACCCCCATGTGATCGAAGATGTGCATGTCTTTCTATTTTCAGTCGCAAAGAAATGAAGGTTTTTGAGGAACACATTCCTGGATTCTTCTCTATATAGTGGACTTCAGTGGTGGTTAAAGGTCCAAATTGCAGCTTCAGTTATTTTATTTATTTTTATTTTTTTGAAAATGACCGGTTATTTCACTAGATAAGTCCTTATTCCTCGGCTGGGATCATGTAGAGCCCTTTGAAGCTGCATTGAAACTGGAATATGGACCTTCAACCCATTGGTTCTCATTGAAGTCCAAAAAATCCTGGAATGTTTTTTTAAAAAACCTTAAAGGAGACGTTCACTTCCAGAACAAAATTTTACAGATAATTTATTCACCCCCTTGTCATCCAAGATGTTCACATCTTTCTTTCCTCAGTTGTAAAGAAATTATGTTTTTTGAGGAAAACATTTCAGGATTTCCCTCCATATAATGGACTTCTATGGTGCTCGCGAGTTTGATTATCCAAAATGCAGTTTAAATGCAGATTCAACAGGCTCTAAACGATCCCAGCCGAGGAAGAAAGGTCTTATCTAGCGAAATGATTGTTTATTTTCTAAAAAAAAAAATTCAATTTATATACTTTTTAACCTCAAATGCTCATCTTGTCTAGCTCTACATGAACTCTGTGTAATCCGGTTCAAGACAGTTAGGGTATGTCAAAAAACTCCCATCTCATTTTCTCCACCAACTTCAAAATCTCTGTTTTACCTTTTTTTTGTAAAGGGCGTTTGACGTTGTAAACACTGGGTCGGTACTTCTGCACCAATGTAGGAATACACAGAGTTCATGCAGAGCTAGACAAGATGAGCATTTGAGGTTAAAAAGTACATAAATTGTCAATTTGTTTAGAAAATAACTGATCGTTTTGCTAGATAAGACCCTTCTTCCTCAGCTGGGGTCATTTAGAGCCCTTTAAAGCTGCATTTAAACTACATTTTGGAAGTTCAAACTCGCAGGCACCATAGAAGTCCACTATATGGAGAGAAATCCTGAAATGTTTTCCTCAAAAAACATAATTTCTTTACGACCGAAGAAAGAAAGACATGAACATCTTGAATGACAAGGGGGTGAGTAAATTATCAGTAAATTTTTGTTCTGGAACTAATCATTTAATGCTGGTTAAGTGTTGTGTCAACTAGTGTTTATTCCAAATGTTTTGCTCGAGGTTTCGTGTACATTACCAACCATATGTTTTGTCGCAGATTGTGACGGTGAACTGCGCAAGGCTTGTGAAGACAGACCAGCATGCGACCAATGGAATTGTGCATGTTGTTGACAGAGTCATCACCGCCATTACGAATAATATCAACTCTCTGATTGACACCGATGATGACCTGGACACTCTACGGGTAGATCTTATATTGTTAACTTTGCTGGTTCACTAGGCATTTGTAGTACAAATGTTCATTGAATGCCCTCCTTTCCTTTTCATTTAGACTGCAGTTGCTGCCGCTGGCCTCACCACTCTGTTAGAGAACGAGGGTACCTACACCATCTTTGCTCCGACCAATGAAGCCTTTGAGAAAATTCCTCCAGATACACTGACCAGAATTTTGGGAGACCCGGTTGCCCTCAAAGGTACTTTTGCTTTTCTTCAGCATGAAGCAATTTTCATTTTTCTTCAAAAATGTGATGCATTTCTGTCTGAAACTGGATATTCAATGAGAAAAAATGCTGTGTAGGACATTTTATCCATTGGGAATGAAAAGTAGTTTGTACATACCAGAATGGAGCCAGGTGGTTGGAGGAAGCTGTTGAAAAGTAAAATGGATTTGTTCATAATGTCAGCCAAGCAGGAAAATCATTTCAGAATCCAAGCAAGCTATTATACTTTATTAAAAGATTATGAAGACAAGCGTTTTGCTAGTAACAACATCCATAATACGACCAGGAACATGCAGGAAAAACAACCCTCAACAGTTTTTTTGTTGTTGTTTATAGAACAGTTGCCATGGTTTGTCTTTCTCAGGATGTTGATGTTGAGATGTCATCATGTTTTTGTTTCGACCCACTTTAGATCTGCTTAATTACCACATTCTGAAGAACTTGCACTGCTCTGAGTCAATTGTGGCTGGAACTCCTCTGGAGACCCTGCAGGGCACCGTGCTGGAAGTCGGCTGCGATGGCGGAGACATGACCATCAACGGCAAAGCCATCGTCACGCAGAGAGATAAGCTTGGAACCAATGGAGTCATTCACTACGTCAGCGAACTCCTCATCCCCGACTCAGGTTTGATCTTTAGAAGATCTTTTAAGCCAGATTTACTAAACATGGCAAATTAGCATGAGAGTGCATCCCGTAAAAGTACAGACGGGAGAGGAAAGTTCTGCAAGTGATTTACTGACAATGCATGAAATAAAGAACACAAACGCAGCCAGACCATTTCCATAATGACCAACGCAATTTACCAAGAGGAGCACAAATTAGCATCTGGTAAAGACATTCTTTATTTGGTGTTAAATTATGGCACAGCGAATTGACTGCTCAAACCTTTGTAAATTGAGATGCATGATTGAAAATATGCAAAAATAACTCCATGAAAAATGTGATTCCTACATACACTACCAGTCAAATGTTTTTAAAGGAGACTCTTTTGCTCACCAAGCCTGCATTTATTTAAGTACAACAAAAACATAAAAAAAATGTAAAATATTTATACTATTTAAAATAACTGTTTTCTATTTAAATATAATTTAAAATGTAATTTATTTATGTGACTTCAAAGCTGAATTTTTAGCATCATTACTCCAGTCGCATGATCCTTCATAAATCATTCTAATACTCTGATTTGCTGCTCAAAAAAATAGAAATCTTTTGTAATATTATAAAAAATGTCTTTATCACCAGTTTTGATCAAAGCATCCTTGCAAAATAAAATTATTAATTTCTATAATTTCTTTCCCAAAAAAAGAATACTACTGAATCCTGAAAAAAATGTACTCGACTGTTTTAAATATTGATAACAATAATAAAAATGTTTCTTGAACAGCAAATCAGCATATTAGAATGATTTATGAAGGATCATGTGACACTGAAGACTGGAGTAATGATGCTAAAAAATATAGATTTAATCACAGGAATAAATTACATTTAAAATACATTCAAATAAAAAGCAGTTATTTTAAATAGTAAAAATATTTCACAATATTACTGTTTTTGCTGTACTTTGGATCAAATAAATGCAGGCTTGGTGAGCAGAAGAGACTTCTTTAAAAAAAAAAAACATTAAAAATCCTTTTGACTGGTAGTGTATATTTCACTTATCAATTAATTCATGCTGATTTATTTATTTATTATATTTATTTTTAAGGGCGTAAAATCAGATAACTAGATTTTTTATGATGTTCTGATGATTTATGATTATACAAAAAGAGCATAATGATATTCATGTATTAGCAATAGATGCTATTTGCACATTCAAATAAATAAATGTAAGCTTTTGCTAAAAATGGAATTACTTTTAAACTTTTTTAATGCTTTTTTATTTTTTAGCCAAGACCCTCCTGGAGCTTGCAGAGGGATCAGTTGTTACTACAGCCTCCAAACTCTTTAAAGATGCCGGTCTTTCCGATCATCTCAGTGGCTCTGAGGCTGTGACTTTATTAGCGCCGCTGAACGATGCTTTCAAAGGTTGGATCACTCCATTTTCTTTAGCCTACAGCAGCAATTGAGCCTTACGAAACTCTGAAATAACTGTAATTGTGCAATTTGCGTGCAGACAAGAGTTTGGCCGTGACACCCGACATGAAGAAACTGCTGAGAAACCACATTCTCAAGGAGAAGTTTTCCTCTAAGAGCCTTTACCATGGGCAGGAGCTGGAGACCATGGGCGGATTGAAACTTAGAGTGTTTGTGTTCAGAAACGTAAGTCTTGAATTATACATAAGGGAATAATTCAGCACAAACCCAAATCCCAGCGGCTATTTTAAAATGAAACATTGATATCTATCTATACTGAACAGGATCCTATAACAATAGATTAATGCTTATCATTTTCATGACATTAGTGAAGGACATTAATCCCTCTTGACTAGATCTTGCATTATCAAACTCCCCATTTCCCATCCCAATCCATCAAAGACTCATAAGAGCCACGTTTTTATTCCTAGCCATGTTGTAGCTGGCAGCGAGGCTGGTATAGTTCAGTCTGCGCTCTCGCATTTCTGCTCTGTAATGGAATTCGCAGACCACCGGAAACCTCTCCTTTGGATCACCCTAACGTTTTCCACAGCCCACTTCATGCATCATCTGTCTTGTGAGAAAAGAGAGCTTTGAAACAATGTGTTGATCTCTGTAACCAATAACCTTAACCGTTTCACTTGCAGAACCTGTGTATTGAGAACGCCTGCATTGCTGCACATGACAAAAACGGGCGCTTTGCAAATATGTTCATCGTTGACAAGCTCTTGGCACCCCCCATGGGAACTGTCATGGACGTCCTGAAGGCAGATAATCGTTTCAGGTAAGCACAGTGATGATAATCTTCACAGTGACGTCTTAAGGAGATTTTCTCACTCTAATGTCATTCCAAACCAGTATGACTTTCTATTGTATATTCAGTAGGTCACAAGAATATCTTAAAGTTGAATGTGAAAGACATTTGGTCAGAAGAGAGATGCAAACAAATGGCATTTGGTGTCAAAAGGCACCGGCACACCAAAGCTATTGAGTGGTATAGTCTACTTTTATGATGTTTTACGTGTTTTTTGAAGCTTGACAGCCCAAACGCCATTTGTTTTTTATTATATGGAAACCTTGTTTGTCCTGAACAGTTAAACTGCCCACTGTTCTTCAGAAAAATCCTTCAGATCCTACAAATTCTTTGGTTTTTTAGCATTTTTGTGTATTTGAACATTTTCCAACAATGACTATCATTTTGAAATCCATCGTTTCACACTGAGGACAACTGAGGGACTCATATGCAACTATTACAGAAGGTTCAAATGCTCACTGATGCTCCAGAAGGAAAAATGATGCATTAAGAGCCAGGGGGTGAAAACCTTTTAAATTTGAAGATCAGGGAAAATTTTACTTATTTTGTCTTCTAGGAAACATATAAGTATCTTCTGTAGCTTCTGAAGGGAAGTACTACATGAAAAAATATTATATTTAGGCAAAATAAGAAAAATGTACACATCTTCATTCTGTTCAAAAGTTTTCACCCCCCGGCTCTTAATGCATCGTTTTTCCTTCTGGAGCATCAGTGAGTATTTGAACCTTCTGCAATAGTTGCATATGAGTCCCTCAGTTGTCCTCAGTGTGAAAAGATGGATCTCAAAACCATACAGTTATTGTTGAAAAGGGTTCAAATACACAAAAATGCTCAAAAACCAAAGAATTTGTGGGATTTTTCTGAGGAACAGCAGGAAGTTTAACTGTTCAGGACAAACAAGGGACTCATGAACAACTATTACTAAACAAAAAAGAATTTTTGAACAGGGTCATTTTTATAAATTCAACTATTATTTTCTCTTGTGGACTATATGTAGGCATCTTTTATGTCAAATATCTTATTCAGGTCAGTACTAAATAAAAAACAACATACATTTTGTATGCTCCCTCTTATTTTGGTAAAATAATTAACATTTTGTAGATTCCACAAGGTGTATGTAAACTTTTGACCTAAACTGAAAATTGGTTTCAGTTTAAGTTAAAAAATAACCTTGGTTTGGAATGACATGAGTTTGACTAAATGATGACTGATTTTTAATATTTACTTTAAATAACGTGTTTATGACTATTTAAGGCACTCTAGAGGTATTTAAGTGTACAAAAAGATTTAACCTCACATCAGTGGTGATTTAACCAAAATGCCCTATAAAAACCTAGAAGAAAAAATTTTCCAACATAAAGGGTGTAATTGTTTTCACAGTCTTATTGAAAGGAAATTTGCAGCTGCACGTTTCTCACCCACATACTAAAAACTCAGTGTCAGCCTCTCAAAATGTTTTTCGTAATGCTCATGTACTTGCATGTTCAAACTCGAGCCTGTAATTACTTGAGATTTCTGATGACCCTGGTGTAATTTGAGCTGTCAGTTTAACTGTCTTCTGTCGCCTAAAGATACGCTTCTAATAACGTGCATTAATGAACTCTCATCTGTACAGCACTTTGGTTGGCGCCATTCAGAAAGCAGGCCTGACCGAGCTCCTGAACAAAAAAGGGACCTACACGTTCTTCGCCCCCACCAACGCTGCTTTCAGCGCAATACCCCCTGCTGACCTCAACAGACTCATGAGTAATGTCTCCTGTTTCACCATATGTGTTAGAAAAGCAGATGTTCACACACTAACTAGTCAGATTTGTTTCTGTGGGAATTCTGTAATCACTATAAGCGTATGTAGATGTGCAGAATATACCTTCATCTGTTGTTTCCTTGCTATTTTGTACATAGGAGACCCCAGGGAGCTGGCAAATGTTCTTAAATACCACATTGGTGAAGAGTTCCTGGTCAGCGGAGCTGTGACCTCACATACCAGAATGAAGCCCCTGTTAGGAGATAAACTGGAGTTAGGCACTGTCAGTACTTAACAATCAATTTGATCTTATTATTGAATCAAAAAATGCTTTTTGGATTCTGTATCTTTAATAGAGGTGCAATCTAGGCTAACGTGTTAGTACACCACCGTTCAAAAGTCTGGGGTTGGTACGTTTTTGAAAAAAGTCTGCATTTATTTGATCTAAAATAGAGTAAAATCAGAAATACTGTGAAATATTTTACTTTGTAAAATAACTAGTTTTAAAATTTAGATTTTAATTTATTTCAGAATTTTCAGTTTTAGAATGTGTTAGATATAGATCAAGCGGCAACCTCCCGATCTCCCTCTTGAATCCAACACGGAAGTGACTAAAACTGCAATTCATCGACTGGCCGCTAGAGACGGGCTCCAAAAGGGAGTCAATCCCATAGACTTCCCATGTTAAAATGCCCAACTTTACAGCAGAAGAAAATATGTTTACAGCCTGGTACAAAAAGTGGTTTTAATCTATATAGCTAACTTTCATGTGAGGGGGGTGAATTTTTTTAGAACTCATCCGTTTAATTAATATTAAGCCTTAAAGTTCTGCATAATTCAGGGCGTGGCCATTTGAGTGACAGGTGGATTGCCGCTGCTGTCACCACCGTCGCACTAGGCGGGCGTGGTTTCAGCAACCAGCTCCACCCACGTCCCACCGCTTTGCCCATTTTCGATTATCCGGGAGTGACGTGCAGTGACGTGTTTCTAAGATGCTGACGGCCGACCCCCCCTTGCTCTTAAAATGCTCTTCAGAAACCTACGGGTGACGTCACAGACACTACGTCCATATTTTTTACAGTCTATGATATAGATACATATAGATTTGTGTGAAACGTCTTCAACGTTTTTTTTTTATTATTTTAGTTAATGTCATAAAACTAGCGAGCTAAGCCAGTAGCAGTACTGACAGTGTCATGTAAACATGGTTGAAGAAACAATGAGCGAAGCAACAGACAAACTGATTCAATTTGAGTGAGTCATTTATGCTGGAACTGATTGATTCAAATTCACTCGTGATCTCGATAGCAAAAATGAGTTCAAAAGAACTATTCATTTTCAAATTTCAAAACTGCTTGTAGGGACTTTTGGTCTCGTGAATGATTCGATTTAGATCGGGATTGAGATGCTCGGATGACCCCAATCTGAGTAGTGGTTTGCGAATCATTATTCAGATTGGACCTTCGGAATGCATATTGCGAATCATTTGATTCAGATTGGAACTTCAAAGCGGGTTCGCAAATCATTTCAGATCTGAACTTCGGAGCACATATCGCAAATCATGGTTTTGATCTGAACATTTATTTTTCATTTTCAGTGTTGAAAACAGCTGTGTTACTTCATATTTATGTTTTTCAGGATTCTTTGATAAATAGAAAGTTCAAAAGATCAGCATATGTTTAAAATAAAAAACAATTAGTAACATAAATGTTATACATTTAATCACTGTCACTATTAATATTAATAGATATTAATAAGTCTTACTGACCCCAAACTTTTAAATGGTAATGTATATTTATATGCTCAGTTCACCCTAAAAATGAAATGTCTATCTCTATTTATTCACTCTCGTGTCATTTAAAATATAGATGCTGTTATTTAGCAGAACTCCTAAAGGTGACCTATTACACCCCTTTTTACAAGATGTAAGACATTAGATGTCTCTAATGGCCGCAGAGTATGTATGTGAAGTTTTCGTTCAAAATACCTGACAGATTATTTTTATAGCTTGTTGAAATCGCCACTTTTAGGGTATGAGCCAGAACACGCTGTTTTTGTGTTTGTCCCTTTAAATACAAATGAGCTGTTGCTTCCGGCCCTCTTTTCAGAAAAGGGCGGAGCTTCAAGAGCTGACAAAAACCAAACAGGACAATCTCATGCACTGAAAATGTCAGAAACTCTCAGTAGCAGTGTTCAGCCTTATATGTTCAAACCGGAATCAGTTTAAAAGTCAGTCATCTGATTGTACTGTGCAATAAATGCGCGTTTATGAATTACACAGACGGGGAGCATGGCACTTTATAAGTCCCACTTATGATTATGAGCTCCACAAATACAAGCAGTCAACTTCACATTGTTGACCACATTCATATTTACGATCATTCTGGTAGCATGGCAGCATCAGTGAAAACAAGCAGAGACAATGCTATCTTAAAATTGGGATTATAAAAAAATGAGTGGGTGGATTTTTACTATTATAGGCTGGTTGTTTTCACACACTGTGGCCATACAACTGTGTTTAAACACTTTACATAAGTGATTATTGCATTATAGGTCCCCTTTAACTGTTGTTCTGTTGAAAAGGTAATTTAAAGATTTTTCAAAATTCATCTTTTGCATTCCATAGAAAAAATAACACAAGCTTTAAATGACGCGAGTGTGAATAAATTATGTCTGAATATTCACTTATGGGTAAAATCTTTCTTTAATCTGATTTCAAATGATAATTCTTCTCTTTTTTTATTCCGTTCAGCGTAACGCCACTGTATACGTGAACAGAGTGCCTGTTGTCGAAACTGATCTGATGGCTACCAATGGAGTTGTACATGCAGTTGATGTAACCGTAAAGCCACTGCGTAAGCTATAAACCAGTTTTTATTCATTAAACATTTTGATAAAAGCAAAATCATATTTCAGAGCTTCATAACAGTGCACCGTGCCATTCTGTTTTAGCTCCTAAAATTGTGAGTGACCAGGCTGAAGGCTCAACAATCAGACGCGCCTCTGCTATGAGGGTTAGTATGTCATACACTATTGTTTACCAGTAGATCAGGGCTTATAATGAATTGCCTGCTAACTTTTTAAAATAAATGAAATATATTTTCTTCTCAATTTTTTTTTATCCCAGGCTGGGTCTCAAGTAATGAAAAATGGTATGTATGCATTGTTTACAATTGCAATTTGTTTTGTTACGTAAATGCAATTAATAAAGAGTCTCAGATATATTTCATAATTTGTATGCGACTGTCTAAAAAACTGAAAAAAAGAAAGAATCCTAATATATTTCTTGCTATGTTACAGATGATCTCTTCCAGAAGGTTCTGAGAAGCCATAGCAGCAGAACAATGTCTCGTGTCCAGTAAACTTCTCTACAAAGTAAAACTGTAGTTCATTTAAACCTCCACCACTTCAAAGGATGGAAACACACAGATCAATGTCTTGTATTGCGCAGTGGAGAGATGATTAAAGGCTAAGAAAATCCAGGCGACAAAGTACATAATGCTGAAATTGGAAAACAGTTCAGCATTGTGAGATTGTGACTTTTTTTTCATGTGCCAAAGACCTTTGGATGAAGAGCAATGATTTCTAAATATCACAAATCGATGACAGAAATTTGTTATGGCACTTCATATGTTTTGGATATTCATTCAACTTCTGTTTTGGAATTTCAGTCTGAAATTATTTGAATCAGATGATGGTTCACGACTTTTTGTTAACATTTTGTACTTCTTTTTATTGTTTTTGTAATGATTTGGTTGTTGTATTTGATATACCTGTAGCATGTTTGCATGGTTTAAGCTGGAACAAATGCTATTTGGGCACATAAGAGAAAAAACACAGACTAAATTTATGTCTTCATTTCCCATGGTCTATAATGTAATCTATAATGCAGATTATTTGTTATATTATACCAAAGATGTTTTGTCAAAAACCAAAGATCACTGTCTGCATATTTTGTAATAAAATGGCCATTTTGTAGCCACAGAGTTATAGTTTACGTATAACTAGCCAGTGCCCTTGAATGTAGTTTGCTCTGTCTGTTACAAGCCAATTTGTCAGTTCACTGAGCTGAATTCACAATGTGGTGGATTGTCATAATGTGGTGATTAATGTGTGGCAATTAAAAGTCTCACTCAGATGATAATTTAAAAGTCTGCTTGTTCCCATTATTCATGACTAAATAATTTCCTGTTTCTTGCTTTAATTCCATCTGGAGTCACTAACTTTATCCCTTAACACACATCTTTGTTCAAATTAAATATGTAAAAAAAAAAAATTGCATTTAAAAAAACAAACAAAAAAGCCAAGTATAGGCCTAATTATACATGCAGTGTTCTATACACACACATATAAACAAATAAAAAAAAAAAAAAAAAAAAAAGGATTATGGTTATGGGATCCAAATATCCAAACAGGATGATGATTAGGACCTAAGTAGGATCATTCATACACACAGCAGAAAAAAATAGTAATAATAATAATTAGGTTAAAAAAAGATAAACGTGGTCATTTTCATGGCAAGAACAAGTTGAAATCTATTTTTTTAAAATAGGTATACAAATTAATAAACATATTAAAAGTGCGATTAAAGACAGGTAAATGAAATTTGCTTCTACCATTTGCTCTTTTTACATTGACTATCACTACTACATAGACTAATACAATCAGATACAACAAATATTTACAGACAAATTTAACATTCACTTCAATGGTATAACGTGACAGGATGGTGTTTTTCATATTGAACCGTCACCAACTGAATTGCAATGGTCAAATTATTTAAAACATAGTTAATTAAGCCACAAACTCGATTATAAAGTACAATGTTTCCACTTGTATTTTGAGGTGCAGCTCATCATGCTAATGGAGTGTTTTCACTAGCTCACCTGAAAAACTTTGAAGAGCCATTCATTTTCGAATTTCGACATCGCTTGTAATGATTTTAAAAAGCATGTAGTAATGGATCTTTCAGTAGTTTAAGAGTAGTTTAAGTCTTTGGATGATTTTGGCTCACATTTAACAAAAACCCACCAATTCACTATCTCAGCAAATTAGAATATGGTGACATGCCAATCAGCTAATCAACTCAAAACACCTGCAAAGGTTTCCTGAGACTTCAAAATGGTCTCTCAGTTTGGTTCACTAGGCTACACAATCATGGGAAAGACTGCTGATCTGACAGTTGTCCAGAAGACAACCATTTACACCCTTCACAAGAAGGGTAAGCCACAAACATTCATTGCCAAAGAAGCTGGCTGTTCACAGAGTGCTGTATCCAAGAATGTTAACAGAAAGTTGAGTGGAAGGAAAAAATGTGGAAGCCAACCGAGAGAACCACAGCCTTGAGAGGTATGTCAAGCAAAATCGATTCAAGAATCTGGGTGAACTTCACAAGAAATGGACTGAAGCTGGGGTCGAGGCATCAAGAGCCACCACACACAGACGTGTCAAAGAATTTGGCTACAGTTGTCGTACTCCTCTTGTTAAGCCACTCCTGAACCACAGGCGACGTCAGAGGGGTCTTACCTGGGCTAAGGAGAAGAAGAAATGGACTGTTGCCCAGTGGTCTCAAGTCCTCTTTTCAGATGAGAGCAAGTTTTGTATTTCATTTGGAAATCAAGGTCCTAGAGTCTGGAGGAAGGGTGGAGAAGCTCATAGCCCAAGTAGCTTGAAGTCGAGTGTTAAGTTTCCACAGTCTGTGATGATTTGGGGTGCAATGTCATCTGCTGGTGTTATTCCACTGTGTTTTTTTGAAAACCAAAGTCACTGCACCCGTTTACCAAGAAATTTTAGAGCACTTCATGCTTCCTTCTGCTGACCAGCTTTTTAAAGATGCTGATTTCATTTTCCAGCAGGATTTGGCACCTGCCCACACTGCCAAAAGCACCAAAAGTTGGTTAAATGACGAAGGTGTTTGTGTGCTTGACTGACCAGCAAACTCACCAGACCTGAACCCCACAGAGAATCCATAGAGAGACCAAAAATGCAGATGAGCCGAAGGCCACTGTCAAAGAAACCTGGGCTTCCATACCACCTCAGCAGTGCCACAGACTGATCACCTCCATGCCACACTGAATTGAGGCAGTAATTAAAGCAACAGGAGCCCCTACCAAGTATTGAGTACATATACAGAAAATGAACATACTTTCCAGAAGGCCAACAATTCACGTTTTGTTATTGGTCTTATGAAGTATTCTAATTTGTTGAGATAGTGAATTGGTGGGTTTTTGTTAAATGTGAGCCAAAATCATCACAATTACAAGAACCAAACACTTAAACTACTTAAGTCTGTGTGCACTGAATTTATTTAATACACGAGTTTCACAATTTTGAGTTGAATTACTGAAATAAATGAACTTTTCCACGACATTCTAATTTATTGAAAAGCACCTGTAGTGAATAATTTGAACTAAGCACTTCGTGAATCTTTTGATTCAGATCGGAACTTCGGAGCAGGTTCGCAAATCATTTGATCACTCTCACTACTCCTGTCTTATCTTGCCCGTTTTATGAGACTAAAGGAAATAAAAGAAAAAAGTATGATGTTTACAAATAAAATATTCATATGATTTCCACATCAAAGACATCCAACACATCTACTAAACAAATTCAGGAGAGCAAACTAGTGAAATTACTATGACGAGCTGCACCTCAAAAATGCATGTTCGGTGGAAACATTGTGCATTATGATAGAGTTTGTAGCATAATTAACTATATTTTAAATAGTTTGACCGCTGCTTAAATTTATGTTGAAATAAGTAGTTGAGAAATTGTTGTATCTGATTGTTTATGTAGAGTGATAGTCAATGTAAAAAGGGCAAATGGGAGAAGCAGATGAACACAAAACACGTTAAAATGTGTTGAAAAGAATGATTCAGTTCTGTAGTCTGTTGTGTTCCCAGTACTCATGAATCAGTGATCTTGTGTTCAGTCCACAGTCTTGGTATGTGCACAGGTATCTGTACTAATGTTGATCATCTGCTGTATTTGGTGCAGTCCACCTGCAGGGCCTGTTTAGGGATATGATTTGAGGAACAGTCTGCAGGAGCTGCCCAGACTGCCCAAGGTTTATGACTCAACTACCGCCCTTAAGATAGTTGGTTGCTTACGAATGGAACTTAGTGTCTCCAAGATACCGTCTTTAGGTAATCACATTTGCGTGAAGGAAAGGACACCATGTTGGATGTTTGCTAGAATTATCTGTACTGTTAACCCGTCAGAACCTACAGAAACAATGTCAACAGGCCATCACCAATAACTAATGTTTCTGTATTGTAAGTTATTTTGAGGCTGGCTTCTCTTACTCATTTTCTACAGCCTTTGGAAGTTTGAAGAACTCTGTCTTCAGTAAACTCTCTGTCAACTGACTAAACTTTAATTTGACTCCTGGTGTTCATTGAGCATATTGGTCTGTAATTCTCATCAGGAGTTTTTGTTTAGAGGTACGCCAACTTGTAGGGTAGATGACCTTAAAGCTAACACACTGAAAGCAATAAAACTTTTATTTTAATTTCACAGGGTCTTTAAAAGTTGTAAAACCTATTTAATTTGCTATCCTAAACTCACAATTATATGGTCCATTACATTTTATTATTTACATTTACCATTGTTTTTCCCCCATGCATGAGCCTATGAACAGAACTGCCAGTTTTGGATCCCAACCAATCGCCGGAATCAAAACGAGACCGCCAGAGCTTCCGTAATGACTTTACATGGAAAGATGCCTGTTGTTTAAACCTGCCATTTCCCTTAACTGTGCTTGTTATATCACCGCATACACTCTGGAAACATTTGAGGATGGTAAACAGAGCTTCTGTACCCTGCAGCGGCCTGGGATGTGATGTCTCAAAGCTGCCCAGCAGAGCTGGAGTAGGAAACATATGTGCACAGTACCCTTTCTCAGCTGGCAGCCCGAACCAAGCATTCCAACAGCATTTTGCTCCCAGAGCGAGACACTGGCAGCCTGTTTTGTGTCACATAGGGGAGTGAGGTTTAGTGCTACTGGAACCTGCTGGCAAAGACACTAGTTAAGTTATTTTTACAGTAGGCATGAAGCAACCAAAGGTCAGTGTGGTCAAAAATATTAAAGATTCTCTCTTTTCCTTTTAGAAACTGTTGCTAAACCATGTTTAACCATGCAGTTAAAATCATTACACTACTGCACGGAAACAAATGTCAAGTCTAATAAGTCTACATCTGTATTAAATTCAGGCTTACACTGTAGGATGCCTGAGACCTTTGTAAATAATTTGATGTCTGTTTCCCTTTAGTATCAATCAAGAGTGATCAGAATTTTTGTCTTTTTGAACTATTATGACCTTCTAAAGTTAAATCAGATTATATGTTTTGGTAAACTGTTGTTGTATCTGGCAATTTCAGTGGACTAAAATGCATAAATCTTCTACATTTTATTGAAACAAACTGTCTCCAGCACACCTACACATGGTTATTGTAGGAAACCTTTGTCTGTGAAGGACTTTTCTAATGGGAAACAGATGTGCAGCCATTAATGGCTCAATATAGTGTGGTTTTTCACTCTCTGTATGTCAAAAATGTGGTTCATGTGGTCACATCTACATTTACTGATTCTATTTATTTTGTCTGATTGAACCTGACTTCATTAGGTTACACCATTTTTAAGGAATAGTTCACTCAAAATGAATCCTCAGGCCTTTGTTTGTTCATCTGAACAGATTTGGAGAAATTTAGCATAACGTGTTCACCTCTGGATCCTCTGCAGTGAATCGGTACCTTCAGAATTTGAGTCCAAACAGCTGATAAAAACATAACAATAATCCACAAGTAATCCACACCAAATCCATCCATCAATAAATATTTTGTGAAGTGAAAAGCTGTGTGTTTGCAAGAAACAAATCCATCATTTAGACCTTTTTAACTTCAACCTGTTGCTTCCTCTATCCATAATTTTAAAAAAGTCATCTTGTGTGAATCAGGTAAGAAATATGCACTGTTCACAAGCAAAATCAGCCATAATAATGGATTTGTTTGTTATAAACACACAGTTTTCGCTTCTAAAGATGGACTGGAGTGGTGTGGATTACTTGTGGATTATTGTGATGTTTTTATCAGCTGTTTGGACTCTCATTCTGACAGCACCCATTCACTGAAGAGGATCCATTGGTGAGCAAGTGATGTAATGCTAAATTTCTCCAAATCTGTCCTGATTAATTTTCGTTTTTGGGTGAACTATTCCTTTAAGTGTTGGATCAAGCAAGGGTGTAGGCTTGATTTTGGCATTGGTGGGGACATAACAGCGGACAACAGACTTTTAATTGTTCGATCAAAATGATTGCTCCGAAGTCCGGATCTGAATTAAATGATTTGCGAACGCGGACCGTAGTCCCATCTGAATCAAATGATTCATGATCTGTGGTCTAAAGTTCCAATCTGAATCGAAAGATTCGTGAACCATCATTTTAGACTGGGACTTCTGAGTGTAGATCCCACTTCGAACGCACTTCAGTGTCCTGATCTGAATCAAATGATTTGCAACATGCAAAGTCCCAGTCTAAATCAAATTATTAAACAGGACTTTGCGTGTCACAATCGTTATTCAGATCTGGAGCAGGTTTGTGAATCGCAAATCATTCAATTTGCAAAATGACTCATGAACCCTCTCCGAAATTTTGATCTGTATCAAAAGATTCACAAACCCTCTCTGAAGTTCTTATCCAAATCAAATGATTCACAATACACGCTCCGAAGTCCCAATCTAAATCAAATGATTCACAAGACGCTCCGATCTAAATTAAATGATCTGCGAACCTGCTCCGAAGTCCCAATCTAAATCAAATGATTCACACTAAGTTCTGATCTGAATCAAAGGATTCACAAACTGTCATTTCAGATTGGGACTTTTGAGTGTAGCTTACGAATTTGCAAAATGATTCACGAACCCTCTCTGAAGTTCTTATGTAAATCAAATGATTTACACAAAATTCCGATCTAAATCAAATTATTTGCGAACCTGCTCCAAAGTATCGATCTAAATCAAATGATTCACAAGAAGATCTGATCTGAATCAAAAGATTCATGAACCATCATTTCAGATTGGGACTTTTGAGTGTAGATTGCAAATCATTCAATTTGCAAAATGATTCATGAACCCTCTCTGAAGTTTCAATCTGAATCAAAAGATTCACAAACCCTCTTCAAAGTTCTAATCTAAATCAAATGATTTGCGATACACGCTCCAAAGTCCCGATCTAAATCAAATGATTTGCACAAAGTTCTGATCTGAATCAAAAGATTCATGAACCATAATTTCAGATTGGGACTTTTGAGTGTAAATCGCGAATCATTCAATTTGCAAAATGATTCACGAACCCTCTCCAAAGTTTTGATCTGAAGCAAAAGATTCACAAACCCTCTTCGAAGTTCTAATCTAAATCAAATGATTTGCGATACATGCTCTGAAGTCCCGATCTAAATCAAATGATTTATACGTAGTTCCAATCTAAATCAAATGATTTGCAAACCTGCTCCGAAGTACCCATCTAAATCAAATGATTCACACAAAGTTCTGATCTGAATCAGATTAATTTAAATTATTGCTAGGGACAATTTAGCATTCGCTTGATATTGGTTGGGACATGTCCCTAGCCTCCCTACTTAATTCTACGCCCTTGGGATCAAGTGTAAACAACCATACACACTGCTTACTTTTTACATATTGAGCTTTACTCAGACTATCCAACAGAGCAAAACTCTCAGTGTTTGGCAACTTGAAACTTGCTTGGAAAATGCACAATGAAGCTACATTCAAACATAAGTGGAATTTAGGGCAGTCATTTCATGCTAGTCATAAGCTTCAAATTAAATCTTTGTATTGCATGCAGCTGTTCTCTTTTAGTCAGAGTGACAGAGTGAGTTTTCATTGATGGGAAGGCTTACAGTAACAAAACCCAGCCCAGCTTCAGTGTTCGTTCAGAAAAGGCAGTGACATAAAAGAGACAAAGTGTTTAGATTTCTGAAACTGAAAAGAATAAGCCCTTCCTCTGTGCTTACAGACAGACACAGATGTTTTGGGATCTGGGTGGATGACTTTGACAACACGCATGACCTGCTCTACATATGTTGCCCTCTGATTTAACCTTTTGCTGTGTGGGCTTGACCCACAATAGCTCTCTTATATCACATGCAGGACACCCAGTGAGAACAGATTGTAGAACCAGGTTTCCAGTATCCATAAAACTCACAGCTTGTGAACGCCTGACCCTCGTATGAACAAAATCTGTGAAGACGTCTTGAAAATCAAGCTGGAGACACAAAGTCAAACAGGAACAGAAATTAAACATAATCACCTTAAACTGCACAAAAAACACCTCGCTCCACTCTGGAAGAGTAATCATTCATTTAATAATGCTTAATAAACTTACTGGCCTTTGACATTGTTGTTTGTTACTTCAGGTGTCTTCAGCTGTTCAAAAACATTGTCTATGAGTAAATGAGTGAAAATAGTACTTTATCTTATCTATGCGTTTTTGTCATGTGTAGTTTAAACCCCGAATTTTAGGAACTGTTTAAATAGATGTTAACATAAATTTAAAACATTTTTCAAAGAATTTAAAAGAATAAATGAAGCTGGGATTTTTTTTTCCTAAAGAGAAATACTGACCCCTGGTGATTACTTCAGGATATGTCTGCGTGTTTCATTCCACAAGTAGATGGGAAGAAAATCTGTGTTAGAGAAATAATAAAAAAGTTGATCAGGAAGGAATATGATTTGAATCTAGGTGCTTTCCAAGGTTTTATTTTTTATTAATATAAACTACCAGTCAAAAGTTTTTGAACAGTAAGATTTTGAATGTTTTTAAAGAAGTCTCTTCTGCTCACCAAGCCTGCATTTATTTGATCCAAAATACAGTAAAAGCAGCAATATTGTGAAAGATTTTTTACTATTTAAAATAACTGCTTTCTATTTTAAAATGTAATTTATTCCTGTGATCAAAGCTACTTAAAAAAGCATCATTACTCCAGTCTTCAGTTTCACATGATCCTTCAGAAATCATTCTAATATGCTGATTTGCTGTTCAAGAAACATTTTTATTATTATTAATAATATTTAAAACAGTTAGAGCACATTTTTTCAGGATTCTTTGATGAATAGAACGATCCAAAGATCAGCATAAATCTGAAATAAAAAGCTTTTGTAACATTATACAATATACCATTCAAAAGCTTGAAGTCAGTATATATATTTTTTAAATAAATTATAGAAATTAATACTTTTATTTAGCAAGGATGCTTCAAATTGATCAAAAGTGATCATGAAAACATTTATAATGTTACAAAAGATTTCTATTTCAGATAAATGCTATTCTTCTGAACTTTCTATTAATCAAAAAAAAACTGAAAAAAAATCTACTCAGCTGTTTTGAACATAACATTAATAAATGTTTTTTGAGCTTTCAGAATATTAGAATCATTTCTGAAGGATCATGTGACTGGAGCAATGATGCTAAAAATCAGCTTTGAAATCACAGGAATAAATGACATTTTAAAATATATTCAAATAGAAAACAGTTGTTTTTAATAATACAAATATTTCAAAATGTTTCTGTTTTTGCTGTATTTTGGATCAAATAAATGCAGGCTTGGTGAGCAGAAGAGACTTCTTTAAAAAAAAACATTTAAAATCTTACTGTTTGTTTATATAAATATGTCATTTTAAGTTCATATTTCTTACGTTTTATATTATCAGTGTTCTTAAAATATAAATAAAGAAATGTTTTTAATTAAGTAAAGAATAAAGAATAAGTTTTTAAAAAACACAGTCTGCTGGAGTGTCTATAAGTAAAATCATAAGTAGGAATATCAACACAAAAAAGAAACCTTGAGAAAAACCAAGAATGATGATGTTTTCACATCTGTGCAGTCAATCCAATGCAACTTAAAAAGCAACACACAGTGTTGCATAGACAGATATATAGATAGCTAGATAGATAGCTAGATAGATAGATAGATAGATAGATAGATAGATAGATAGATAGATGTTTCTATTCCCACAATACAGTAATAATACAGATGGGCGAACTAATTAATTTGAATATGACCTCGTGTGTATGCGCGAGTAAGCAAGCACCGCGTAACTCACTCTCTATTGGCTGTTGCACTGCCGAAGTTTTAAAAGCCAGACAGAGTGGAGCCAACTTTCGTGACGTCACATGACCGCAGCACAACTTCGCATGTATAACATGGCAACCAGTGGTATCCCTCCGCCTTTATGTCCAGACAAGTCCTGTTGAATGCTGTACACAAATTGGGCTGTTTGCTTCCCAGATAATATTCACATAAATAGATACCGTATATAGAACAAGCACAGTGCCTAATCTAACGTAAAATGTTAAAAGTCGGTTTTAATACTTTTTTTTGGCTAAACTGTAATAAATTTTATGCGTTAAATAGTACTAATGGAATCTGTTTTACAAATTTCAACCATTAAATTAAATTAAATAAATCATTAAAGCAGATTAAATTAACTACATAGCCTATTTTTATTCAGCTGCATACGCATTGGAAGGTTGGGCATTTTGGATTATATAGTAATATATTTATTTTGGTTTATACATATGTATATAGAAACAAACAACTAAATAATAATACAAATAATAATAAATACAGAGCCAGGTATGAGCACTAATAACATAATAGGACACTGTGCTATTGTAGTAAATTATATAGAGTTAATTTAATCACTTACAGTTACTTTCACCTTCATATAGGGCCCTCTGATCTTATTAGAACAGGTATTTGATTTTTAGTAAATGCCTTCTAATGTTGTCCATCTATAGAGAAACCATAACACTCACATAATGCAATACTATACTCCATTTATCACAGACATCTTTTGCTGATCCCAAGTGCATCTGCAGGCACTGTAGAAGAAGAAGAGTAGTAGGTTGTCAAATGGGCGGATGGATATGCACTGTGATGCGCCTCCAGTCTGTTTGACGCCAGGACGGGTGAGAGACGAGGGAAAGAGAGGCAGGAAAAAAGGAAAAAAAAACTCCTTCATGTCGGTGTCTGTAAAACAGAGCAAAGGTCGACAGACGCTACACCATTTCATGAAAGGTATGCAATCTAATGATAATACATCTAGCCGATAAAGACGGTTCAGTGGTCACTTATCAACTTTATTCGAACAGGGATGGTGGCTTTTCCGCAGGGGGTGTTGAGAAGTGATTGAAAAAGTTTCCTTGCTTTTTTTTCCTCCTTTTTGTGCTAATGAGGTGAGGAAAACACGTGAACGAATATATTTACATTTTATAAAATGAGTATTTAAAATATTTAAAACAGCTTATGTACAGTTATTTTGAGGTTGTATTGGTTATTCGGATTTTAATTAAACCGCAAACTGCAAATCTAAGCGGCTAACGTTAACTGGCTATGTAGCAACTCGGCTAGCAGTAAGTTTTCACACAACACAGAAAAACAAACGTAACAAGAATTTATCCAGAAAAATGTGGTTGTATTTTCTGGAAGTTATGAAAACGGACGATTTTATACTAAAGCGGTTTGAATTTACAACGAATGTCCGTGTTTTGAACTCAATCCTACAAAGTTGCGGCTACGTTAGCTTAGCTTCACTCGTTTATTGAGCTAATAAATATTAATGATTCCACACAATATCCCGCGTATTACAAACAAACCCCACGAGGATGAAATAAACAACCGTGTATTTTAATAATAATTGGTGTATAGTGAAAGAAAGTGACTGTTCACATTCTTGTGAGGAGAGATGTGCGTGTCGTGGCGTGTCTTACTGGCTGTGTCTCAAAACCTAGTGTGCTGCCCACTCAGACAGCACTTTTGGGCATTATAGTCTCCAAAAACTAGTGCTCTACCTTGGCTTTGACTTTCTAAACGTGCCTGTGATGCCCAAAATGCTGTCTAGCTCACTTGGTTTTTGGACTTGAGGGAGTCTTTTTTCAGTAACACTCATTTAAACACCTTGAAAACACATTTACAGATGTTTGCTTATAGTTCACAGACCTAGTTGTCTATCTGAGGGGTGAAGTTTATATTTTAGCATCTGTTTGATGCAATGAGCTGTTATCATTCATCTGTGTGTGCGGTCTTTGGGAATAATATCCATAGTGTGCTGTGATCATGCTTGAAACGGTTGGAGAAAGATGTTGAGAAGATGTAAATGTTTGTTTTGGGATTTGTTTTAATATCATTCATGTGGTCTGACGCTTGTTTGTTGCTATTTTTGTGGCATGTTGTTGAATTTTATAGACGCAGAGGTTCAAAATCATCAGTTTTACCCTGACCTTGGTGCACAGAGGCAAATGCTGCACTTTAAATTACATTTTACTAAGTATCGTAATGTTTGTAGAAATGCATTTGAAAGACATCGGCTTGTTTTTGACCTTGACAGAGGGGAGGTTTAGATACGGTCAGCTTGTAACGTGTTATCGGACATGGAGTGGCTTCAAAGAGCAGCATCACCTTGATTTCTCTCATGCATAAATGAATATGACTGGACGTACTGTTCTTTTTTTCAACAGTCTTATGCATGAGATCTCAAATTTATTTGAAAATTGAAACACCACGTGCATTACGATTCATAGCTCACTTTGATGTACAATGCATATACTTTCTTTTAAGCAAGATTAAATGAAATGGTCTGTATTGGTAAACATAAACAAGATTATAAAAATATGCATAAAAATGACTATTACAAAAATTGAGTATGCTTTCTGATCAAGTATTATTTTTCAATAGCTGATTAACATGATGAAGAACAGTGGATCTAACATTGTAATTAAAAATTGGTAGATACACAGGCTCGCAAACACATTGTGTTTCAAGTCTTTTAATATATGTTGAAAAATGGTAATAAGTCATATTTCGCTTCTGCTTCGCAACTGGTTGTTTTGAAGTTTCTTCTTTGCATTTTTGCAATAGCACGATTCGTTTCCATTGAAAGCCTCTGAATATCTGCCAACGTGTAACATCTGTCGCATAGATGTTCATGTGAGAGTTCACATCTGGTGTCGATCTTGAGCTATGATCTGATGCTGAATACTATTGATTAAAATGAATGTTGCAGATATATACTTTTAGAAACCTGTTTTTCTTTGTAGTATTTCAGGCATGGAGAGCAATAGGGTGGTAATTGTTTATGTGCAGCATGAAGAGGGTCTATCCCTATTTGTGTCGATGATGTAAGGCTCCAGGGATGGAGAGACTGGATGGTGTCAAGCAATTAAACAGCCCCCCCCCGCTCTGAACGACTGCATCTTTGTCTTGGATGGGTGTGACGGGTCTCCTCCTTATTTAGAAAAAGAGATCTTGTTCTGTGCTTGTAAGCCAAAGCCATATTTTTCTGATCAAATTTGAATTGTAAGGCTTCTGTCTTGCATCTGTCGTGCTCTTAAATGTCACTGAAATGTTAGATGGCTCTTTCAATCTGGCTATTATATCTAATTGTATGCGTAATTTGATTTTAAGGATAATGCATGGGTTGAAGCGCACTAGAGGCATTGCGACTGCACGGCAGTCCTCGTAATAAATCAATTGATCCAGAATAAAAGCACCTCTTCCTTGGGTCTGGAGCTCTATTAGTGTCCAAATGTGACTCCATTATGATTTAGCAAGCTGATTTCATGTGTAATTTTGCAAATGGCTCTGCTCTTGAGTGTATATCATAATTATGCAGCAGCATCAAGATGCACTTCTTCTGATAATCATGTTGCGGTTGTGGTCAGCGTCTTAACGTTATTTTCATTATTTGGGATGAAACGGATGACTGTCGATTTTCATTATATGGCATCTTAGCCTAATGCCAAACATTTCTTCTTCACGTTTAAAGCAAAATGTCTCCCTCCCCATGAAATGAGAGCATAGAAAGAGTAAAAGCTTTAAGTGGGAGGCTTTAGTGACTGCTCGAAAAATCAATATGGGTAATGCTTTTTCTGCTTCTCATTTTGCAAATGGAGCAGCTGAGTGTGGAGGCAGGATGGAGATAGGGAGCAGGGAAGTGTGTGTTTGTGTATTGAGCTTCTATATTGCTGATCTGAGTCCTGTACTTCCTATTGTTAAAGCTTCGCTATCATCTGTCCCTCAGCAATAAAGGCAGAGTGTGCTGGTTACAAGCTGATTACTTGTTTCTGCTGATAAGCAAGGCGTTTTGGTGCGTGCCGTCCCATTGAACATAATCGCAGGGAGATTTCAGGAATTCAATCTCCGGCTTGATTTGTGCCATTCACAATGTTGGTGATTGTTTACAGTAATGATGAGCTTCAATACAACTTATGCTCTTTTGATAGTATTGGTGGTGTAGTGTTGACTACCACGTAATGAGTTGTCAGCTTCATATAGAAGATGCTGTTTTGATGCTTGCTAACTTTGTAAATATTACAACTTCTATCATAGCCATGCAACTTTGGCATGGTATGTGCAGACTTTTCACATTGAAAGAACAGGAATTATGGTATGAAGTTGACACCCGCCCCTAGTGAAATGCAGGTACTTTTTCCACAGTAAATAGTTTTTTTGCTTTTGTAGCAGTGACCGTGACGGTTGACTTATTCAGTCAAAAGACATTTGACACTTACGCTTTTTTTTTTTTTTTTTAAGTGCGAACTTCATAGCACATAATACACAATTTAAAAGACAAACAAATCAATACAATTTAATGCTTTTTGCTTTGTAAACCATTCAAGTGCGTATCTTCACATACTTATTAGTACATGCTTAGTATTATTGCTGTTTTATAGGACTAGTAGATTTTTCCAGCAGATGCTGTAAACGGAGCTGAACTTACACTTTTTTTTTTGTGTAAAAAAAAAAAAAAAAAAGTTGATACTTTTATTTAATGAAGATGGATTAAATGGATCAAAAGTCACATTATACTGATTTTTATAATGTTAAAAAAATGCTGTTATTTTGAATCTTTCATCAAAGAATCCTGAGAAAATGGACTAGTTTCCACTAAAAATTAGGCAGCATAACTATTTTCAACATTGATAATTGCAATGCTATGTGCACACTAGGGCTGGGCAATATGGCAAAAAAATGTAAATCCTTTTTGTTTTGTCTCAGAACATTTGACCGTTTTTATTTTTTTATTTTATTTTATTTTTTTTTTCCATAAAACTAGTCAACTTGAAAATGTAACTACAACATGATTCTTCATGTAAGTAGCTTTTTATTAACCCTCTAGTTAAATAAAATTCTATCCCAAGTGCACCACACATAAAGTTGCCAACATGATTTAAATTTTGAACAAATCACTTTTTAAATATCTTTGCAGAAAAGATGTATGAACTACAACTACATCTTGTATAAACTTGTCTTATACATATTTTATGTTCAGAAATCAAATGAGGAAAATGCTTTTAAAAATTTCAAAAGTCAAGGTAATTCAGATTCAAAATGTAGGACTGGGCGATATGGCAAAAAAACAAAACAAAAAAAACAAAAAAACAAAACACACACAAAAAAAACATTAACTACAACATAATTCAATTACTTTTTCTTTATTAACCCTCTAGTTAAATTAAATTCTATTCCAAGTGAAGACAACACATGAAGTTGCCAGCATGATTTAAATTTTAAACAAATCACTTGTTAAATATCTTTGCAGAAAAGATGCATGAACTACAACTACATCTTGTACAAACTTGTTATATACATATTATATTTTAAGAAATAAAAGGAAAATGCTTTAAAAAAAATCTCTAAAGTCAAGGTAATTCAAATTCAAAACGACTGAAGGTATAAAATCAGTGGACTATCATTAGCTATAAATGTTCTGTAAAAACAATGAACAGCAACTTTCAGACTGTCATCATTATGCAGACATAAAATATCAGGCATACAGGTTTCTTAATCGATTGCGCTGCTTTTGCATTGGGTTTTTTTCTATGTAAACATGGACATATTTGACACGCATCTCATGCATGAGACGTGATTATAAAAACATGGTGCTTAATTTAAAAGACGTTCACTCCCATCTCCTTGCATGTTTTTCCTATTCCACTGCCCGCGTCGCATCTTTATTAACACAGAAACGCATTCTGTGTGAGCCCGCCTAATGATAAAGTCTCGTATGACATAACATAATAGCCTGCAATAATGCAGTTTGACTAGTGTGGCGCTGTAGCGCAAGACTGTAATTCAGCCCTCCTGGATGCAATTCAACAGAAGACACAATGCTTTAGAGCAAACGCAGTTGAACCTGAGCGGCGTTTGGATGAATATGTAAATACATGCGTGTTTTCCTCTCAGTAGCGAAATAAACACAACAAAAACTGATAGCAGTGAGAAAGCAGCAGTTAAAGGAGTAGTTCACTTCCAGAACAAAACTTTACAGATAATGTACTCACACTGTTGTTATCCAATATGTTAATGCCTTTCTTTCTTAAGTCGTAAAGAAATAGTTTTTTTAGGAAAACATTTCAGGAATTATCTCCATATAGTGGACTTCAGTGGTGCCCATGAGCTTGAACGTCCAAAATGCAGTTTAAATGCAGCTTTAAAGGGCTCTGAATGATCCCAGCCGAGGACTAAGGGTCTTATCTAGCAGAACGTTCAGTCAAAAAACATAAATAAATAAAAATGTATATACGCTTTAACCTCAAATGCTTATCGTGTCTAGCTCTGTGATGCGCATGTGTACTCTGTGTAATCCGGGTCAATACAGTTAGAAAATTGTCCTCATCACTGTTTTACCTTTTTTAAGGCAATTGTCCTTCTTTGCATTTTCACTGGGTCGGGACTTCTGCACCGATGTAGGACAATTTTAAAGTTGAAGGAAAAAATGAGATGGGAGTTTTTCGACATACCCTAACTGTATTGACCCGGTCTGCATTTTGGACATTCAAACTCACAGTCCACTATATGGAGAGAATTCCTGAAATGTTTGCCTCAAAAAACGTAATTCCTTTACGACTGAAGAAAAAAAGGCATGAGTGTGTGTGTGTTTTGATTATCATAAGCCTACAAGGTATTTTAAGAGAGATTATGTTGTGAATAAAATAGTTTATCCAAAAATAAAACGTCTTATTTTTCCATTTTTGTTTATCCGTATGGTCAGCAAATGGAGATGCTAGGTAGAATGAAGTGTCATTTAGTTACTTTTCATATAGCTAGTTTAATGGTGAATGAGAGTTTCTGTCACCTCATTTTGTGTGCCAAAAATATTTGTATAAATTGTAATTACATGACATGGTTTTCAAAAGCTGATTACCTTTATTTATTTGTGAGAGTATGTATAACTTAATATTTTAACTAATTGCAAAAGCTGAATAATCAAATTGAAATAAACAATGATAAGACGATTAATCATTCTAATAATCGCTAGATAAATCAATTATCAAAATAATCGTTTGTTGCAGCCCTAATTGTAAGTAATCTTTCATATTACTGTTTTTACTGTTGTTTTGATCAAATAAATGCAACCTTGGTGAGCATGAGCAATCTTTAAAACAAAAAAAAAGGGCAGAAAATCTTACCAACCTCAAACACTTGAACAATTGAACTCCTAACATTACCTTTCATTTATCTGATGAAGTACAAAATTAGATCTGTACTCCTGGTGGAAGACAATGACATGTCAATTGCAGCTTGTGCTATTAATGTCAGTGCTGCTTTGATTTGCTCCTGCTTCCGTTGTATATATGTGCCTGTACGCAAACAGGGTCTGAACAATATGGGGGGAAGCTCTGTTGTACTGACATTGACGGGTGAGAATTATAGTGAGAGAAGGTGACTTGCTGTTTGGAGAGGTTTGGCTGTTGTTCGCCTGTCTTAACTGCACCTTTGACTAATAATGGTTACTTATCCATCATGCTCATTTTACATAAAGCATGGCGTGGGTTTGACAGGACAAACACCGTAGTGGTCTGGGAGTGGGAAGTGCTTTGAATAGTAACATTTTGTCCCGAAGAACCAATGGGCTGATGTTTGGCAGCTGAAGAGGTCAAGGGGAAGGGATGTGGCTACAGGAAGTGCCTCTCAGAGGTCTTATATCCTTTCTGTCCTGGTTACACTTGCAACTTTTTCAGCAGCTGTGCTGTACGCCTCTCGCTCTGGGAGCTCCCTGGGTGGGGCAGCAGGAGGCTGTTGCTTACAGATCCAACACAATGAGTCTGTTGTAGTTCACCATAACACATGGCAGATGGGTACATCCTAACAGTTATCTACAAGACCTCAGATGTGTGTGTAAGTGTGTGTGGTTTTATTATTGAATAGGCGGTAGCGTTTTTGCACACTTCCTCTGGACAGTGTTTTTTGTTTATTTGTGTGTGTGTGTGTCTGTTTTTTTTTTTTTTTTTTTTTTAATATCTAAAATTATCATTGTGAGCACTTGATGTAGTGGTTTAATTGTTTGGACATGTTACAGAACTTGTATGTAGTATAATTATATTATCCAAAGAGTCGGTAGTAATTGAATACAGTCTTAACCTGTTTTCATCACTGTGAAGAGCTGAATAGCTGCAGTGTAAAATAAAGGCTTAAGTACTTTTTTTCTTTCCACATCAGTTTAAAGTTAAAATTGGTGTTAATGCATGAGCTATTGTATTTATTTTATATCAGTAGTTCACATCCTTTTTGTCTCAGAAACTTTCCATTGTCCATAATAATATTCAAAGGCCCCATCATATTGGCTAATTGGTTTCTGGCTGTTTGTTCTCATAACATTTTTTTTTTTTTTTTTTAATGTGCAGAATCTTGGAATGTTCATAGATTAAAATATGTAAATAAAGTAACTATAATTCAAATTCAAATAACTTCAGAATTCCAAAAGTTTTAAGAATGTTGCAGTGAATTTACATGACTTTTACAGTTATTTGTTTTTATTTTATAACCAGGAATGCACAAAAGTGGTTTGCATGTGCGACCAAAAAAAAATGCTGTGTAAATAAGTTTAGGCTGCTCATTTGCATACAAGCATGGTTGACAGCTATTAATGCACAATCACCATTTTAGATCGACTAACTGTAATACTGTATAATACTGTATACTTTCACTGACATGCTAAACTCGGCAGTGCTAAAACCTGCAGGTAATTTGCAGGCAACCCGCCAAAATAAAACTTGCTGATTTTTAGGTTTGCAGATGTCAAAAATTAATATAAAATGTATTCATTGTTTTGTAAATATATATTTTTAAATGAACTAAATAAAGTGCAATAATGCTTTTACTTTTACTAAAAAAAAAGTATATTCAGTATAAAAAGGCCTGTGGTGTTTTAAGATTTTATTGATTTACATGAATTTTTCAGGTGTAGAAATTAAACTTTTAAAATTAGGAAACCTCATGCATCCAGGTTTTTTAAGTTTTCTTGGGTGCCCATGTTCTTCAAAGGAAACATAAAGATATTAATGGAATAAATTAAAAGAAATATTTTGGTTTTCCAATGTTTTAGCTCATTTTAAAGCTTGTTTTTCTTAAAGAAGTCCACTTCCAAAACAAAGATTCACATATAATGTACTCACCCCCTTGTCATCCAAGATGTTCATGTCTGTCTTTCTTCAGTCGGAAAGAAATTGTTTTTTGAGAAAAACATTTCTGCATTTTTCTCCATTTAATGGACTGGTGTGGTGCCCTAATTTGAACTTCCAAAAGGCAGTTTAAATGCGGCTTCAAACGATCCCAAATGCGGCTGTAAACCCCCAGTAAAATCCCAGTAAAATCAGACTGTAAAATCCCAGCCGAAGAAGAAGGGTTTTATCTAGTGAAACGATCAGTTATTTTCATTTAAAAAAATACAATTTAAATACTTTTTAATCTCAAACGCTCGTCTTGCCTTTCTCTCCCTGAACTCTGTGTATTCTGTTCAAGACAGTTAGGTTATGTCGAAAAACTCTGATCGTATTTTCTCCCTCAACTTCAAAAATCATTTCAAAATCATCCTACATCGCTGCAGAAGTACCGACACAGTCTTTGCAAAGTGAACATGCAAAGAAGATCAAACACCCTTAAAAATGTATCTTGTTAGATAATATTTACCCTGGATCACAAAACCAGTCATATGTAGCACGGGTATATTTGCGGCAATAGCCAACAATACATGGTATGGGTTAAAATTATCAATTTTTCTTTTATGCCAAATATCATTAGGATATTATGTAAAGATCATGTTCCATGAAGATATTTTGTACATTTCCTACTGTAAATATATTAAAACTTAATTTGTGATTAGTAATATGCTTTGCTAAGAACTTCATTTGGACAACTTTAAAGGCGATTTTCTCAATATTTTGATTTATTTATTTATTTTTTTTTTTTTTTTTTGCATCCTCAGATTCCAGATTCCTATCCTAACAAACCATACACTAATGGAAAGCTTATTTATTTTCAGCTTTCAGATGGTGCATAAATCTTAAATTTAAAAAAATTGACCCTTATGACTGGTTTTGTGGTGCAGGGACGTATAAGCTCATGAACTTTGCATGCATAAAAATAAAATGTTTAAACTAATTTCTAGATATCTCTGTTTAGATATGTATCATATTTGTCATCATTATGAATTGTTTACATGCAATTTATTTCCAAACTGATGTCAGTTTCTCTTTTTGTTGCAGGTGCCTCTTCTTAAAGTGTCTCTCTAAACGCAACCAGAATCTGGCATGGATTAGTCTGTAATATCTAACAGTTGTCTCATCGTCGTTTTCAGTCTTAATTCCTCAATTGCCCTTTACACTAATTCTCGGAGTGGTTGTGACCCAGTTCCACCCCCCTTCCCGCTTCACTGCAGGCCTTCCTGAGCCCTGAGCACCAGCAGCTGCGTCCTGCCTCGACTTCCTGTCCTTGGTCGTACAAGGCTAAGCTCGTCCACTCCCCTACCCCCTTCACATACACAAACACGCACCTAATCATCTTCCTGGCACACTGCGGGCCGTAAGCGCTTCAGATCCCACTTCCTGGTGCAGCCCAGCACTATGACCTCCATGTCCAGTCTGTTCTCCTTCACCAGCCCGGCGGTGAAGCGGTTGCTGGGCTGGAAGCAGGGCGACGAGGAGGAGAAATGGGCGGAAAAGGCTGTGGATGCCCTGGTAAAAAAGTTGAAGAAGAAAAAGGGTGCCATGGAGGACTTGGAGAAGGCCCTCAGCAGCCCCGGACAGCCTAGCAAATGTGTGACCATCCCCCGGTCGCTGGACGGGCGGCTACAGGTGTCCCACAGGAAAGGCCTCCCTCACGTCATCTACTGTCGCGTGTGGCGCTGGCCTGACCTGCAGTCCCATCACGAGCTCAAGCCCCTAGAGGTGTGCGAGTATCCGTTCGGTTCCAAACAGAAAGAAGTGTGCATCAACCCCTATCACTACAAACGAGTTGAAAGTCCAGGTAAGTCATGATGGATGCGTTTATATTACTGCTCTGTTTTGTCATTATTTTTGACGCATTCATGAAAAAGTGATAAGCACACCACAGTGATATTATAGTTGGCTAAAACTAAAACAAAAAAGCATTTTTGTTACTTGAAATAAACATGACCAGGAATAATATAAAAAACATTAAAAAATAAAAAATGGAAATTTATTTTATTATAGCTAGTTGCCAAAGCAACTACTCATTTTTGTTTACTTTCATTTATTCACTGAAATAACTAAAACTGAAAAAAAAAAAAAAACTATATAGACTATTAAAAAAAATAATAAAAAAAGTAAAAATTACCAAAAAAAAAACATAACTAAAATGAACGAAAATTAACATTTAAAATATAAAAAAAAAACTAACAATATCTAAATAGTACACTAATGGTACACTACTGTACACGACTAAATAAATAAAAATTATAGGGCTGCAAAACAATTAATCGCATTCAAAATAAGTTTGTTTACATACTATATGGTATGTACTGTGTATATTTATTTATATATATACATGTTTTTGCGTGTAAAAAAGGTTTTTCATGTATATCAACACTGTATGTATGTCTAACAAATTTTTCCTTAATGTACATGTAAACAAAAACTTATTTTGGATGCGATTTATCGCAATTGATCGTTATGCTGCCCTAATAAATTATAGGAATATAAATCTATGCATGTAATTATTTTCAAAATATATACTGTATGTGTGTAGCTTTATATATGCGTGATAAATGTACACACATATTATGTAAATTATAGCATTTTACATATATATACATGCACACATACATGTATGCTGTTTATTTGATATTTGATTTATTTAGATTTTTTTTTATGAATCGTATTAAAACTTATTTGATCAGTCACACATCATCAAATCCTTGCCACCTGATTTCATCTGCCTATCAACTAAGTGTTTTTCTGATAAGCTTTTGTTGATGCCAAGCGAACAAAAAACAGACAAAATAAGTGAACTGGTCAACATATATGTCCCCTGCGAGGTTATGTGGCCTATTATTTCCTCTGCATATCCAGCGGTATAGACCGTGTTGACTATCAGATATCCTTTACCCCCAGAGGCCCTCTGATCTCTGTAACCTCTGTTGCCCTCTGTAGATTGAGATGTGCACTGTATCGAGCTTTTCAAGGGCAGATATCACATGTCACTCAGGAGAGAAAACACATTTCTGTTGAAGCCGGAAAACTGATCTGTTGTGCCTTAGCTATTACCTTGAAGCCTGAGTCGGCCAATCAGCACGCAGATGTCAAGGATGCAAGATTCTTTTTTCTGCCATAAATATTTAAATCAGAATGGTGTTTAAAATACTATTATCTTTTCTCAGTACTTCCTCCGGTGTTGGTGCCACGACACAGCGAGTTCAACCCTCAGCACAGTCTGCTGGTGCAGTTCCGCAACCTGAGTCACAATGAGCCTCACATGCCTCTAAACGCCACCTTCCCTGAGTCCTTCCAGCAGCACAGCGGAGGAAGCTCCTTCCCCATCTCTCCAAACTCGCCCTACCCTCCGTCTCCCGCCAGCAGCGGCACCTATCCCAACTCTCCTGCAAGCTCTGGGCCATCCAGCCCCTTCCAGCTGCCAGGTACACAGATTATCTTTGGTGCTGCGATTGCAAATGCATGTGTGACACTGCAAATGATAAACCTGTGATATGACGCTGAGTGCACTGTCGTTTTCTGTCAGTAAACAATGGAAATGCCAGCTAAGCAGCCCACCAAAGCCCGGTGACTTCAGTTCTGCTGGTGGGTGCCCATCACTTGGCACCGGCCCGCACTCCCTCTATTCTGTATCAAGTGATTTGCTGATGCCTGCATCCGTAGGCTGGGTGCACTCAGGCAGAAGGACAGCAAATGTTTTATAGCGCTGTGGGTTAGAACTAAAGCTGGGTTTATTCATAGAAATTGCTTGATTCATCACAGCATCAGACCTGCCTCAGTGATTTAAGTGATGGAAGCACTTGAAGCTTTGACGTGCACTACCAGTCAAAAGTGTTGTGCTCAGCAAGCCTGCATTTATTTGATCCAAAGTACAGCAAAAACAGTAAAATGTTGAAACTGTTTTCTATTTTAATATATTTTAAAATGTAATTTATTCCTGTGATTTCAAAGCTGAATTTTTAGCTTCATTACTCCAGTCACATGATCCTTCAGAAATCATTCTAATATTCTGATTTGCTTCTCAAACATTTATTATGTTGAAAACAGCTGAGTAGATTTTTTTTTTTTTTTTTTCAGGTTTCTTTGATTAATAGAAAGTTCAGAAAAACAGCATTTATCTAAAATATAAATGTTTTGTAGCATTATAAATGTCTTTATCATTACTTTTGATAAATTTAAAGCATCTTTGCTAAATAAAAGTGTTAATTTCTATAATTCTACAGCAAATCAGCATATTAGAATGTTTTCTGGCCAATCATGTGACACTGAAGACTGAGTAATGATGCTAAAAATTCAGCTTTGATCACAGGAATAAATTACATTTTGAAATATATATTTATAAGATATATTTAATAGAAGGCAGTTATTTAAAATAGAAAAAAATATTTCAGAATTTTACTATTTTTTGCTGTACTTTGGATCAAATAAATGCAGGCTTGGTGAGCAGAAGAGACTTTAAAAAAACATTAAAAATCTTACTGTTCAAACGTTTTTGACTGGTAGTGTACATTGAAAACATTTTAATATTTAAACACTACCATGAAAAAGTTTGATGTTAGAAGAAATGTATACTTTTATTCAGCAAGAATGCATTAAATTAATTAAAAATAACAGTACTGTTACAAAAGATCCTATTTCCTTTTTTAACTTCATAGTCATCAAACAATCCTGAAAAAATGTACCGCAGTTTCCACAAAATTATAAAGCAGCACAACTGTTTTCAACATTGATAATTATTAGTAACACTTCACAATAAGGTTCATTAGTTAACATGAACTAAGAATGAACAATAGTTCTAAAGCATTTATTAATCTTAATGTTAATTTCAGCATTTACTAATGCAATATTAAAATCTCAAGTTGTTTAACATTGGATAATGCGCTGTGAACAAACATGAACATGAATGAGTGACTTTTTACCTAACACATATTTATAAATAGTGTAATACATGTATTGTTCATTCATGCTGGTTAATACATTAAACCTTATTGTAAAGTGTTACCTAATTATTAAATAAGAAATGCTTCTTGAGCACCAATTTAGCACTGAAGTGCTGCTGAAGATTCAGCTTTGCCATTACAAATAAATTACAATTTATAATATATTCATATACAAAAGTTATTTTAAATTATAATATTATTTCACAATGTTACAGTCTTTTTTTAATTCAATAACTGCAGTCTTGATAAGCATAAACTTTTTTTCAAAAACATTAAATCTTACCAACCCCAGTTTTTTTGTGATAGTGCTGATTTAAGATAGATCTGATTTAATTATATAATTTAGTTTCTTATATGTTCATAAAAAATAAAAAAAACTCATCTGATATGGCTGATCCACCAGACAAGCAATCTAACAGCGTTCTTTTCCTTTGGCTGCATTGAATTTGTCTGGAAAGTAGTAACATTAACTTATCAAGCCTTTTTAAAATTCTTCTTGCATTAGATAACGTCTTCCAAGGATTTTTTAGAGCCAGAGGTGCTTTCTTTTATTAGTCATAAACTGTTTCTGGAAGAGATTGCGTTTGAATATATTTTGCTGTTCTGTTTGTTGTTTAGTGGTAAAACAGATACAGTATTTGTGTCCATAATAATAAACAGCCATGCCACATATTTAAACTTGTCCAGATGACGGCTTTAAATAGCTGGTTCCACATCATGAATATCTGTATTATTGTCCAGAGGTGGGTGTTTGATGTAAGAGATTTGCGAAATCTGACACTAAAAGGTTTCCATAAGATGCAAAGCGGCTTCCTGTAAAGAATCATCAGAATTCAGGCTCCAGGGGATTGCAGTGGAAGCCCATTTGTTTGCAGCAGGCCTCATCATCTGACCGCTGTCTCTCTATGGTGTCTCTTTACCAGCTGATACCCCTCCTCCTGCCTACATGCCTCCAGATGAACAGATGGGACAGGACGGGTCTCAGTCCATGGAGACTGGCAGCAGCATGGTTCCTCAGAACATGCCCAGAGGGGGTAAGAAACTGTTAACATCCAATCAGAAGTGGTCCAGGTGTGATGGCAAAGAACATATAAAGAACTCCCTTAGATCTGAGTGTAATTATTACAGAATTATATGGGCCATTCTACAGAATTGGTTCAAAATCAGAGCTTTTTTCCACACATTTTGTATGTCTGCAAATTGTATAATGTCCAAGGTACAAATTTCTAGTAACTGTGCAGTTAATTAGGACGTGAGTACTGATGGTGTAAGGAACCTATTGGAATTGCTCAGATTCTTTTTTGAGGGCCTAAACATGCTCAAACTCATGAAACTTTGCACATGCCAAAAGTGGTGAAAATCTGATATGGGCTTCAGAAGTGGGTGTGGCACCTATAAAATTTCAGCGACGTGCCCCTCAAGCTATGTATCACATGTACGAAATTCGGTAGTCACGTGTAACGCGCTAATACCTACAAAAAAGTCCAATGGTACGAAGTCTGAAACCCAACGGGAAGTCTGTTATTTTGAACTTTCTCTTCAGGTTTCTGCCGTTTTGCCATTTTCAGACATTGTATTGAAACTCTTAGAGATTTAAACAGGTCAACACCAAATTTGTTCAGTGTAATCTAAAGCAGTGGTTCTCAACTCCACTCCTCGAGGCCCTCTGCTCATTTTGTATGTTTCTGAATCTGACACACTCAGTTCAATTCATGGATCTTTCTCCTAACGAGCTGATGATCTGAGTCAGGTGCGTTTAATGAGGGAAACATGCAAAATGTGCAGATCAGTGGGCCCCGAGGACTGGAGTTGAGAACCACTGATCTAAAGCCATTTGTGACGTTAACTTGCGAAGATCTTGGCCGTTTCTCAATATGCGTTCTTATGCGATCTTGGGCGAGGGCCCTTTCAATGCTTCTTGCAGCTTTAATTCTCATTGTGTTTTCGGAAAGTTTTGGAATGTTTGTTCTCGCTCCTAATTTGTCACTACGGAGACACAGTAATATATAAATGAATTAGAAGAGTTATATTTAAAGAGTTCAGATGCAAAAGCCTCTAAATCCATCTGATGTATTTCTTTAAAATTAACATTTCTTTCTAGCTACTTTGTGTTGGTTTCTATGTAAGTACCGGTACTTCTGATACTTTAGCGAGTTTGAAGTAAAAGTATTTGAAGGACGTATACTATGTGTCATCAGCATTCACTCAGTGAATCATTCTCATTTTTGACCGAGATGGCTTTTAGCTAGTTTTGCATCTGAACTCTTAATTTCTTCCTTGTGTGTATATATATTTTAGAGGTTTTATGGAATAACACTCAAGAAAGCATCCGAAACTACTTCAAATGTTTCAGTCGTGACAGTTTCAGTAGTGACAATTTTAGATACTTTTGAACCTAGCTCAAAGGTGCTAATCAGCACGTGGTTAGCTAACACAGTTCTGAACCATTGTACACATATAAAAATGAAATGTTATGGAATAACTTCCAAAAAAGTGTGCATAATGATAGAAACATGCTGGTCGGTAGTGACTTTTTTTTTTTTTTTTTTTTTTTTTTTTTTTTTTTTAAAGTTACACACACATTTTCCTCGAAATTATGGGGCCATACAGCTGTCTACTCACCTTGTAGCTATGAGAGAGGATAGCACAGGAATATTTCCTGACCATAAATATAGGGGTGTAGTTAAAATCAGTTTCAGCCAACAGACTAAAACACACTGTTTTGGTAGTGATGTGAAAATGTCATAAAATTTAATTTCATGCAATTTACAAAGAAAATCTAAAATTTTTAAAATCCGAAATATATTTTTTAAAACAACAATGGAATAAAATGCAAAAATTATTTCAGTATGTTGGAAAGAAAGAGCCACCTCCCAATTGCAAGTACCCTCTAAATGATGCTTTTTATTTTTATATATATATATATATATATATATATATATATATATATATGTATGTATATAATATTAAGCTTACTGATATGTTAAATATTATTGTGGGTTTCAACAGATAATAAAATGATCTTAGTAAACTAAGATTTGAATACTTAAATGCTTTTTAAATGTGTTTTTGCAGGACCACAGTTTGGACCAATTCTCTAGAATATTTTAGGCCAATGTATGTCTGTTTATGTTTTGTTTTACAGAGGAGATATTGGCCTATTTTGCCAGTGGGGTCTAGAAGCAGACTTTTGACTATATGCATAAAAGTAAACATTTTGGCCGTTCTTGCCACCAGCCACACCCAGTTAAAATGGAAATACAAGCGGTTAAAATTAGCAACGGTCCAAAAATCAATTTGCTATTTTATTTTTAAATATACTAAACACAATTAAAAATGATTTTGACTCTTGATATATGATATAATGATATAATTGATATAATTTTTTCTCCTCTAATTGATTTTAAACATTTAAACAGTGGCTGTCATATCTTGTTTCCATCATGGATTTATTCAAACATGCATTAAGACAAAAATAAAATGAAATTAATGTCTTTTTGCTGCATATTAATCAGCGCCTAAACCACATTTATTGTCGGAACAGAACTATTAGATGCCAGGCATGCCATGAAGTTTTGTTTATATATCAACAGTAAACACCACTGACTAAAATATCCATATAGGAATCTTTATTGGTTCATCAAAATGAGAATCCAGTGAAATCACGAAATCAGTATTGTTAACCCAAACCTAGAAATGACTGTAGTGAAATGACCAACAACAGTTCAGTCTTTGTACATAACATTTGGGGGCGTTCAGCAAATCAGATGACTACTTTTTCTCAAAAGCACTCATTGTAGCAACCTAGTGCTTTGGAAACAAGTCTGTTTTGTGGCAGACCAAAAATAAAACCTGTGCATGGCAATTGTGTAAAGCCAGACAGTCCGATTAGAGGTCACAATATTAAGAAAGCTCTTGGCTTTTTTTTGTGTAATGAGAAAAGTCACGCTAACAACTTCTCTAGCTAAAAACTTTGTCATCATGACTGAGCCTGAATTTCTAGCACCGTTCGACTGTTGTAATCTTTAAATCCTTTTGGCCCAGTATCTCCCTCTAATCTCTCCAGAATGTTTATCTAGCTGATGTGGTGAAGTATCTGAGCAAGTTGAAACAATAGATGGCTTCAGCTCAAGGTCTTGTTTTATTTTCCTCTTTCAGATGTGCAGCCAGTGGAGTATGAGGAGCCCAGTCACTGGTGCTCTATTGTGTACTATGAGCTGAATAATCGTGTGGGAGAGGCTTACCACGCTTCCTCCACCAGCGTGCTGGTTGATGGATTCACTGACCCATCAAACAACAAGAACCGCTTCTGCCTGGGCCTGCTCTCCAACGTCAATCGCAACTCCACTATTGAAAACACCCGCCGCCACATCGGCAAAGGTATGCGTGCGGATATTATGCACAAAGATTTTCGCAAATGTGCTTTATTTCACTCAGTCCTGGAAATCTAGTGGGAGGTGATTTTAATCTTTAGCAAAGCAGTGTTGTTATTGCTAACTAAAACTATGACAAACATTGGCAACACTTTACAATAAGGTTCTGTTAGTTAATGTATTAACTAACACAAATGAACAATGAACAGTACATTTATTATGATATTTATTAATGTTAGGTAATAAAAGTAATAAAAGTAGTTAATATAAAGATTAAATGCTGTAGAAGTATTGTTCATTCTTAGTTAACTAAAGTTGTTAACTAATGAACCTTATTGTAAAGTGCTACAAAACATTTTTAATTGAAATATTAGGTGAAAAACTTGTACTAAAACATTACAAATGTTGCCTGGTCAACTAAATGAAGTTGAAGTACTAGAATTACTATTTGAAATAATTAAGCCAGAAAAAAAAAACTATTTAAAAAAAAAAAATGAACAAAGCACACTACCAGTCAAATGATTTTGAGCAGTAAGATTTTTTTTTTCTGTACTTTGATCCAAAGTACAGAAAAACAGTAAAATTTTGAAATATTTTTCTATTTAAAGTAACTGCTTTTTATTTGAATATATTTTAAAATGTAATTTAAAGCTGACTTTTTCACATCATTACTCCAGTCACATGATCCTTCAGAAATCATTCTAATATGCTGATTTTGCTGCTCAAGAAGCATTTATTATTATTATTATTATTATTATTATTATTATTATTATTATGTTGAAAACAGCTGAGTAGAATTTTTTTCAGGTTTCTTTAATGAATAGAAAGTTCAGAAAAACACTATTTATCTGAAACAGAAATCTTTTGTAACATTATAAATGTCTTTATTATCACTTTTGATCAATTTAAAGCATCCTTGCTAAATAAAAGTATTCATTTCTATAATTTCTGTCCCAGAAAAATGATTATGACTCCAAGCTTTTGAATGGTATAGTGTATAATGTTACAAAAGCTTTTTATTTCAGATAAATGCTGATCTGTGGCCCTTTCTATTCATCAAAGAATCCTGAAAAAAAATGTACTCAACTGTTTTTAAATATTGATTATAATAATAATAATAATAATAATAATAATAAATGTTTCTTGAACAGCAAATCAGCATATTAGAATGATTTCTGAAGGATCATGTGACACTGAAGACTGGAGTAATGATATTGAAAATGTAGCTTTGATCACAGGAATAAATTGCATTTTAAAATGTTTTCAAACAGAAAGCATTTATTTTAAATAGTAAAAATATTTCATAATATTACAGCTTTTTCTGTATTTTTGATTAAGTAAATGCAGGTTTGGTAAGCCGAAGAGAATTCTATAAAAGTCTCACTGTCCAAAAACTTTTTACTGGAAGTGTAAAATGACAAAAAAGCAAACAAAAATTTAAGTTAAAAACTAAAAATATAAAAATAAAGCAAATTCTGAATATAAATTGAAAAACTACAACTAGCAAAGGTTTTTCTGCATGATGACCTATAATGACAACCTTTACCAGTTTAAGGTCTGTTCACACCAAAAAAGATAACTATAATGATAACTATATGGCATAAACACCAACTGACAATCATTTTTGGAGCATTCAGCTGAAATAAAATTGCTTTTGGAAGTGATTATAGTTGTGGTGTGGACTTACTGTATTTTATAATTATAATTATAGCTATTGTATGGTGTGAATGGCCCTTTAAAAGCAAGACATTTTTTTTCCATCAGCTTTCAGATGATTCATTGTGGATGACCTGGTTGGATAACAAAGACGACAATTGTGTTAATATTACAATGATGACAATTAATCATCTCCACACCTAAAAAGTTAAATAAATGTTCTCAGACCAAACATGTTCGATTACAATGGTGAATCATTGTTGGAGTGTATTATGACTCGCTATTGAATAAATCACAAGAAGACCTACAAGATGTCTATTGAGCCAAATGTTTATTATTTTGCGTTTCTCCTCAGGTGTCCACCTGTATTATGTCGGAGGAGAAGTGTATGCGGAGTGTCTGAGTGACACCAGCATTTTCGTCCAGAGTCGAAACTGCAACTACCATCATGGTTTCCACCCCACGACTGTCTGCAAGATCCCCAGCGGCTGCAGCCTCAAGATCTTCAACAACCAAGAATTCGCTCAGCTGCTCGCTCAGTCCGTCAACCACGGATTCGAGGCCGTCTACGAGCTCACCAAGATGTGCACCATTCGCATGAGCTTTGTAAAGGTACGAGTTTCACCAGAGTTTTCAGATGGTTATTCACTTTTTATAGTTTACCTTAACCACATTTATTTTTTTTCTTTTAGGGCTGGGGTGCGGAGTATCACAGACAAGATGTGACGAGCACCCCTTGCTGGATAGAAGTGCATCTTCACGGGCCTCTCCAATGGCTGGATAAAGTCCTAACACAAATGGGTTCTCCTCTAAACCCAATCTCTTCTGTCTCATGATGGGCCCTGCTGGGCTGGGAGGATCTTTTTTTTTTTTTTTTTTTTTTTTTTTTTTTTTTTTTTTTTTTTTTTTTTTTTTATTCACTTTTGAACGAAAAGGAGATCTTAAGGGCTGAACTGTTTACACTACCTGCAGAAGGGTGAGAGGATCCTGCGACAGTCAGAACGAGAAGAATGAACTGGGGCTACAAGCACATCTAGCTGAGGAAAATTCTAGGCAGTGACACACAATGGACTAACTACTGCTTTAGCAATTGCCTTCCTGTTTGTTTGTTTGTTTTTTTGCATACAGTTGTTTTAAAATGATGCTTGTATGACTGATTTTCTCTAACTGTAGGTAATCTAGTAGATGAAATTGACATGCTTTCATGTATCTCTACTTCACTTTACACCAGTTGAAAATGGCAATTTCCTAGTTCTATGAGAATCTTTTTAATTGCTATATTGTCTAATCCCTGTTATTTGCAAGGCATATTTTCCTTTATATGTTTACTGTTAGACTCAAAGCTCATTACAAATGTTTCCTTTTTATAGCATCTGTTGCCTCAAGGCAAATCAAAGTTACTGCTTTTAAATAAAGTTCTTTTATCTGATAAATTTGTGTTCATTTGATGTTTTTGTAATGGAGTATGTGAGCCATATGGAATGAGACTTTAACACTTCTGGGGGAGTGTTTTAGTGTTGAAATCCACAGCTTTTGGCTAGCACATTATGTCCTTGCATGTCTGTGTTCACCAACAGAAAACACAACATTGCATAGTGTAGTACATTTCATTGCACGAATGTAATTGTTTTATGGAATCAATGCTCATGGAGACTAAACTGGACTATGTTGTCTGTTATTTGGTTCCCTCTACTGGACAAAATGTGTATTTTTAGTACTAGCACCAGTTGCTGTTAAAATCCGTAATTCAATACAGTACATTTTTGGACTAAGATGGTAGAACATTTCCTAGAAGGAGCTGCCTGTCTTGAATGTTGTTCTTGTATGTTTCTGGTCACATCAGAATAATATGCTTTCTAGAATATAATGCACAGGAGGTTAGACATCAACATAGTTAATTCATACAACATTAAAGTCACATCAGAATAGAAAAGGGCCGTCAGATTTGGTGACCCTGTTGTATCTCTGTCTGTTCACATGAGAGCAATCAGACAAAAATGCCTTTTAAATGCTGTATAAATTTGTGTTCTTGCATCAATATCTAACGAACAGCGACCTCTAGTCACAGACTGCTTCTTGTTTCAGGTTTCATTGCATGACCTTTTTATTCACACATTTGAATTAGTTAGTGTTAATACATTTTTATTAAAACGTACAAATATTTTCAGCCAAGATTCGTAAATCATTCAATCTATAATTCTTATATAGGCTGATACAGCCTATCTATATCAGACACACTAATATATCAAACATGTATTACAATATACAGTAATAAATTTACTATTCACTTCCATGGTATGAGATGACTGGATAGTTTCAAATGATTTCCTATTGTGCTTTCACCAACTGAACTGTAGTGGTCAAACTATTTAGCTAATTAATAAAATATAGCGAATTATGTTACACACTCGATCATAATGCACAATGTTTCCACCTAAATCAAGTATTTTGAGGTGCAGTCACCTCACGTGGACATGTTAGCAGATCCGCGAATCATTTTTTTTCAGATCGGGACTCGGAGCGCGTATCGCGAATCATTTGACTTTTGAGCGGGTTCGCGAATCATTTGTTTCAGATCGAGACTCGGAGCGCGTATCGCGAATCATTTGACTTTTGAGCGGGTTCGCGAATCATTTGTTTCAGATCGAGACTCGGAGCGCGTATCGTGAATCATTTGACTTTTGAGCGGGTTCGCGAATCATTTGTTTCAGATCGGGACTCGGAGCGCGTATCGCGAATCATTTGACTTTTGAGCGGGTTCGCGAATCATTTGTTTCAGATCGGGACTCGGAGCGCGTATCGCGAATCATTTGACTTTTGAGCGGGTTCGCGAATCATTTGTTTCAGATCGAGACTCGGAGCGCGTATCGTGAATCATTTGACTTTTGAGCGGGTTCGCGAATCATTTGTTTCAGATCGGGACTCGGAGCGCGTATCGCGAATCATTTGACTTTTGATCGGGTTCGCGAATCATTTGTTTCAGATCGAGACTCGGAGCGCGTATCGTGAATCATTTGACTTTTGATCGGGTTCGCGAATCATTTGTTTCAGATCGGGACTCGGAGCGCGTATCGTGAATCATTTGACTTTTGATCGGGTTCGCGAATCATTTGTTTCAGATCGAGACTCGGAGCGCGTATCGCGAATCATTTGACTTTGATCGGGTTCGCGAATCATTTGTTTCAGATCGAGACTCGGAGCGCGTATCGCGAATCATTTGACTTTGATCGGGTTCGCGAATCATTTGTTTCAGATCGAGACTCGGAGCGCGTATCGTGAATCATTTGACTTTTGATCGGGTTCGCGAATCATTTGTTTCAGATCGGGACTCGGAGCGCGTATCGTGAATCATTTGACTTTTGATCGGGTTCGCGAATCATTTGTTTCAGATCGGGACTCGGAGCACATATCGCGAATCATTTTATTCAGATCGGGACTCGGAGCGCATATCGCGAATCATTTGACTTTTGAGTGGGTTCGCGAATCATTTGTTTCAGATCGGGACTCGGAGCGCGTATCGTGAATCATTTGACTTTTGAGCGGGTTCGCGAATCATTTGTTTCAGATCGGGACTCGGAGCGCGTATCGTGAATCATTTGACTTTTGATCGGGTTCGCGAATCATTTGTTTCAGATCGGGACTCGGAGCACATATCGCGAATCATTTTATTCAGATCGGGACTCGGAGCACATATCGCGAATCATTTTATTCAGATCGGGACTCGGAGCACATATCGCGAATCATTTTATTCAGATCGGGACTCGGAGCGCATATCGCGAATCATTTGACTTTTGATCGGGTTCGCGAATCATTTGTTTCAGATCGGAACTCGGAGCGCGTATCGTGAATCATTTGACTTTTGAGCTGGTTCGCGAATCATTTGTTTCAGATCGGGACTCGGAGAGCGTATCGTGAATCATTTGACTTTTGAGCGGGTTCGCGAATCATTTGTTTCAGATCGGGACTCGGAGCACATATCGCGAATCATTTTATTCAGATCGGGACTCGGAGCACATATCGCGAATCATTTGTTTCAGATCGGGACTCGGAGCGCATATCGCGAATCATTTGACTTTTGATCGGGTTCGCGAATCATTTGTTTCAGATCGGGACTCGGAGCACATATCGCGAATCATTTGACTTTTGATCAGGTTCGCGAATCATTTGTTTCAGATCGGGACTCGGAGCGCGTATCGTGAATCATTTGACTTTTGATCGGGTTCGCGAATCATTTTATTCAGATCGGGACTCGGAGCGCATATCGCAAATCATTTGACTTTTGAGTGGGTTCGCGAATCATTTGTTTCAGATCGGGACTCGGAGCGCGTATCGCGAATCATTTGACTTTTGATCGGGTTCGCGAATCATTTGTTTCAGATCGAGACTCGGAGCGCGTATCGCGAATCATTTGACTTTTGATCGGGTTCGCGAATCATTTGTTTTAGATCGGGACTCGGAGCGCATTACGCGAATCATTTGACTTTTGATCGGGTTCGCGAATCATTTGTTTCAGATCGGGACTCGGAGCGCGTATCGTGAATCATTTGACTTTTGATCGGGTTCGCGAATCATTTGTTTCAGATCGGGACTCGGAGCGCGTATCGTGAATCATTTGACTTTTGATCGGGTTCGCGAATCATTTGTTTCAGATCGGGACTCGGAGCACATATCGCGAATCATTTTATTCAGATCGGGACTCGGAGCGCGTATCGCGAATCATTTGACTTTTGATCGGGTTCGCGAATCATTTGTTTCAGATCGGGACTCGGAGCGCATTACGCGAATCATTTGACTTTTGATAGGGTTCGCGAATCATTTGTTTCAGATTGGGACTCGGAGCGCGTATCGTGAATCATTTGACTTTTGATCGGGTTCGCGAATCATTTGTTTCAGATCGGGACTCGGAGCGCGTATCGTGAATCATTTGACTTTTGATCGGGTTCGCGAATCATTTGTTTCAGATCGGGACTCGGAGCACATATCGCGAATCATTTTATTCAGATCGGGACTCGGAGCACATATCGCGAATCATTTTATTCAGATCGGGACTCGGAGCGTGTATCGCGAATCATTTGACTTTCGAGCGGGTTCGCGAATCATTTGATTTCGATCGGGACTCGGAGCGCGTATCGTGAATCATTTGACTTTTGATCGGGTTCGCGAATCATTTGTTTCAGATCGAGATTCGGAGCGCGTATCGCGAATCATTTGACTTTCGAGCGGGTTCGCGAATCATTTGATTTCGATCGGGACTCGGAGCGCATATCGCGAATCATTTTATTCAGATCGGGATTTTCAAGCAGGTTCGCGAATCATTTGATTTCGAACGGGACTTTCGAGCGGGTTAGCGAATCATTTGTTTCAAATCGAGACTCGGAGCGCGTATCGCGAATCATTTGATTAGAGCTCGGGACTCGGAGAGCAAATTGCGAATCATTTGATTTAGTTCGGGACTTTCGAGCGGGTTCGCGAATCATTTGACTTTCGAGCGGGACTCGGAGCGCATATCGCGAATCATTTTCTCCAGATCGGGACTTTCAAGCAGGTTCGCGAATCATTTGATTTCGATCGGGACTTCGCTGCTGGTTTATGTATGTAACTTTTTGCTAGCAGGAAGAACAAAAAGTAAGATATATTTTGCTATATTCACTTTTGAGTAGTCAAACAATCCAAAGATTTTTTTTTAAATAATAAATAATTATAAATTGTTTAATTATCTATCTATCTATCTATCTATCTATCTATCTATCTATCTATCTATCTATCTATCTATCTATCTATATTGTGATAGTAATATTTTTGTACATTTTGTACATTCTTCCCACTTACGTCTTATTATAAGGTGTATTATTTAATTAATCTTAGCTAAATGTGGGGTAAGAAATCTTTGTTTTAAAGGGAAAAATTCAGCAATACCATTTTTAATATATCCTAATGTATCTGGTACATATTTCAAACCACTGAAAATAAAACTGGTTCTCTGAAACGAAAGAACCTATTCGTGAGAACGAACAAACTTGTCTAGTTAGATTGATGAATGTTTCATATGCTTTTATTTTGAAAGCGAAACTCTGATCGCTTCAGTCATTTCAGAGCTGCTGTGCTGTCTTCACTCTACTGGCAGGAATGAACGCTCACCGGAAGTGAGGTGGCCTTTCTGGAGAGCAAGCGAAAAATAAACACGTAACCGTGAAGCGGCTGCGACTACAAGAGACTGGAAGCGACACGGTTGTTTTAGATGGAAGGATAGACACAAATAACAGTTATCAGAAGCAAAACTCAACGGAGGCCGTCTCTCGAAAGCAGAAACAGCGGATTCCTGCGGCTAAAGGTGAGACTCATTGCGTGTCATGTCAGTCAGGACTGCTTTAGCTAGTCGGCCAGACCTGTCCCGACTTGATATTGTTAGCATATGGTCTGCTTTCGTGATTTAATGAGTGTTTATTCTCTGTATCGTAGATTAATAACAGCTGTCATACTGTCTTTCGTAGCCTTCGTGTAACTGTTCATCTAATAGGTGCTGCTTTTCAAAGTCTGTAGCTAAACACTTAATAAACAAACATAATACAACGTAGCTAAAGCTTAATTTAACTCATTTGTGCTCTTAAGAACATGCATAATAGGCCTAGATGTTTATGTATATGCATACTGTAAGATGGGCCCTTACTTTCACTTTAGTTTACTGGAAATGCCTTTCCCAGAATTGTAAATAGCATTATTTTTTTTCAGCATCTAAATGGTATTGTAATACCAACTTGTCAACATTATGTTTGGATGTCATGAAATGTGTTTGGCCTTTAACCTCATGTCTTATGTCCATTATGATTTGTGTTTTCTCTCCTCTGTAGTGCAAGATGGTGCGAGCCGCTCTTGTGACAGCCACCAGTTTGGTGCTGACTGGCGCAGTGGTTGCTCATGCCTACTTCCTCAAGCACCAGTTTTACCCGACTGTGGTATACCTCACTAAAAGCAGCCCTAGCATGGCAGTAAGTTGGCATAAGTTTATTAAGTGTCAGATCTTTATGGAAAGACACTGTGTAATAAACTTTGTAATTTGACTTGTGTGCTATTTCTTTGGCAGGTTTTGTACATTCAGGCTTTCGTTTTGGTTTTCCTTTTGGGGAAATTAATGCGGAAGGTGTTTTTCGGGCAACTGAGAGCTGCTGAAATGGAGGTTGGTGTCTAAATTTGCAAAGTGGTGTGCGAAGGCATGAAGAAATTTGTCATTCTCATTTGTATATTGTTATTTTTTTTTAGCATCTGATTGAACGCTCCTGGTATGCGGTGACTGAGACCTGTTTAGCATTTACAGTCTTCAGGGATGATTTCTCTCCTCGCTTTGTGGCCCTTTTCACTTTGCTGCTCTTCCTCAAGTGCTTCCACTGGCTGGCTGAAGACAGAGTGGACTTTGTGAGTGAACACTGAGATTGTTACATCTTATTTAAAAAAAAAAAATCATTATAATTTCTTATTTTTTTAAGTATATTTTTATTTTATTGTAAAGTTTTAATTTATTGTTTTTGAATATAATGTTTTCATTGAGAGGTGAACATTAAGAGGTTACATCTTATATGGGAAAAAACTTTTATTTATTACAGTTTAAATTTGTGTTAAAACAAGCCACTATAATTTCTTAATTTATATATATATATATATACATATTATAAAATATTATTATTATTATTATTATTATTATTATAAAGTTTATTGTTTTTAAAATATCAACTTTAAGGGGCTATTTCTAATTTAAAAAATACAACTATCGCATTTTATTTCATCAATTTCATTTCAATTTTTATGTATTTTATGAATGTTAACATATTTATTTAAAAAAACATAATAAAAAATATTAATTTAAATTAAATATTTATATTAAATTATATATTTATATAATTTTATTAATATTGAATATTATTTTATTTTTTTCTTCTTGTTATATATGTATGTATATATATATATATATATATATATATAAAAGACGCTATATCTAATTTTAAAAATATGTGCTGTCGCATTTTATGATTTTATTTCATTATAAAATGTTTTATTTTTAGATGTGCATATTAAAAGATGACATCTAATTAGAAAAAATAAATATAATTAAGTTTTAGTGCATTTTATATTTTCATTTATTATAATTTTTTCTTTTAAATCTAAGGTTTTCATTATCTTATTATTTTTAGATGGAAAGGAGTCCAAACATCTCATGGGTCTTCCACTTCAGAGTTCTCTGTGAGTAATTTATCACTAGATTTGCTTCTGCCTTTTTTCTGTCGCAGCAAATATATCTCTTACTTCCCTTTTATATATGAAACCACTTTGCTAACTCATTTTGTTTGGATATGCAAATCTTTGAGCTGCACCTGTATCTTGAATTTCAAGGCATTAGACTGCCTTATTTGAATTCTCAGTTGTGGTATTGCATCATTTGATGAGCGTGTCGCTAATGTTCTTTTATCTCTGGTGCAGCTCTAATGGTGTTGCTGGGAGTGTTAGACTTTCTGTTTGTCAATCATGCGTGTCATAGCATTATAACAAGAGGAGCGTCAGTGCAGCTGGTGTTTGGATTTGAGGTGAGCATCAGTTTAATTCTAGTTTTAGCTTGAGGGAGATCCTGCAGAGCCAATTTAGAAATTAGAGTGTATTTTCTACTACTAGAGATTTAAAATAGCAGTGGTTTGACAGTAATATGAATGCTGTGGATGCATTTCTGTTTGTCGTTCAGTATGCGATTCTGATGACTATGGTCCTCACCACCTTCATCAAGTACACCTTACATACAATTGACCTGCAGAGTGAGAATCCATGGGACAATAAAGCCGTCTACATGCTGTACACAGAGCTCTTTACAGGTACATCCTAGAGAACCACAGCATGGAATGGTGGTTTCCAAATAGCCCATTCACAGACTGACTGATATGATGTTTATCCTTCAGGTTTCATCAAGGTGCTTTTGTATATGGCGTTCATGACCATAATGATAAAAGTGCACACCTTCCCTCTGTTTGCCATTCGACCCATGTATCTCGCAATGAGGTGAGTGCTCAGTTGTCAGATTCCAGCTATGCTGGTGTGTTTTGTCAACAATTACAACACTTTGTCTTACTCTTTTGTCCCCTGCAAAATGTTTGTTTTTTCAGGCAATTCAAGAAGGCAGTAACAGACGCCATCATGTCTCGACGAGCCATTCGTAATATGAATACTCTGTGAGTATCTCTCTGGATCCATTTTGAATGTCTTTTAAGAATTATTTATTTATTTTATTAATATACTGTTTTTCAAAAGTTTTCCATTTAGTATTTGTATATTTTATTGTGCATTCAGTGCATTTAATATTTTATTATTTGTTTTAGCATTACAGTTTAACTATTAAAATTTATACTATATATTGTACTCTGTAAGTATCTTTCTGAAATTTAAACATTTTATTTTTTTCAAGTTTTCTTTAATATTTAGAAAAATTGTAAAATGCTATTGGGCTATGTTTAATATTTGTACTGTTCAACAATTTTCAACAGTTTTCTTTTTTTTCAATTTCAATTATTAAAATAGTATTTATACTCTGTGAGTATCTTTCTGAAATAATCTAAAATCTATTAATGTGCAATGTGCTTTTTAATTTTTCTTATTTTTATTGACGGCTTTTATTAACAGTCTTATTTTTATTTTTATTAAATGAATTAGTATTCATTTATAAATACTGGGGAAAAAGCTGAAAACTAACTGAAAACTGAAATTCTTTATGTATTTATGTTTTTTTGTTTTATGTTTAAAAATTTGTATGTGTTTTTTTTTTTTTTTTTTTTTTTTTTTTTTTTTATTGTGCATTTAATGCTGTTCTTAATATTGGGCCATTTTAATATTTGTAGTATTCTTCAGTTTTTTTTTTTTTTCTTTTTTTTTTTTTTTTTTTTTACAGTTTTGATTATTAAACTTGTATTTATACTCTGTGAGTATCTTTCTGAAATAATCTAAAATCTATTAATGTGTAATGTGCTTTTTCATTTTTCTTGTTTTTAATACCTTTTTTTATTACATGAATTAGTATTCATTTTTGAAAACTGGAAAAAAAAACACAATATCTTTAGGTTTAATTATTTTTTACAACATTTTTAGCTAATTTTATTAGCTAAATTTATTACGTTTACAATATGTTTAGTCTTTGTTTATCATTTTAGTCATACTTATAATGTATTTATCATTGACTGTCATGCTTTGTTACAGCTATCCAGATGCAACCCCTGAAGACTTGCAAGCCACCGACAACGTGTGCATCATTTGCAGAGAAGAGATGGTGACTGGAGCCAAAAAACTGCCGTGCAACCACATATTTCACTCAAGGTTCATGTCCTTTGAAAATCTGTTCAAAAATCTATTTTTTTTTAGTGTTGACATTTGCATGCATATCCTGAACTGTTTGTTCCTCTCATTGCAGTTGTCTTCGCTCATGGTTCCAAAGACAGCAGACGTGTCCGACCTGTCGTATGGACGTCCTCCGAGCATCTCAGCCAAACCAGACTCCTGCTCCAGCTCCTGCACAAGCACCCGCCCCTGCTGCTCCTGCTAATGCTCCCGTGCCTCAACCTGTCAATGGTAAAGACATCAATACCAGGCTGATTAATTTGCTGACATGTCTATTTGTGTACCATAAACCACGTTTACTCTTCTCCGCAGTTGCTCCAGGAATGATGCCTCAGTTTCCTCCAGGCCTCTTTCCCTTTTGGGGTCCCTTCCCAGGCGCACCTCCTCCTGCTGCTCCAGGTGCACAAGCAGCTACTGACGCTCCACAGACCAGCACTGCTGGAACGCAGCCACAGGGAGCAGGTCAGCAGCTTTTGTCTATTCTACCTCACTGTGAAAAGCTGGAATACTTAAAATTCTCATAATTTTCACATGGTGTTGTGTAGATTCAGGAGCGAGCAGCTCGACCCAGCCGAATGCAGACAGTGCCTCTGCTGCTCCTGGAGCAATGCCTGGATTCCCGTTTTCCATGCCTCCACCTTTCCCATCAGCTCCATGGCTGCCGATGCCTCCACCTCCACCCTTTAGTATGTCAAAATGCAGCATTATAATATCATACATCATTGAAATGCATGTAGGTTCAAGCACGTAGTGCTGTTCTTCTTCTTCTGCCTTAAACTGAATGTGCAGACCAAACCGTAAGGCCGAGAGACTTGAAATTTGGCTAGATGGCATAGCTCAGTTTGGGGAGAGGTTGACAAAGTTTCACCCCATTTGGCCAAACGGGGGCGCTACAGCGCTAAAAAACTAAATTTCAGACATTTTTGGCCATAGCACCTAGACTGTTTGTCGTAGACTCAAATTTCTGAGTTATGTTCAAAGCGTTCTTTTGCAAACTAGTCATAGGTTTTTCATCCCAATCGGAACCAAACCACTGCAGACCTTGAACTTTTAACTCACGGTCGTAAAGGGACGCCAAAACTTTCGTTAGGGGCGGGGCCACTTTTACCAAAATGGCTATAACTCATGAACGTAATAAGATATCTTCATCAAACTTGGTATACATGTGTAAGAGCTAAATTTTTGGTCAAATAAAAAATAAGCAGTTTTGGCACTTGATGGCACTGTAAGATGGAAAAAACATAAAAACGGCTATAACTACATAACCTTTGATCCAATTGACTTGAAGATTGCTATGCGGTGTCTTTGCCCAAAGTGGCACAAGTGTCAATGAGGACATTCGCATACCTCAAAAAACATGGCCTCCATTGGCAAATAACCTGTTAGACAATCTTAATGGAGGCTGATCGGAACAAAACTTGGTGGGTTTGTAAAAACTTGGTTCTGTAAGAATTTTGAAAGAAATCGGGCACTAGTAGGCGCTAACGAGTTTTATGCCTCTGTAATCACACATCCACACAATATGCATATCATATGATAGGTCTTTTCATACTGAGCAACTTCGCCTCAAGAACCATTGCTGTCAATCAAATTGTTCATTAAATATTCTCACTTATGTTAACCTGCGTTTGAGAATTTTTGGACTCACAAGTTCAACTAGCATGCAAAGTTTCATGGATATTGGACCATAGGTGGCACTATAATAGTAAAAAAAGTCTTTAAAAACACAATATTTTAGTTTTAAATGACCTTAAATTGTTCATATATTCACACAAACAGTAGATCTTCATATCATATGATAGATCTCCTCATTCTAAACAACTTTGCCTCTAGGATGATTGCTGTCAATCAAATCGTTCATTAAATATTCTCAATTATGTTAAAAACCTACTTTTGCGAACTAGTCCTAGGTTTTTGGCTCAATCTCAATCAAACCACTGCAGCACAATTTCTCGACTTCCTAGTTCAATAATAATCAGAAGAACCCTGTTAAATTTTGTGCTTCGGTTAGCTATAACGAGGTCATTTAGAAAAGGGGTGTGGCCAAATATACCCATAAGCCTATAAAACCTAAAAAAAAAACTCAAAACTTTACGAAACTTGGAGAAAACATCTGACAGATGACTCTTAACTAGCATGCAAAGTTTCATGGAGATTGAACTGTAGGTGGTGCTATAACAATGAAACAAATGTCTTCCAAAACACAATATTTTAATTGTAAATTACCTTAAATTGTTCATATATTCACACAAACACGAGGCCTTCATATCATATGATAGATCTCCTTATTCTGAACAACTTTGCCTCTAGGACGACTGCCATCTATCAAATTGTTCATTAAATATTTAATTATTTAAAAAGGCTACTTTTGCGAACTAGCCCAAGGTTTTCGCTCAATCTCAACAAAACCACTGCAGTACAATTCCCTGGACTCCCTAGATCCATAATTATTAAAAAAATAATTGAACTTTACACTTAGGTAAGCTACAACAAGGTCACTTTTACAGGGACGTAGCCAATAATTCCCAAAAGCCTATAATTCCTAAATAAAAACATTAAACTTAGGTGAACTAGGTGAACATATGCGACAGATCATTCTAAACAAGCAAGCTACATTTTATGAAAATATGACTATAGGTGGTGCTATAACATATTTCAATGGTAACTGACCTGGAATTGCCAAAAATTATTTTTTAAATCATTGATATATGTGGTTACAGCCATGTTAAAACAATGTCTTGTTCCTTATATGCTTAAATGCCTTAAGTGCTTGAACCCCAGTAATTGCTGCTTGCAGCTATATTTCAAGATATATTTGAGTAATCTGTGACCCCTGTGATTACTAGTGTCATCCATGCCGCCGCCACCGTCGACTCTGTCCACCATGTCAGAGGCCGAGCTCAGAGAACTGGAGCAGGAAGGCAGGCGAGGTTTGGAAGCCAGGTTGCAGTGCCTTCACAACATCCACACATTGCTGGATGCCGCCATGCTCAACATTCACCACTACCTCAGCACGGTGGCTACGTTAAGGTATGCAAACATGGCATAAGGTGTGATTAAAAAGTGGCCTGTCCAGTTCCTACCTCTGAAATCCCCGGGTTTTTTTTTTTTTTTACTTTCTGTTTAGTCCTCCTAGATCAGAAACCAATGCTGGAGAGACGAGTACATCAGTGAATGTGGAATCCTCTTCCTCCACGGGCAACACGGAAATTCCCAGTCAGGAGAACGAGGCTCAGAGCGGTGAGTAGAATTATGCCACATCTTGAATTAAGTTAATATATGAGTGTGTGTGTCTTTAGTGTCACATGATTGTTCAATGATTGTTCAGCAAAAACATTTAGTATTATGAATGTTGAAAAGGTTGCTGCTGCTTAATATTTTTAGAAAAACGGTGATGCACTACCATTTGAAAGAAAATCTTCTATTCAGCAACGATGCATTAAACTGCTCAAAAGCGATCGAAGAATGCTAAAAAAAAAAAAAAAAAAAAAAAGATGAGTTTGCACAAAAATATTAAGCGGCAAGAACTCTTTCTAGCAATGATGATAGTTAGAGCCATTATTAATAACTGAGGTTCCAAATCAGCATATTGATTTATGATTTTTGAAGGATCATGTTAGAGACACATGCACGTAAATGGTACGCATGCACAACCCAAATAAAAAATGCACTGGGTTAAAGTAAGTTCAGAGCACTCATTTGCTTACTGACATGTTTGACAGCTTTTCATGCACAATCACCAGTTTAGATCGACTAACTGTAATAAGGTATAAAATTTCCATTCGAAGTGAAAACATAAAATTATGCTATGTGCTTCTGTTTTCAGAGCAAAAATGCAAAACTTTTTCATTTCATTCACTGACACAGTTCACTCAGCAGTGCTAAAACAGACACGGACACCGCTTTTATTTATTTATTTTTTTAGGATTGCCAAAAAGTAAAATACTTAGAAAAAAGTCAGCACACTTTCAAAAATCACAAGCGAGATAAAAGCAATGTAAGCAATGTAAAACAGGCAACAAGGCAGATGATCAACATGTGACCAAAACGTTTGTCTTGTTGCCTTGTTTTTTCAGTAAATTTACTTAACAATTGTAATTTTAGATTTTTGAGAGTTGCAGACTTGTTTCAAGTATTTTCATTTTTGGGAAACTTTTTTGGTTTTTGGTCTACGCACCTCAGTTGGATTGTTTTGTATGTTGAAATTCATGTAACTGTAGATGTACAGTTCAGGTCAAAAGTTTACATATACCTTGCAGAATCTGCAAAATGTTAATTATTTTACCAAATTGCATGCTATTTTTTTATTTAGCTCTGACCTGAATAAGATATTTCACATGAAAGATGTTTACATATAGTCCACCAGAGAAAATAATAGTTGAATTTATAAAAATCACCCTGTTCAAAAGTTTACATACACTTGATTCTTAATACTGCGTTGTTACCTGAATGATCAACTGCTGTTTTTTTCTTTTGTTTGTTTAGTGATAGTTCATGAGTCCTTTGTTTGTCCTGAACAGTTAAACTGCCCGCTGTTCTTCAGAAAAATCCTTCAGGTCCCAAAAATTCTTGTGTATTTGAACCCTTTCCAAGAATGACTGTATGATTTTTGAGATCCATCTTTTCACACTGAGGACAACTGAGGGACTCATATGCAACTATTACAGAAGGTTCAAACATGTATATTTATGTGTATATTTGGGCAAAATAAGAAAAATGTACACATCTTCATCCTATTCAAAAGTTTTCACCCCGGCTCTTAATGCATCAGTGAGCATTTAATCCTTCTGTAATAGTTGCAAATGTCCTCAGAGTGAAAAGATGGATCTCAAAATCGTACAGTCATTGTTAGAAAGGGTTAAAATACAAAAAAATGCTGAAGAACAGTGGGCAGTTTAACTGTTAAGGACAAACAAGGGACAACTATCACTAAACAAACAACAGCTGTGGATCATTTATGTAACAACACAATACTAAGAATCAAGTGCATGTAAACTTTTGAACAGGGTCATTTTATTATTTTCTCTTGTGGACTTTATGTAAATGTTTTTTATGTGAAATATCTTATTCAGGTCAGTACTAAATAAACATAAATTTTGTATGATGCCTCATTACTTTAACATTTTGCATATTCTGCAAGGTGTATGTAAACTTTTGACCTCAATAGTTATATTTAATGGTATATTACATGTAGTGTGAGCAGTTGTATGTTAATACCAGTGTCATTGTGTTGTCTTGTTCATAGATGCATCTGTAAATGGAGCTACAGGCTTTTCTCCACCAGATTCAACTACAGGAGTGGACAATGACAGGAAGGAGGGAGACGAAGATGAAGATGACGGTGAGCCAAATGCTGCTGAATTGAGACGACGTCGCCTGCGTAAACTGGAGACCGCCAACACTTCTGACCACTGATGACATGATCCATTTACACGCGCAGTTGTGACTTCTGACAGTAGATGCTTCTTACGGACTCATGGGCACTTGGGCATGTTGAGATGTCAGATTATCTGAGGAAAGTTCATGTGTTCTTAGATGTTAATTTAAATCGGGCACATCAAGGCACTTCCCGGTGTATGGAGGGTTTGTCACTGTAATGTGTACGGGAGATACCATGCGTGAAGATAGAACGGATAAGAGAGCCTCGCACCTTGAAAGTCCACTGTGACGTCTGAACCGAGTATTGGTGAGAATCTCCTCTCTGAATGTGATTTCTGTCTCTCAGAGAAACAAGGTCTGTTGATTTCTCGTGTGCCCTTAAAACTTGATGTTTTCCCCTTCTTTGTGTATTTTCATTATTTCTAGCGTTACATAATAGATTCTTTTCTTAGATCAACTTTGGTTATGGGTAAAAAGGTAACCATGAACCAAATATCTAAATTAACTTCCTGTACATAATGTATAAAGTGTTTTAATAGGAGGATCTGTACATAATGCACAATAAATTGTTCGAAACAGACACACGTCTATTTTTTTTTTTAATTATTATTAATGCCTTTACTCGGCAACGATTTAACTGATTAAAAGTAACAGTAAAAATGTATAATGTTACAAAAGTTCTATTTCAAATCTGATTTAAATCTTGAACAAAAATGTATCACAGCTTCCACAAAAATATCAGTCATAATTAACTGTTCTCAACATTGCTAATAAATATTTCTTGAGCACCAAATCAGCATATGTGACCCTGGACCACAAAACCAGTCTTAAGTCGCTGGGCTCTATTTGTAGCAATAGCTAAAAATACATTGTATGAGTCAAAACTATTGATTTTTCTTTTATGCCAAAAATCATTAGGACATTAAATAAAGATCATGTTCCATCAAGATATTTTGTAAAATTCCTATTGTAAATATATCAAAACTTAATTTTTGATTAGTAATGTGCATTGTGAAGAACTTCATTTGGACAACTTTAAAGCTGATTTTCTCAATATTTTTGATTTTTTGCACCCTCAGATTCCACATTTCAAATAGTTGTATCTCGGCTAAATATTGTTCTATCATAGCAAACCATACATCAATGAAAAGCTTATTTCTCAGTTTTGAAAAATAGACCCTTATGACTGGTTTTGTGGTCCAGGGTCACATATTAGAATGATTTCTGAAGGATCATGTGACACTGAAGACTGGAGTAATGATGCTGAAAATTCAGCTTTGCATCACAGGAATAAAGTAGCAATAGAAAATAAATCTAAATTTCAATATTTCATAATATAGTTTTTAATAAATGCATTCTTGGTAAGCATAAAAGACTTTTTAAAAAAAGGTTAAAATAATCATATCCAACCCAAACTACAATAATTAACATTAAAATAAGATGATAATTACTTTAATTGGATAAAATTGTTTTTATGACCAAACGATGATTTTTTTTTTTTTTACAGCAAATAGTTTAGTTGATTTTTTTGGTATTTTCTGAAATTCTGATGACAAAATCTGCCCTACCAGTCAAAAGTAAGTTTTTAATGGTTTTTTAAGAAGTCTCTTCTGCTCACCAAGCCTGCATTTATTTGATCCAATGTACAGCAAAAACAGTAAAATTGTGAAATAGTTGTACTATTTAAAATAACTACTTTCTATTTTAGTATATTTTAAAATATAATTTATTCCTGTGATCAAAGCTAAATTTTCAGCATTATTACTTCAGTCTTCAGTGTCACATGATCTTTCAGAAATAATTCTAATATGCTGATTTACTGTTCAAGAAACATTTTTATTATTATCAATATTTATCAGTTTAGTACATTTTGTTTTCAAGATCCAAAGATCAGCATTTATCTAAAATAAAAAGCTTTTGTAACATTATGCACAACCATTCAAAAGCTTATATACATATACTTTTTTTATAGAATTATAGAAATTAATACTTTAATTTAGCAAGGATGCTTTAAATTGATCAAAAATGACGATAAGGTCATTTATAATGTTACAAACATTTTAGATAAATGCTGTTCTTCTGAACTTTCTATTTAAAGAAACCTGAAAAAAATTCTACTCAGCTGTTTTCAGCATAATAATAAATGTTTTTTGAGCAACAAATCAGAACACTGGAATGATTTCTGAAGGATCATGTGACTGGAGTAATTACATTTTAAAATATATTCAAATAGAAAACAGTTATTTTAAATAGTAAAAATATTTCAAAATTTGACTTTTTGCTGTGCTTTGGATCAAATAAATGCAGGCCTGGTGAGCAGAACACACTTATTTAAAAAAACATTAAAAATCTTACTGTCCAAAAACTTTTGACTGGTAGTGTAAATATATAAACAGCAAAATAAAACATGAAACTGTTTAAATTAGTTTTTTATTAAAATAAATTGACAAATATCAGCGCACAAGGTTAGTACCAAAATTATTGCTTAAGTACGCAGCATTTAAAGGTCATCATCCCACAGTGTTCTGAGTATGGGTCACCATACTTGGCCACACGTCACGTCCGTCCAAAAAGAAAAATAACATCTGTTAATACATTTTAAGATTACCCTTATATATGATTAAAAGATAAATGTGGTCGTCATCACCAACTGGTCCCTTTTATCACAAGCATTTAGTCTAACTGTGGTCAGCTTTAAAAAGTCAAGGTGCAATTTCAGAAGTACAGATGCTTCTGATGAACATTAGTGCAAACAAGCCTATTGAGCTACTCAACAGGAAGAGGTAATGCTGTACTATTGCCTGAGATGGTCAGAGAAGATCTCTATAGCTTTGCATAGTGGTCAGGTCTGCGGGGTGGAGTAAAGAGAGTGGTGCTGGTTGCTCTGCTGAGTCCTGTTGAAGAGGAGTGGAGTCGTCTCGCTGGATCCAAACCAGCTGTTGATGCAGAGACTTGGTTTTAAATTACAAGTTTTTTAATGTTAAATATCTGAGCTGTAATAAAGCCTGATTACCTGCTATGAGGATTAATACTGTGACTCCAGAGTGAACCAGTGTCGTCGTCCATTCCACGAGGATCGTCAAAGAAATATGAGCGCGAGCCTCGTGTGTTGCACATCGCTGGGCTGCAGTTCTGAAGTAAACAACAAAGCAAACAGCTTGATGATGTGACAGTCATTTTTTGTGCCCATTTTTGAACAGATTTTATACATGCGATGACATAAAACTGATTTTAATATATTTGTGGGGTTAAAAATAATTGATTATTTTTTTTAATGTTTTTAAAGAAGTCTGCTCTGCTCACCAATCCTGCATTTATTTGATCCAAAGCACAGCAAAAGCAGTAAAATTATGAATTATTTTTACTATTTAAAATAAATAACTGCTTTCTATTTGAATATATTTTAAAATGTAATTTATACATGTGATTTTAAAGCTACATTTTCATTACATCATTACTCCAGTCTTTAGTGCCACATGATCCTTCAGAAATCATTCTAATATTCTAATTTACTGTTCCAAAAAACATTTTTTTATTATTATCAATTACTGTCAACAGTTGTGCTGCTTCATATTTTAGTGAAAACCTTAATACATTTATTTTAGGATTTTTTTGATGAATAGAAAGGAGTATAAAATATTTAAACACAAGCACTGACCCAAAACGTTTAAATGATAGTGTATTAAACTAAAATGACATGCAATAGGCGTATAAAAATGCACAATCAGCAGACCTTTTCTTGAGGAGGCTGGCGAACTCTGAAGATGAGAATGAGGAGGCCTGTAGGAAGCAGCTCCCAAATGAAGAGAACGACTCCGAAGATAATGTAGCCCCTGTCTCCAAGTTCACTCTGAAGGTCAGCCTTTGAAAACAACACTGAATATGACAAACTGACCAGTGACTGTAACACCTTTTCATTTGCAACCAACTAAGTGCAACTGCCCACCTGATCAGAGATGTTGTACCAGTCATAGTCAAAGGCCTCTACTTTATGATTCTGAGACAAAAACAGCACAGCAAGATTGTAGCACGCCCTGCTAGTGAAGAGGAAGATGACACCTGCGCCCAGCACCGCAGTCCGCCAAAGCCCCTGCAAGCATGAGACTAAATAAATAGCTGCAAATAACCATCTGACCAAAGTCTGTTGTGTTTATCATGGGCGCCAAATAAGACTCAAAATAATTCAGTAGATTATCAAGGATCTAATGTTAAAATCAATATTTAATCAAAACTGATCCTATATACACTACCAGTCAACAGTAAGATTTTTAATGTTTTTTAAAGAAGTCTCTTCTGCTCACCAAGCCTGCATTTATTTGATCCAAACACAGGAAAAACAGTACAATTTTGAAATAATTTACTATTTAAAATAACTGCTTTCTATTTTAATACATTTTAAAATGTAATTTATTCTTGTGATTTCAAAGCTGAATTTTTAGCATCATTACACCAGTCACATGATCCTTCAGAAATCATTCTAATATTCTGATTTGCTGCTCAAAACATTTATTAATATTTTGAAAACAGCTGAGTAGAATTTTTTCATGTTTCTTCTTGGTTCAGAAGAACAGCATTTATCTGAAATAGCAATCTTCTGCAACACTGTAAATGTCTTTATCATCACTTTTGACCAATTTAAAGCATTATTGCTAAATAAAAGTATTCATTTCCATAATTTCATTCCCCAGAAAATATATATACTGACTCCAAGCTTTTGAATGGTATAGTGTGTAATGTTACAAAAGCTTTTTATTTCAGATAAATGCTGATCTTTGGATTTTTCCTGAAAAAATGTACTCAGCTGTTTTAAATATTGATAATAATAATACAAATCATCATATTAGAATGATTTCTGAAGGATTGTTTGACTGGAGTAATGATGCTGAAAATGTAGCTTTGATCACAAGAATAAATTACATTTTAAAATATATTCAAATAAAATTTTTACTGTTTTTTGTCAATCAATCAATTTTTTAGTACTGTTTTTTGTCAATCAATCAAAATCAATTTTGCTGTACTTTGAATCAAGTAAATAAATGAATCAAATAAAATGAATCAAATAATGGATTCTGTGCAGTGAATGGGTGCCGTCAAAATGAGAGTCCAAACAGCTGATAAAAACATCACAATAATCCACAAGTAATCCACACCACAGTCTATCAGTTAACATCTTGAGAAGCGAAAAGCTACATGTTTGTAAGAAACAAATCCATCATTATAGCATTTTAACGTTAAACCACTGCTTGTCTAATATACTCATAATATTGCCTTCTCCAGTGAAAAAGTCATCTGGTCTGAATTAGGAGAGAAATACGCACAGATCAAGAACCATTTATAAGTGAAAACAGTCCAAAACAGATCTAACCAAATATATTTATATTGCTTTTTCCACTGGAGGAAGTGTTATTACAGATTATATACTCATATTTTATCCAGAAGCAGTGGTTTAAAGTTAAAATGTCTTACTGATAGATTTGTTTCTTACAAACACACAGCTTTTGGCTTCACAAGACAATATCTGATTGACTTGAGTGGTGTGGCTTGTGGATTATTGTGATGATTTTATCAGCTGTTTGGACTCTCATTCTGACGGCACCCATTCACTTCAGAGGATACATTGGTGAGCAAGTGATGCAGAGCTAAATTATATAAAGAAACAAACTCATCCACATCTCGGATGACCTGAGGGTCAGTAATTTTTATTACTCACTATTCAACTTGCCAAGTACGTACTTTACTGCGTAGGTAAGGGGTGGTTGGAGGCGAGGATCGAGTTAAGAGGAGCAGCGACGTTGCCAGACACACAGCTGCCAGAATGAACAGCAGGTCATTAACCAGTACCCGAACCAGAACCAGCCTCCATGTAGTTCCACCATCTCCACCGGAACCACCATTCTGTCCAAGGCTTGCGCAAACTATATTGACACACAGGAAGATGACGCTCATGGTGACATACATGCTCCGAGCCACCCGTCTAGAAGTCAAAGTACACACGCACACAATTCTTATTAAACAAATAACCAGATGATATCCATAAACATGCTAGTATGAAAATCCACTCACAGTCCTTTCCTGGGATCAATGCTGAATACGCTTCTAACTTTCAGCAACTCCTGTCAAAATGAAACAGTGTTATTAGGGAGTGGATTATTTTCTCAACTATGCAAACAAACTCCTATGAATCTTGTATTACCTGAGTGAAATAAAGGTTGAATAGACTCAGGGTGAAGAACTGCAAGCACACAGGGAAGCAATAAAGGAGCCAGTAGACTGGAGTGGGCAGGTGGTTGGCCGCAAGGGCATTACGGAAATAAAACGAGAAGAGTATTGTGCGAAGCGCTGCCCAGAACAGGCAAAGAAAAAGAAAAATACTCTGGTAGCTCCATCGCTTATGCCGATAGAGTAACAGCAGCCAAAGCTGAATGTATACGACTAAAAATAAACCCCCATAAAGACAAGTGTAAAGAACCGTGACACCCAGCTCTACTGATGGGGCCACAGCTGGTTTCATGGGGGAAGGTGGAACAGGAATGTGCATTATGATGATGAATGTAAATAAAAAGCTAAAATGATATAAAACACTGCATAGATCAAAGCTTTAAAATAAACTAAAACAAAACGAGTGTAAAATGTCAACATAAATCATATTAACAAAAAGGAAAAACAAATTTCGGGCATGTTACTAGTCTAATTCACTATATAATATTCAGTCAGGATCAAACTACACGACGAAAAAAAAAACAAACATCTGAAATATCATTTCTCAGAATTCCCCGGATGCACACCTGAAAAATAAAAATGAAAGTTAAATTGAGCTAAAATCAACACAGCCAAGGCTTACATAACAACAACCCAAAACATTCACACTGATATCAATAAAACCGTTCGTCTAATCCAAAACAATACATATTTTGTCTCAAAACAAAGTCAGTTATTGTAACTGTAACTGATTTTTGACACTCGCGAATCGATGACAGCTCGACTTTTGTTTTATTCGCTAAACCTACCAGGTAGATTTAGTGTACGGCACAAAACATAATAGTTTATGTAACATAATAATCTCTAACAGTCAAAGATTTATACTAAACCGACTTTAGACTGATCTGAAGTGACTAGCTGAGCGGCTAACGTTGCTAGATTGAGTTTAAAATCAGTTTGGTAACGTTAGTTCGGACCTGATATAAGCGACAAATGTTTTTAGTTGTTTTAAATGATACTAAATTAAATCAAACATTACCTTACAAATATCTAAGACACGTACCAAATCCGATAAATCCTTTTCCTCATCACTGAAGTCCTGTTCTTGTTTATGCGCTGCGTTATCAAACCGACTCACAGCTCTTGGCGACATCTAGCGGTACATGCTAGTAATGAAAAACATAAACAAAACTCGGCTTACGTTAATGCGAGACCACGCCCACCACAAAGAGCGCACACTTATTTGACTTCACCCCACAAAATTTTAGAAGTACAAAAATTAAAATGTTTTAAAATAAGTTGAAAGCGGAAGAGAGAGAGTTGTGCCATCTCGAAAACTGATAGTAATGTAAAGGATATGACTTTGTGGGCGTGGTTTACCGGCTGCAGGCTGTAACGGCGAGCGTGGTTTATAAGTTATTGACAGTATCTAGTGGGCGTGGCTTGTGATATTAGGCGTGGTTTGCAGTTTTGCAGGAAGCAGACCTATCATGACAAAAACGCCCATTGCTTTACCGCGCTGTATTAAGAACAGGAAACGGCGGTTAGTTCAATTTTACACCATCGATAACCGTCACTTCAGCTGGCATTTCTGTCATTAGCATTTATACCTGCGTTTCATTACATGATTAAGACGCTCAAATCAACATTCTGCTTTAATTAATAAAATTGTATGTTACGCCTTCACGCCACTGTAATAGATGAGCTCATCATTTCATAACTTTGTTATGTGTTATGTTTCGCGGCAGTACAGATTCAAAAGCTGTGAGTCAGAGGAGGGTTTTAACGTATGAACTCAGAGTATAGGCGAGGTTCTTCCTCACTTTTTCCTCTCTCTCTCTCTCTCTCTCTCTCTCTCTCTCTCTCTCTCTCTCTCTCTCTCTCTCTCTCTCTTCTCTCTCTCTCTTTTCTTCACTGTACCGCACTGTGTGCTGTAGTTCTGCAGCCACGTCGCAGACAGACAGCATCGCCCTTACAAACCTCATTCTCTTCAAAAGCAGCCGCCCAACCGGACCGACAACACGTTTGTCCTCATACTGTTTGTCAGACATTGTGTTTACACGTTTTTATTTTAAAAATTGTTACTCGTGACGGATAAATTAAGAGCAGTTCTTCGCTGTGGTCATGGTGAGTAGCCTGCTTGCTAACTTATGTCTCAAACTTGCTGGTTTAGTGTTTAAAACGGTTACAAGTGTTTTCTTTAGAGTTTAAGCATTGTAGTTTGTCATACACTCTCGGACGTTACTTAAGGTTTGGCAAACGGTTGTTACAGTAATTTCTGCTTACTGGATAACTAGTCTGGAATTAAGAGATTAAGGGAAATAGAGATGATTGTACAGTATCTATCTATCTATTTATCTATCTATCTATCTATTTATCTATCTATCTATCTATTTATCTATCGGCAGTCTTTGCCCTTTAAATACACGTTTTGCATTTTTTTGCATATATAAACAAATTACATATGTATTACACATGTATACACCCAGTATAATATATTATCTATCTATTTATCTATTTATCTATCTATCTATCTATCTGTCTGTCTATCTATCTGCAGTCTTTGCCCTTTAAATACACGTTTTGCATTTTTTTGCATATATAAACAAATTACATATTTATTACATATGTATACACCCAGTATAATATATTATCTATCTATCTATCTATCTATCTATCTATCTATCTATCTATCTATCTCTATCTGTCTATCTATCTGCAGTTTTTGCCCTTTAAATACACGTTTTGCATTTTTTTGCATATATAAACAAACTACATATTTATTACATATGTATACACCCAGTATAATATATTATCTATCTATCTATCTATCTATCTATCTATCTATCTATCTATCTAAAGGTCTTCACGCCTTAAACACAGGCTTGCATTTGATAATTGTTAATAACATTTACTGTATGTACTAAAAAACTGGATTCAGGATAAGGCAAAAACATGGTTTGGAAAATGGATTAATGATGTCACTCATTATATATATTTTGTAAATTATGAACCAAAAAAGTTACAGACTGCAGCTTTAACTAATTGTATATGTATATGTGTGTGTGTGTGTGTGTGTGTATATATGTGTGTGTGTACTTGTTTTTGCTACATTGTGGGGACCAAATGTCCCCACAAGGATAGTAAAACCTGAAATTTTTGACATTGTGGGGACCGGCTTACGGTTATTAAAAATTATTAAAAATAGTAAATGATGTTTATCCGAAAGTGTAACGATGCAAACATGTTTTCTGTGAGGGCCAGGTTTCGGGTTAGGGGATAGAAAATATTGTTTGGTCAGTATAAAATCTATAGAAGTCTATGGAAAGTCCCCACAATTCACAAAAACAAACATGTGTGTGTGTGTGCATGTGTTATAATTTCAGTCAATTTTTTGTCACTTCGTTCTTTGTTTTTATCCATTTTTTAAATTCTGTATAATTTTCATAAATTTTTGATCATGTTTTAGTTTTAAGAAATGGATAAGAAACTAAACTAAACTAAACTGAACTAAACTGTCTGTCACACATATATATTTATATTTATATATATATATATATATATATATATTTTTTTTTTTTTTTTTTTTTTTTTTTTTTTTTTTTTTGTTTTGTTAAGTATTTTATATTATCAAAGTACATGTTGAACTAAACTGAAATAAAAAGGAAAAACTATTAACAAAAAAATTAAAAAATGACTAAAAAGAAAGAGAATAGAACATACAAAAATAAAATATATGTTCCAGTGATACTGAACTTGATCTAAAACTAAATAAAATGAAACTAAAACTTATTCAAAAAATAATAAAATTATACATACATTTAAAAACAATGGACAAAAACAGAACATTATACATATATACAAATATATAACACATTACATATATATTACACATATATACACCAAATATAATCTAATATATTATCTATCTACAGTCTTTGCGCTTTAAACACACACTTGCATTTGATAACTGCTAAAAACATACACATATACCATATGTACCAAAGAATAAAGAGTGTGTATACAAACAGCAAATGTGTATAAACCTTTTACATAATTTTTTTTGCTTTCAAATTATGCTATAGGAACCAGAGGATGTACATTTCAGATCAGGAGAACATTTAGGTGAGGATGAGAATGAGAAAGCAACATTTGAGAGGAGGGATGATAAACCAGGAAGACCGCCGATGTCCCGCATCCCTACCTTTCAAAGCTCCCTGGGCCGCAAGCGAGTCACTGTCCAGAGTGCAGAGTCATCGCCGAAGATGGATGAATCTATCCACCAGGGCCAAAAAGAGAAAGCTGGCTCTACAGAGGTTGGAAGAGTGAAAATGTCAGGATCTGGAGGGAGAGAAACAGGACTGCCCATGCCATCGGTTCGTTTAAACACAAGCCTTGCTGATACTCTCTCTCAAGGTGATATCTCGGGTCACACCTCTACTGTTTTGGCTCCGAAAATAAATCAATCTCTTGATCAAACACCTGAGATTACAAAAGACTCCGATCAGCTTGATATGCCACTAAAGCGACCCCCGCTCAGGAATGTCTTTGAGACCTCTGATCTTGTCGTAGAGCCTATTTCTGAATTCGAAACCGCAAGCGTAGAGAGCGTTTCGGAAGACGAGCAGATGCCGGCGCAGGATGCCGTCGTAGAGGATCTGAGCTCATGCTCCTCTGTTGATCAGGTCGAGGCACCTGATGATCAAGAGGGTGAAGATAATTTGAGAGAGGACTTTGAAAAAGAAGATGTATCCCAATCACTTTGGACGGAAGAAAACAGTGTCACAGGGAGTGATGTGAAATGTGTGGAATGTGTTCCAGATAAGGATGATGGATCCATAATTAGTGGTCAAGATGAAACCACTAAGATCCAAAAACCTTCAGATAGTAAGAAATGCTCTACAGAAACACAACAGGGAGGCAAAACTGCCAATACTACTCAGACAAAACACACCAAGACCAAAACATGTACACCCTCCAAGGTGAGGAGAATCGTATTTCGTAACATGCAAAATTAATGGTGTTTGCTAAAGCAAGAATACTTGTTGGGTTAGAAATTTCAACAAACCACTATTCCTAAAAATCCAGTTTGTGCTAGTTAAAACATGCTTGTTGAGAAGAGGTGTCAAATGTTTTTGGACAGTAAGATTTTTAATATTGTGAAATATTTTTACTATTTAAAATAACTTCTTTCTATTTTAATAAATTTTAAAAAAATAATTTATTCCTGTGATCAAAGCTGAATTTACAGCATCATTATCCATTCTTCAGTGTCACATGATCCGTCAGAAATCAGTCTAATATGCTGATTTACTGTATTTGATGAATAGAAAGATCCAAAGATCAGCTTTTATCTGAAATAAAAACCTTTTGTAACATTATACACTATACCATTCAAAAGCTTGAGGGAGGGGATTATTGAAATGAATACTTTTATCTAGCAAGGATGCTTTAAATTGATCAAAAGTGATGATAAAGACATTTATAATGTTTCAAAAGATTTCTATTTCAGATAAATGCTGTTCTCATGAACTTTCTATTCATCAGAGTAACTTGAAAAAAATCTACTTAGCTGTTTTCAGCATTATAATAATAATAAAAATGTTTTTTGAGCAGCAAATCAAAATATTAGAATGATTTCTGAAGGATCATGTGACTGAAGAATGGAGTATTATGCTAAAAATTCAGCTTTGGAAATCACAGGAGTAAATTACATTTTAAAATATATTCAAATAGAAAGCAGTTATTTAAATAGTAAAAATATTTCACAATTTTACTGTTTTTGCTGTACTTTGGATCAAATAAATGCAGGCTTGGTGAGCAGAAGAGACTTCTTTTAAAAAACATGAACGACATGCACAGCAGTACAAGCTGTATGCAGACCAGAATCTCTTTCTCTGAAGTGATTTGACCTCTGATTTGCATACGTAAACAAATTTTTGCGACTAGTTGCCTTGACAAGTATTGTTTCGCCATCAAAACTGAATAGAATTTTAACAGAAGAGAATGTGTGAAATTGAACAGCCACAGTAATTACATCACTAACAGACATATAAATATATCTTGTTGGAAAGATGTTTGCATCAGTAAAGTTTTTAAGTCTTCATTTTTTATATTTTATATTGGTTTACACTACCAGTCTAACGTTTTTTAAACAGTAAAATTTATAATGTTTTTTAAAGAAGTCTCTTCTGCTCACCAAGCCTGCATTTATTTGGTCCAGAGTACAGCAAAAACGGTAAAATTTTGAAATATTTTTACTATTTACAATAAGTGTTTTCTATTTGAATATATGTTAAAATGTAATTTATTTCTGTGATTTCAAAGCTGAATTTTTAGCATCATTACTCCAGTCACATGATCCTTCAGAAATCATTCTAATATTCAGATTTGCTGCTCAAAAAACAGCATTAATCTGAAATATAAATCGTTTGTGACATTATAAATGTCTTTATCTCCAACATAAAGCATCCTTGCTAAATAAAAGTATTAATTTTTATAATCCCCCCCCCAAAAAATACAAAAATTATTACTGACTCCAAGCTTTTAAATGGTATAGCGTATAATATTACAAAAGCTTTTTATTTTATTTTTATTTTATTGATCTTTGGATCTTTCTATTCATTAGAGAATCCTGAAAAAATTTACTCAACTGTTTTAAATATTGATAATAATAATATCAATAATAATAATAATTAATATAATAAAACATGTTTCTTAAACTGAAGACTGGAATAATGATGCTAAAAATACAGCTTTGAACACAGGAATAAACTGCATAAATATTATAATTTATTTTTTTAAAATTATTTAAAATATTTCAAAATTTTATTGTTTTTGCTGTACTTTCAAATAAATCCAGGTTTGGTTAAAAGAAGAGACTTCTTTAAAAAAAAAAAAACATCTTACTGTTCAAAAACTTTTGACTGGTAGTGTCATTTAAAATCGCTAATTTTCTTTTGTTTTAGGAGACAAAAGGAAGGAGCTGTTCCCTTTTCTATCTCCTGCCCACCCTTCTACTCCTTTTGGGTGGATTTACATTGCACATCTGGCAGTATGGAGTCCCTAAATCTGTATCTCACCTGATGACACAACTTGAACTCCACTGGTTGGAAAGTTTCTGGATGCCTCAAGAAACATGCACCTCTGACTGTAGGTGAGGAAACAGGTCCTTTTCATATTTCTAAGCATTAAAAGTTTAGTGAGTTTAAGATGTTAATGTGTTTCTAAACACTCTTTATCAGGCTTACTCTTGTTGAGAGTGTCCCTGAGGGCCTCAGTTTCCCTTCCGGCTCGCCACACCTGCCTAGCATTGCAGAGGCTTGGACTAAACTACTAAACAAAGCAAACCGCTCTGTCCACATTGGTGCTTTCTATTTCACACTGCGAGATTTAGATTTGGGTCTCACGGAGCCCTCGTCTGTGCTGGTATGTGTTGTCGTGGACATTTTACTCTAGAACATTTGTTAAATGCATATGATCTAACAGGATCATTACATTTATATCTTTTCTACAGGGCAAAAAAGTGTTGAACCAGCTGAAGCAACTGGAACCAAACGGAGTGAAGTTGAAGATTGCTGTAAACGCCCCTCAGCCATACATCGCAGACACAGACGAACTGGTAGCAACAGGTACAACAGCATGCCGATTTCATGCGCAGCATGTGAAAATGTGTACATTGAGAATGGTAAACGGTAAACGCTTTCTTGCTTTGTGCTTTCTCACAGGGGCTGAGGTCAGGGGAGTTGACCTGCAAAGCGTCACTGGAGGCATTTTGCATACCAAACTATGGGTTGTGGATAAGAAACACGTGTATTTAGGGAGTGCAAACATGGATTGGCGTTCGCTTACCCAGGTATGTCCAAATCTAGTGACACTCTGTCATTATCTGATGGGACAAAAGTTTTCTGTTAACATGCAAATGTGCATGATCAGTATGCACGCAGGTCTTTGACATGTAAATGTGTGTGCGATTTTATTAGGGGTTCGAGTGTATAGCACTGAAATCCTATTGTAGTTGTCAGAATGGCCAAAGATCTCCATGTTAAACATCGTACAAATCAAACCGTAAGTCGTAGAGACTTGAAACTTGGAGGGATGGTAGTACTCACACCACCTACAACGTCACCAAGGCTCGCCCCAATCGACCTGATGGGGGCGCTACAGTGATCGAAAGTGCGAGATCGCTCATAACTCCTAAACTCCTTAAGTGCCTTATGCCGTTGGAATCCTTGGCTCACAATTTTTTGGGGGTATTGAACTTTCAACTCACTGTTCCAAAGAGACAGCAAAACGTTCAAAAGTAGCAGGGCCACTTTTAGTAAAATGCATATAACTCCTGAAAGGAATGAGGTATCTTTGCCAAACTCAGAACACTTACGTAAGAACTCAATATGAGGTCACAGGACCAAAATCGTGGAGCTTGGCCACTTGGTGGTGCTATAAGACTGAAAAAACATAAAAATGGCTATACCTGCACAACCATTTGTCCTACCAACATGAAAATCGCTGGTCCAAAGTGCCACAGTGACAGTTGCGTGGCCGCCATTGGCCGATGAAGTTTGAGCACCTATTAGACAAGGTTAACGGAGGTCGATTGGAACGAAACTCGGTCTGTGAGAAATTAGACAGAAATCGGCCACTGGGGGGGGGAGCGATATTGCATTTTTCAAGGGCGTAAATGATTGTACATTATACATTTTTTCGCACGTATTTGGACAACTTTGCCTCTAGAACCACTGCTGTCAATTAAATTGTTTGTTAAATGCTTGAGAAGACGTAAAGAACCTACTTTTGTAAAATAGTCCTAGGCTTTTTGCGCAATCTGGAAAAAAACACTGCAGTACAATTCTGTGGACTCTCTAGTTCAATAATTATCAAAAATGTTAAAATTTACCCTTTGGGAAGCTGTAAAAGGGTCGTTTAGAAATAGGGGCCTGTCCAAATTTACCCCAAATCCTATAAAGCCTAAAAGAAAGCTCAAAACTTCACAAAACCCGGTGAGCACATGCAACAGGTGATTCTAAACAAACATGGTAATTTTTAAGGATATCGGGCCACAGCTGGTGCTATAACAGTCATAAATGTTAAAAAACATAATATTCTGTGGTTAATTACCTAGATTTTCCCCAAATGCTTTTTAATCATTGATTTAGGTGGTTACAGACTTGCTAAATACAGTCTTTTTTCAATGCCTTAAATGCTTTAAAGCGCTTGAACCCAGGTAATCGCTGCTAGCAGCTATATTTTAATTTTATTATTTTATTTTATTTTATTTTAAAATTAATTAAATAAATTATTTTTTTATTAATTATCCTGTGCAGTTTTTTAGACTTTAATGTCTATTGGCTATTAACCCAAAATAATAAATCCTTAAAAATATACATGAATATGCTGAAGTATAATCAATATTTCTAACAGGTGAAAGAGGTTGGAGTGTCTGTGGAGGACTGCAGCTGTCTAGCGCAGGACGCCTCACGGATATTTGACGTTTACTGGGAAGTTGGAGCTCAGAAGAATGGATCTCTGCCTCCTTTCTGGCCGGGCCGTTTCTCCGCCCTCTCCAGTTCTAAGTACCCATTAGCTGTTAAATTCAACGGTGTCCCTGCACGTGTCTATTTGTCTGTGAGTTGTGTTTCTCTCACAAGTTGACTTCATTTGTTCGGTTTTCGTTTACCACATTCATAATATGTTTTCATTGCATGTTTTGCAATCATTTCATTCAACCTGTTCATGTTTCCACTTATTTTCTAACTTTTAGACTGACTGATTTACATTTGTTCCATGTGTCTATTTTTAATTTCAATGTATTGTGTATAAACGTTATCTTTTTTTGTCTTATCGCCACCTTTTCAATGCAGAAAAATAGTGCTTTTTAATGAATACATTGCATGGACAGAATATGTCCTTGTTCATTTTCATTCATTTCTAAATGTGTGTTTTTTTTTAGTATGTGCACAGATGTATTTGACAGTGTTTGACTTGTTCTTGTAGAGTTCCCCTCCTCCTTTATCATCATATGGGCGTTCTGACGATCTCTCAAGCATCCTCTCAGTAATTGCTGATGCTGAGCAGTTCATCTATGTGTCTGTGATGGACTACCTTCCTTCGTCCCAGTTCACAGAGCCCATTCGGTATGCTTTACCAATTGATATTGAGTCAGGTTTGTTTATTGCACTTATTATAGAGATTTTATGGTTAAGGCTGCAGTCCGTAACTAGTGGTTAATAAACAGAACTGCATGCGTCTTGTGAAATAACACTGTAGCCGGAACTACTTCTCTCTCTTTTGATAAAATAAAATACTTAACTAAAATAAAAAATATAAAAAATAAAAATATAAAATATTTTTCCACAAAGCATTTCTTATCTATTTCTTAAAACGAAAATATGTTTAAAAATGAATTAAAATTATATATATATATATATATATATATAAACTGAAATAAAAAGGAATAAAAACTACATAGACATTTAAAAAAAATTAACAAAAACACAACAAAATGACAAAAAAATGTAAAAAGAAAAAAGAAAACAAAAACTATTCCAGTGATACTAAACTTGATCTAAAACTAAATAAAATGAAACTAAAACTTGATCAAAAATTAATAAACATTATATGTACGTTTTAAAAAAAAATGGACAAAACACAGAACAAACTGACAAAAAAATGGAAATAAAAATGGAAAATACAAAAATAAAAACTAGCTTTTTTAACAACAAAAACACAACTAAATGACTAAAATGACTAATTTAAATGATACTAAACTTGAACTTAAACTAGATGAAAACTAAATGAAATAAAACTAAACCTTGATCAAAAATTAATAAAAATGTTTTTTTAAAAATGGACAACAACACAGAACAGTGACTAAAAAATTCAAATAAAATGGAAAACACAAAAATAAAAACTATAACTGAAATAAAAAAGAAAAAAAATACATAGACATCTTGAAAATTACTAAAAAATGTAAAAAAAAAAAAAAAAATATGAGACTAACCTTGATCTAAAACTATATGAAAAAATGGACAAAAACAAAATTAAAAAATGTAATAAAAATGGCTTTTTTTTAAATAACACAACAAAATGATTAAAAAATGTAAAAAGAAAATGTAAAATACAAAAATAAACAAAAAATTTAAATTAAGAAATTAATTAATATTACAATGATACAAAAAGAACACATAATTTTTAAAATTCAATATATTTGTATGCAGTTAGTTTATAAGCATGTGAAAGATTATTGTGATGTTTTCCATCATTTTCAATGTCTTTTATGTCATTTAGGTTTTGGCCTGTCATCGACACGGCTCTTCGTGAGGCAGCATGTGCGAGAGGTGTTGAGGTGAAGCTGTTGGTCAGTTGTTGGAGTCATTCTCCCGGTGCCATGTTCGTCTTCCTCCAGTCTTTATCAGTGCTCAACAAGCCCCCTCTGAGCTGCAACATTCAGGCGGTACGTTTCTGTATGCACTTTACATCTTCTGAATGTCTTCTTTTCATCCAGCCATCACTGGTGATTTAATGTCTAAAACGTTTCATCTCACAGAAAGTCTTTGAGGTGCCTTCAACACGACAGCAGCAGAGGATCCCGTTCGCACGTGTCAACCATGCCAAGTACATGGTGACTGATCGAGTTGTTTACATTGGTATGTTAGCTGTTTCCTCTCTACATACAAATTTCACAGCATGATCTCACTTGCATGCTTTTCCATATTCCAGCAACATTACGGCAGGTTTGGCGCTGCATCATCAAAAGCCTGCCAAGAGAAACAGTCGATGTTTACATTTGCAATTGAATTGCTGTGAATATGAGTTTTGAAATTAAGCGAATGTCAGTTTCATAACCCTGCTATGGTGACCGATTGTTGTATTGTGTTTTAAAGGAACTTCCAACTGGTCTGAGAATTACTTCACCCAGACGGCAGGGGTTGGGCTCGTTGTGAATCAGACAGGTTCTGCAGTAGGGCAGGGCCAGCAAACAGTTCAGAGCCAAATGCAGGAGATTTTCCAGAGGGACTGGCGTTCAGAATACGCTCAGACCCTCACTGATGTTC